>NW_026061031.1:0-300000 GCF_929443795.1 Astur gentilis
GATAGGCTGCAGAGGGATAGTGAAAAACTGCATTAGTTTTCAGGGCTGGCACCTTCCCTGTGGGAGAAGGAGCCGTAAGTTTGCCTTTTCAGAAAAAAGCTTCTGCCGAGAGCGAGCACCGTGACATGCTGAGTCTCTGGGAAAGCAGAGATCCCAAAAGCTGTTGTGCCTGTGGATAGGCTGCAGAGGGATAGTGAAAAACTGCATTAGTTTTCAGGGCTGGCACCTTCCCTGTGGGAGAAGGAGCAGTAAGTTTGCCTTTTCAGAAAAAAGCTTCTGCCGAGAGCGAGCACCGTGACATGCTGAGTCTCTGGGAAAGCAGAGATCCCCAAAGCTGTTGTGCCTGTGGATAGGCTGCAGAGGGATAGTGAATACCAGCAAGATCTTTCAGGGCTGGCACCTTCCTTGTGGGAGAAGGAGCCGTAAGTTTGCCTTTTCAGAAAAAGGCTCTGGCGAGAGTGAGCACCGTGACATGCTGAGTCTCTGGGAAAGCAGAGATCCCCAAAGCTGTTGTGCCTGTGGATAGGCTGCAGAGGGATAGTGAAAAACTGCATTAGTTTTCAGGGCTGGCACCTTCCCTGTGGGAGAAGGAGCAGTAAGTTTGCCTTTTCAGAAAAAAGCTTCTGCCGAGAGCGAGCACCGTGACATGCTGAGTCTCTGGGAAAGCAGAGATCCCCAAAGCTGTTGTGCCTGTGGATAGGCTGCAGAGGGATAGTGAAAAACTGCATTAGTTTTCAGGGCTGGCACGTTCCTTGTGGGAGAAGGAGCCGTAAGTTTGCCTTTTCAGAAAAAAGCTTCTGCCGAGAGCGAGCACCGTGACATGCTGAGTCTCTGGGAAAGCAGAGATCCCCAAAGCTGTTGTGCCTGTGGATAGGCTGCAGAGGGATAGTGAAAAACTGCATTAGTTTTCAGGGCTGGCACCTTCCCTGTGGGAGAAGGAGCCGTAAGTTTGCCTTTTCAGAAAAAAGCTTCTGCCGAGAGCGAGCACCGTGACATGCTGAGTCTCTGGGAAAGCAGAGATCCCAAAAGCTGTTGTGCCTGTGGATAGGCTGCAGAGGGATAGTGAAAAACTGCATTAGTTTTCAGGGCTGGCACCTTCCCTGTGGGAGAAGGAGCCGTAAGTTTGCCTTTTCAGAAAAAAGCTTCTGCCGAGAGCGAGCACCGTGACATGCTGAGTCTCTGGGAAAGCAGAGATCCCCAAAGCTGTTGTGCCTGTGGATAGGCTGCAGAGGGATAGTGAATACCAGCAAGATCTTTCAGGGCTAGCACCTTCCCTGTTGGAGAAGGAGCAGTAAGTTTGCCTTTTCAGAAAAAAGCTTCTGCCGAGAGCGAGCACCGTGACATGCTGAGTCTCTGGGAAAGCAGAGATCCCAAAAGCTGTTGTGCCTGTGGATAGGCTGCAGAGGGATAGTGAATACCAGCAAGATCTTTCAGGGCTGGCACCTTCCTTGTGGGAGAAGGAGCCGTAAGTTTGCCTTTTCAGAAAAAGGCTCTAGCGAGAGTGTGCACCGTGACATGCTGAGTCTCTGGGAAAGCAGAGATCCCCAAAGCTGTTGTGCCTGTGGATAGGCTGCAGAGGGATAGTGAAAAACTGCATTAGTTTTCAGGGCTGGCACCTTCCCTGTGGGAGAAGGAGCAGTAAGTTTGCCTTTTCAGAAAAAAGCTTCTGCCGAGAGCGAGCACCGTGACATGCTGAGTCTCTGGGAAAGCAGAGATCCCCAAAGCTGTTGTGCCTGTGGATAGGCTGCAGAGGGATAGTGAAAAACTGCATTAGTTTTCAGGGCTGGCACCTTCCCTGTGGGAGAAGGAGCCGTAAGTTTGCCTTTTCAGAAAAAAGCTTCTGCCGAGAGCGAGCACCGTGACATGCTGAGTCTCTGGGAAAGCAGAGATCCCCAAAGCTGTTGTGCCTGTGGATAGGCTGCAGAGGGATAGTGAAAAACTGCATTAGTTTTCAGGGCTGGCACCTTCCCTGTGGGAGAAGGAGCAGTAAGTTTGCCTTTTCAGAAAAAAGCTTCTGCCGAGAGCGAGCACCGTGACATGCTGAGTCTCTGGGAAAGCAGAGATCCCAAAAGCTGTTGTGCCTGTGGATAGGCTGCAGAGGGATAGTGAATACCAGCAAGATCTTTCAGGGCTGGCACCTTCCCTGTGGGAGAAGGAGCCGTAAGTTTGCCTTTTCAGAAAAAAGCTTCTGCCGAGAGCGAGCACCGTGACATGCTGAGTCTCTGGGAAAGCAGAGATCCCAAAAGCTGTTGTGCCTGTGGATAGGCTGCAGAGGGATAGTGAAAAACTGCATTAGTTTTCAGGGCTGGCACCTTCCCTGAGGGAGAAGGAGCAGTAAGTTTGCCTTTTCAGAAAAAAGCTAATGCCGAGAGCGAGCACCGTGACATGCTGAGTCTCTGGGAAAGCAGAGATCCCCAAAGCTGTTGTGCCTGTGGATAGGCTGCAGAGGGATAGTGAATACCAGCAAGATCTTTCAGGGCTGGCACCTTCCTTGTGGGAGAAGGAGCCGTAAGTTTGCCTTTTCAGAAAAAGGCTCTGGCGAGAGTGAGCACCGTGACATGCTGAGTCTCTGGGAAAGCAGAGATCCCCAAAGCTGTTGTGCCTGTGGATAGGCTGCAGAGGGATAGTGAAAAACTGCATTAGTTTTCAGGGCTGGCACCTTCCCTGTGGGAGAAGGAGCAGTAAGTTTGCCTTTTCAGAAAAAAGCTTCTGCCGAGAGCGAGCACCGTGACATGCTGAGTCTCTGGGAAAGCAGAGATCCCCAAAGCTGTTGTGCCTGTGGATAGGCTGCAGAGGGATAGTGAAAAACTGCATTAGTTTTCAGGGCTGGCACGTTCCTTGTGGGAGAAGGAGCCGTAAGTTTGCCTTTTCAGAAAAAAGCTTCTGCCGAGAGCGAGCACCGTGACATGCTGAGTCTCTGGGAAAGCAGAGATCCCCAAAGCTGTTGTGCCTGTGGATAGGCTGCAGAGGGATAGTGAAAAACTGCATTAGTTTTCAGGGCTGGCACCTTCCCTGTGGGAGAAGGAGCCGTAAGTTTGCCTTTTCAGAAAAAAGCTTCTGCCGAGAGCGAGCACCGTGACATGCTGAGTCTCTGGGAAAGCAGAGATCCCAAAAGCTGTTGTGCCTGTGGATAGGCTGCAGAGGGATAGTGAAAAACTGCATTAGTTTTCAGGGCTGGCACCTTCCCTGTGGGAGAAGGAGCCGTAAGTTTGCCTTTTCAGAAAAAAGCTTCTGCCGAGAGCGAGCACCGTGACATGCTGAGTCTCTGGGAAAGCAGAGATCCCCAAAGCTGTTGTGCCTGTGGATAGGCTGCAGAGGGATAGTGAAAAACTGCATTAGTTTTCAGGGCTGGCACCTTCCCTGTGGGAGAAGGAGCCGTAAGTTTGCCTTTTCAGAAAAAAGCTTCTGCCGAGAGCGAGCACCGAGACATGCTGAGTCTCTGGGAAAGCAGAGATCCCCAAAGCTGTTGTGCCTGTGGATAGGCTGCAGAGGGATAGTGAAAAACTGCATTAGTTTTCAGGGCTGGGACCTTCCCTGTGGGAGAAGGAGCAGTAAGTTTGCCTTTTCAGAAAAAAGCTTCTGCCGAGAGCGAGCACCGTGACATGCTGAGTCTCTGGGAAAGCAGAGATCCCAAAAGCTGTTGTGCCTGTGGATAGGCTGCAGAGGGATAGTGAATACCAGCAAGATCTTTCAGGGATGGCACCTTCCCTGTGGGAGAAGGAGCCGTAAGTTTGCCTTTTCAGAAAAAAGCTTCTGCCGAGAGCGAGCACCGTGACATGCTGAGTCTCTGGGAAAGCAGAGATCCCAAAAGCTGTTGTGCCTGTGGATAGGCTGCAGAGGGATAGTGAAAAACTGCATTAGTTTTCAGGGCTGGCACCTTCCCTGTGGGAGAAGGAGCCGTAAGTTTGCCTTTTCAGAAAAAAGCTTCTGCCGAGAGCGAGCACCGTGACATGCTGAGTCTCTGGGAAAGCAGAGATCCCAAAAGCTGTTGTGCCTGTGGATAGGCTGCAGAGGGATAGTGAAAAACTGCATTAGTTTTCAGGGCTGGCACCTTCCCTGTGGGAGAAGGAGCCGTAAGTTTGCCTTTTCAGAAAAAAGCTTCTGCCGAGAGCGAGCACCGTGACATGCTGAGTCTCTGGGAAAGCAGAGATCCCCAAAGCTGTTGTGCCTGTGGATAGGCTGCAGAGGGATAGTGAATACCAGCAAGATCTTTCAGGGCTAGCACCTTCCCTGTTGGAGAAGGAGCAGTAAGTTTGCCTTTTCAGAAAAAAGCTTCTGCCGAGAGCGAGCACCGTGACATGCTGAGTCTCTGGGAAAGCAGAGATCCCAAAAGCTGTTGTGCCTGTGGATAGGCTGCAGAGGGATAGTGAATACCAGCAAGATCTTTCAGGGCTGGCACCTTCCTTGTGGGAGAAGGAGCCGTAAGTTTGCCTTTTCAGAAAAAGGCTCTAGCGAGAGTGTGCACCGTGACATGCTGAGTCTCTGGGAAAGCAGAGATCCCCAAAGCTGTTGTGCCTGTGGATAGGCTGCAGAGGGATAGTGAAAAACTGCATTAGTTTTCAGGGCTGGCACCTTCCCTGTGGGAGAAGGAGCAGTAAGTTTGCCTTTTCAGAAAAAAGCTTCTGCCGAGAGCGAGCACCGTGACATGCTGAGTCTCTGGGAAAGCAGAGATCCCCAAAGCTGTTGTGCCTGTGGATAGGCTGCAGAGGGATAGTGAAAAACTGCATTAGTTTTCAGGGCTGGCACCTTCCCTGTGGGAGAAGGAGCCGTAAGTTTGCCTTTTCAGAAAAAAGCTTCTGCCGAGAGCGAGCACCGTGACATGCTGAGTCTCTGGGAAAGCAGAGATCCCCAAAGCTGTTGTGCCTGTGGATAGGCTGCAGAGGGATAGTGAAAAACTGCATTAGTTTTCAGGGCTGGCACCTTCCCTGTGGGAGAAGGAGCAGTAAGTTTGCCTTTTCAGAAAAAAGCTTCTGCCGAGAGCGAGCACCGTGACATGCTGAGTCTCTGGGAAAGCAGAGATCCCAAAAGCTGTTGTGCCTGTGGATAGGCTGCAGAGGGATAGTGAATACCAGCAAGATCTTTCAGGGCTGGCACCTTCCCTGTGGGAGAAGGAGCCGTAAGTTTGCCTTTTCAGAAAAAAGCTTCTGCCGAGAGCGAGCACCGTGACATGCTGAGTCTCTGGGAAAGCAGAGATCCCAAAAGCTGTTGTGCCTGTGGATAGGCTGCAGAGGGATAGTGAAAAACTGCATTAGTTTTCAGGGCTGGCACCTTCCCTGTGGGAGAAGGAGCAGTAAGTTTGCCTTTTCAGAAAAAAGCTTCTGCCGAGAGCGAGCACCGTGACATGCTGAGTCTCTGGGAAAGCAGAGATCCCCAAAGCTGTTGTGCCTGTGGATAGGCTGCAGAGGGATAGTGAATACCAGCAAGATCTTTCAGGGCTGGCACCTTCCTTGTGGGAGAAGGAGCCGTAAGTTTGCCTTTTCAGAAAAAGGCTCTGGCGAGAGTGAGCACCGTGACATGCTGAGTCTCTGGGAAAGCAGAGATCCCCAAAGCTGTTGTGCCTGTGGATAGGCTGCAGAGGGATAGTGAAAAACTGCATTAGTTTTCAGGGCTGGCACCTTCCCTGTGGGAGAAGGAGCAGTAAGTTTGCCTTTTCAGAAAAAAGCTTCTGCCGAGAGCGAGCACCGTGACATGCTGAGTCTCTGGGAAAGCAGAGATCCCCAAAGCTGTTGTGCCTGTGGATAGGCTGCAGAGGGATAGTGAAAAACTGCATTAGTTTTCAGGGCTGGCACGTTCCTTGTGGGAGAAGGAGCCGTAAGTTTGCCTTTTCAGAAAAAAGCTTCTGCCGAGAGCGAGCACCGTGACATGCTGAGTCTCTGGGAAAGCAGAGATCCCCAAAGCTGTTGTGCCTGTGGATAGGCTGCAGAGGGATAGTGAAAAACTGCATTAGTTTTCAGGGCTGGCACCTTCCCTGTGGGAGAAGGAGCCGTAAGTTTGCCTTTTCAGAAAAAAGCTTCTGCCGAGAGCGAGCACCGTGACATGCTGAGTCTCTGGGAAAGCAGAGATCCCCAAAGCTGTTGTGCCTGTGGATAGGCTGCAGAGGGATAGTGAAAAACTGCATTAGTTTTCAGGGCTGGCACCTTCCCTGTGGGAGAAGGAGCCGTAAGTTTGCCTTTTCAGAAAAAAGCTTCTGCCGAGAGCGAGCACCGTGACATGCTGAGTCTCTGGGAAAGCAGAGATCCCCAAAGCTGTTGTGCCTGTGGATAGGCTGCAGAGGGATAGTGAAAAACTGCATTAGTTTTCAGGGCTGGCACCTTCCCTGTGGGAGAAGGAGCCGTAAGTTTGCCTTTTCAGAAAAAAGCTTCTGCCGAGAGCGAGCACCGTGACATGCTGAGTCTCTGGGAAAGCAGAGATCCCAAAAGCTGTTGTGCCTGTGGATAGGCTGCAGAGGGATAGTGAAAAACTGCATTAGTTTTCAGGGCTGGCACCTTCCCTGTGGGAGAAGGAGCCGTAAGTTTGCCTTTTCAGAAAAAAGCTTCTGCCGAGAGCGAGCACCGTGACATGCTGAGTCTCTGGGAAAGCAGAGATCCCCAAAGCTGTTGTGCCTGTGGATAGGCTGCAGAGGGATAGTGAAAAACTGCATTAGTTTTCAGGGCTGGCACCTTCCCTGTGGGAGAAGGAGCCGTAAGTTTGCCTTTTCAGAAAAAAGCTTCTGCCGAGAGCGAGCACCGTGACATGCTGAGTCTCTGGGAAAGCAGAGATCCCCAAAGCTGTTGTGCCTGTGGATAGGCTGCAGAGGGATAGTGAAAAACTGCATTAGTTTTCAGGGCTGGCACCTTCCCTGTGGGAGAAGGAGCAGTAAGTTTGCCTTTTCAGAAAAAAGCTTCTGCCGAGAGCGAGCACCGTGACATGCTGAGTCTCTGGGAAAGCAGAGATCCCAAAAGCTGTTGTGCCTGTGGATAGGCTGCAGAGGGATAGTGAATACCAGCAAGATCTTTCAGGGCTGGCACCTTCCCTGTGGGAGAAGGAGCCGTAAGTTTGCCTTTTCAGAAAAAAGCTTCTGCCGAGAGCGAGCACCGTGACATGCTGAGTCTCTGGGAAAGCAGAGATCCCAAAAGCTGTTGTGCCTGTGGATAGGCTGCAGAGGGATAGTGAAAAACTGCATTAGTTTTCAGGGCTGGCACCTTCCCTGTGGGAGAAGGAGCCGTAAGTTTGCCTTTTCAGAAAAAAGCTTCTGCCGAGAGCGAGCACCGTGACATGCTGAGTCTCTGGGAAAGCAGAGATCCCAAAAGCTGTTGTGCCTGTGGATAGGCTGCAGAGGGATAGTGAAAAACTGCATTAGTTTTCAGGGCTGGCACCTTCCCTGTGGGAGAAGGAGCCGTAAGTTTGCCTTTTCAGAAAAAAGCTTCTGCCGAGAGCGAGCACCGTGACATGCTGAGTCTCTGGGAAAGCAGAGATCCCCAAAGCTGTTGTGCCTGTGGATAGGCTGCAGAGGGATAGTGAATACCAGCAAGATCTTTCAGGGCTAGCACCTTCCCTGTTGGAGAAGGAGCAGTAAGTTTGCCTTTTCAGAAAAAAGCTTCTGCCGAGAGCGAGCACCGTGACATGCTGAGTCTCTGGGAAAGCAGAGATCCCAAAAGCTGTTGTGCCTGTGGATAGGCTGCAGAGGGATAGTGAATACCAGCAAGATCTTTCAGGGCTGGCACCTTCCTTGTGGGAGAAGGAGCCGTAAGTTTGCCTTTTCAGAAAAAGGCTCTAGCGAGAGTGTGCACCGTGACATGCTGAGTCTCTGGGAAAGCAGAGATCCCCAAAGCTGTTGTGCCTGTGGATAGGCTGCAGAGGGATAGTGAAAAACTGCATTAGTTTTCAGGGCTGGCACCTTCCCTGTGGGAGAAGGAGCAGTAAGTTTGCCTTTTCAGAAAAAAGCTTCTGCCGAGAGCGAGCACCGTGACATGCTGAGTCTCTGGGAAAGCAGAGATCCCCAAAGCTGTTGTGCCTGTGGATAGGCTGCAGAGGGATAGTGAAAAACTGCATTAGTTTTCAGGGCTGGCACCTTCCCTGTGGGAGAAGGAGCCGTAAGTTTGCCTTTTCAGAAAAAAGCTTCTGCCGAGAGCGAGCACCGTGACATGCTGAGTCTCTGGGAAAGCAGAGATCCCCAAAGCTGTTGTGCCTGTGGATAGGCTGCAGAGGGATAGTGAAAAACTGCATTAGTTTTCAGGGCTGGCACCTTCCCTGTGGGAGAAGGAGCAGTAAGTTTGCCTTTTCAGAAAAAAGCTTCTGCCGAGAGCGAGCACCGTGACATGCTGAGTCTCTGGGAAAGCAGAGATCCCAAAAGCTGTTGTGCCTGTGGATAGGCTGCAGAGGGATAGTGAATACCAGCAAGATCTTTCAGGGCTGGCACCTTCCCTGTGGGAGAAGGAGCCGTAAGTTTGCCTTTTCAGAAAAAAGCTTCTGCCGAGAGCGAGCACCGTGACATGCTGAGTCTCTGGGAAAGCAGAGATCCCAAAAGCTGTTGTGCCTGTGGATAGGCTGCAGAGGGATAGTGAAAAACTGCATTAGTTTTCAGGGCTGGCACCTTCCCTGTGGGAGAAGGAGCCGTAAGTTTGCCTTTTCAGAAAAAAGCTTCTGCCGAGAGCGAGCACCGTGACATGCTGAGTCTCTGGGAAAGCAGAGATCCCCAAAGCTGTTGTGCCTGTGGATAGGCTGCAGAGGGATAGTGAATACCAGCAAGATCTTTCAGGGCTGGCACCTTCCTTGTGGGAGAAGGAGCCGTAAGTTTGCCTTTTCATAAAAAGGCTCTGGCGAGAGTGAGCACCGTGACATGCTGAGTCTCTGGGAAAGCAGAGATCCCCAAAGCTGTTGTGCCTGTGGATAGGCTGCAGAGGGATAGTGAAAAACTGCATTAGTTTTCAGGGCTGGCACCTTCCCTGTGGGAGAAGGAGCAGTAAGTTTGCCTTTTCAGAAAAAAGCTTCTGCCGAGAGCGAGCACCGTGACATGCTGAGTCTCTGGGAAAGCAGAGATCCCCAAAGCTGTTGTGCCTGTGGATAGGCTGCAGAGGGATAGTGAAAAACTGCATTAGTTTTCAGGGCTGGCACGTTCCTTGTGGGAGAAGGAGCCGTAAGTTTGCCTTTTCAGAAAAAAGCTTCTGCCGAGAGCGAGCACCGTGACATGCTGAGTCTCTGGGAAAGCAGAGATCCCCAAAGCTGTTGTGCCTGTGGATAGGCTGCAGAGGGATAGTGAAAAACTGCATTAGTTTTCAGGGCTGGCACCTTCCCTGTGGGAGAAGGAGCCGTAAGTTTGCCTTTTCAGAAAAAAGCTTCTGCCGAGAGCGAGCACCGTGACATGCTGAGTCTCTGGGAAAGCAGAGATCCCAAAAGCTGTTGTGCCTGTGGATAGGCTGCAGAGGGATAGTGAATACCAGCAAGATCTTTCAGGGCTGGCACCTTCCTTGTGGGAGAAGGAGCCGTAAGTTTGCCTTTTCAGAAAAAGGCTCTAGCGAGAGTGTGCACCGTGACATGCTGAGTCTCTGGGAAAGCAGAGATCCCCAAAGCTGTTGTGCCTGTGGATAGGCTGCAGAGGGATAGTGAAAAACTGCATTAGTTTTCAGGGCTGGCACCTTCCCTGTGGGAGAAGGAGCCGTAAGTTTGCCTTTTCAGAAAAAAGCTTCTGCCGAGAGCGAGCACCGTGACATGCTGAGTCTCTGGGAAAGCAGAGATCCCCAAAGCTGTTGTGCCTGTGGATAGGCTGCAGAGGGATAGTGAAAAACTGCATTAGTTTTCAGGGCTGGCACCTTCCCTGTGGGAGAAGGAGCCGTAAGTTTGCCTTTTCAGAAAAAAGCTTCTGCCGAGAGCGAGCACCGTGACATGCTGAGTCTCTGGGAAAGCAGAGATCCCCAAAGCTGTTGTGCCTGTGGATAGGCTGCAGAGGGATAGTGAAAAACTGCATTAGTTTTCAGGGCTGGCACCTTCCCTGTGGGAGAAGGAGCCGTAAGTTTGCCTTTTCAGAAAAAAGCTTCTGCCGAGAGCGAGCACCGTGACATGCTGAGTCTCTGGGAAAGCAGAGATCCCAAAAGCTGTTGTGCCTGTGGATAGGCTGCAGAGGGATAGTGAAAAACTGCATTAGTTTTCAGGGCTGGCACCTTCCCTGTGGGAGAAGGAGCCGTAAGTTTGCCTTTTCAGAAAAAAGCTTCTGCCGAGAGCGAGCACCGTGACATGCTGAGTCTCTGGGAAAGCAGAGATCCCCAAAGCTGTTGTGCCTGTGGATAGGCTGCAGAGGGATAGTGAAAAACTGCATTAGTTTTCAGGGCTGGCACCTTCCCTGTGGGAGAAGGAGCCGTAAGTTTGCCTTTTCAGAAAAAAGCTTCTGCCGAGAGCGAGCACCGTGACATGCTGAGTCTCTGGGAAAGCAGAGATCCCCAAAGCTGTTGTGCCTGTGGATAGGCTGCAGAGGGATAGTGAAAAACTGCATTAGTTTTCAGGGCTGGCACCTTCCCTGTGGGAGAAGGAGCAGTAAGTTTGCCTTTTCAGAAAAAAGCTTCTGCCGAGAGCGAGCACCGTGACATGCTGAGTCTCTGGGAAAGCAGAGATCCCAAAAGCTGTTGTGCCTGTGGATAGGCTGCAGAGGGATAGTGAATACCAGCAAGATCTTTCAGGGCTGGCACCTTCCCTGTGGGAGAAGGAGCCGTAAGTTTGCCTTTTCAGAAAAAAGCTTCTGCCGAGAGCGAGCACCGTGACATGCTGAGTCTCTGGGAAAGCAGAGATCCCAAAAGCTGTTGTGCCTGTGGATAGGCTGCAGAGGGATAGTGAAAAACTGCATTAGTTTTCAGGGCTGGCACCTTCCCTGTGGGAGAAGGAGCCGTAAGTTTGCCTTTTCAGAAAAAAGCTTCTGCCGAGAGCGAGCACCGTGACATGCTGAGTCTCTGGGAAAGCAGAGATCCCAAAAGCTGTTGTGCCTGTGGATAGGCTGCAGAGGGATAGTGAAAAACTGCATTAGTTTTCAGGGCTGGCACCTTCCCTGTGGGAGAAGGAGCCGTAAGTTTGCCTTTTCAGAAAAAAGCTTCTGCCGAGAGCGAGCACCGTGACATGCTGAGTCTCTGGGAAAGCAGAGATCCCCAAAGCTGTTGTGCCTGTGGATAGGCTGCAGAGGGATAGTGAATACCAGCAAGATCTTTCAGGGCTAGCACCTTCCCTGTTGGAGAAGGAGCAGTAAGTTTGCCTTTTCAGAAAAAAGCTTCTGCCGAGAGCGAGCACCGTGACATGCTGAGTCTCTGGGAAAGCAGAGATCCCAAAAGCTGTTGTGCCTGTGGATAGGCTGCAGAGGGATAGTGAATACCAGCAAGATCTTTCAGGGCTGGCTCCTTCCTTGTGGGAGAAGGAGCCGTAAGTTTGCCTTTTCAGAAAAAGGCTCTAGCGAGAGTGTGCACCGTGACATGCTGAGTCTCTGGGAAAGCAGAGATCCCCAAAGCTGTTGTGCCTGTGGATAGGCTGCAGAGGGATAGTGAAAAACTGCATTAGTTTTCAGGGCTGGCACCTTCCCTGTGGGAGAAGGAGCAGTAAGTTTGCCTTTTCAGAAAAAAGCTTCTGCCGAGAGCGAGCACCGTGACATGCTGAGTCTCTGGGAAAGCAGAGATCCCCAAAGCTGTTGTGCCTGTGGATAGGCTGCAGAGGGATAGTGAAAAACTGCATTAGTTTTCAGGGCTGGCACCTTCCCTGTGGGAGAAGGAGCCGTAAGTTTGCCTTTTCAGAAAAAAGCTTCTGCCGAGAGCGAGCACCGTGACATGCTGAGTCTCTGGGAAAGCAGAGATCCCCAAAGCTGTTGTGCCTGTGGATAGGCTGCAGAGGGATAGTGAAAAACTGCATTAGTTTTCAGGGCTGGCACCTTCCCTGTGGGAGAAGGAGCCGTAAGTTTGCCTTTTCAGAAAAAAGCTTCTGCCGAGAGCGAGCACCGTGACATGCTGAGTCTCTGGGAAAGCAGAGATCCCAAAAGCTGTTGTGCCTGTGGATAGGCTGCAGAGGGATAGTGAAAAACTGCATTAGTTTTCAGGGCTGGCACCTTCCCTGTGGGAGAAGGAGCCGTAAGTTTGCCTTTTCAGAAAAAAGCTTCTGCCGAGAGCGAGCACCGTGACATGCTGAGTCTCTGGGAAAGCAGAGATCCCCAAAGCTGTTGTGCCTGTGGATAGGCTGCAGAGGGATAGTGAAAAACTGCATTAGTTTTCAGGGCTGGCACCTTCCCTGTGGGAGAAGGAGCCGTAAGTTTGCCTTTTCAGAAAAAAGCTTCTGCCGAGAGCGAGCACCGTGACATGCTGAGTCTCTGGGAAAGCAGAGATCCCCAAAGCTGTTGTGCCTGTGGATAGGCTGCAGAGGGATAGTGAATACCAGCAAGATCTTTCAGGGCTGGCACCTTCCCTGTGGGAGAAGGAGCCGTAAGTTTGCCTTTTCAGAAAAAAGCTTCTGCCGAGAGCGAGCACCGTGACATGCTGAGTCTCTGGGAAAGCAGAGATCCCCAAAGCTGTTGTGCCTGTGGATAGGCTGCAGAGGGATAGTGAAAAACTGCATTAGTTTTCAGGGCTGGCACCTTCCCTGTGGGAGAAGGAGCCGTAAGTTTGCCTTTTCAGAAAAAAGCTTCTGCCGAGAGCGAGCACCGTGACATGCTGAGTCTCTGGGAAAGCAGAGATCCCAAAAGCTGTTGTGCCTGTGGATAGGCTGCAGAGGGATAGTGAAAAACTGCATTAGTTTTCAGGGCTGGCACCTTCCCTGTGGGAGAAGGAGCCGTAAGTTTGCCTTTTCAGAAAAAAGCTTCTGCCGAGAGCGAGCACTGTGACATGCTGAGTCTCTGGGAAAGCAGAGATCCCCAAAGCTGTTGTGCCTGTGGATAGGCTGCAGAGGGATAGTGAATACCAGCAAGATCTTTCAGGGCTGGCACCTTCCCTGTGGGAGAAGGAGCAGTAAGTTTGCCTTTTCAGAAAAAAGCTTCTGCCGAGAGCGAGCACCGTGACATGCTGAGTCTCTGGGAAAGCAGAGATCCCAAAAGCTGTTGTGCCTGTGAATAGGCTGCAGAGGGATAGTGAATACCAGCAAGATCTTTCAGGGCTGGCACCTTCCTTGTGGGAGAAGGAGCCGTAAGTTTGCCTTTTCAGAAAAAGGCTCTGCCGAGAGTGAGCACCGTGACATGCTGAGTCTCTGGGAAAGCAGAGATCCCCAAAGCTGTTGTGCCTGTGGATAGGCTGCAGAGGGATAGTGAAAAACTGCATTAGTTTTCAGGGCTGGCACCTTCCCTGTGGGAGAAGGAGCCGTAAGTTTGCCTTTTCAGAAAAAAGCTTCTGCCGAGAGCGAGCACCGTGACATGCTGAGTCTCTGGGAAAGCAGAGATCCCCAAAGCTGTTGTGCCTGTGGATAGGCTGCAGAGGGATAGTGAAAAACTGCATTAGTTTTCAGGGCTGGCACCTTCCCTGTGGGAGAAGGAGCCGTAAGTTTGCCTTTTCAGAAAAAAGCTTCTGCCGAGAGCGAGCACCGTGACATGCTGAGTCTCTGGGAAAGCAGAGATCCCCAAAGCTGTTGTGCCTGTGTATAGGCTGCAGAGGGATAGTGAAAAACTGCATTAGTTTTCAGGGCTGGCACCTTCCCTGTGGGAGAAGGAGCAGTAAGTTTGCCTTTTCAGAAAAAAGCTTCTGCCGAGAGCGAGCACCGTGACATGCTGAGTCTCTGGGAAAGCAGAGATCCCCAAAGCTGTTGTGCCTGTGGATAGGCTGCAGAGGGATAGTGAATACCAGCAAGATCTTTCAGGGCTAGCACCTTCCCTGTTGGAGAAGGAGCAGTAAGTTTGCCTTTTCAGAAAAAAGCTTCTGCCGAGAGCGAGCACCGTGACATGCTGAGTCTCTGGGAAAGCAGAGATCCCAAAAGCTGTTGTGCCTGTGGATAGGCTGCAGAGGGATAGTGAATACCAGCAAGATCTTTCAGGGCTGGCACCTTCCTTGTGGGAGAAGGAGCCGTAAGTTTGCCTTTTCAGAAAAAGGCTCTAGCGAGAGTGTGCACCGTGACATGCTGAGTCTCTGGGAAAGCAGAGATCCCCAAAGCTGTTGTGCCTGTGGATAGGCTGCAGAGGGATAGTGAAAAACTGCATTAGTTTTCAGGGCTGGCACCTTCCCTGTGGGAGAAGGAGCAGTAAGTTTGCCTTTTCAGAAAAAAGCTTCTGCCGAGAGCGAGCACCGTGACATGCTGAGTCTCTGGGAAAGCAGAGATCCCCAAAGCTGTTGTGCCTGTGGATAGGCTGCAGAGGGATAGTGAAAAACTGCATTAGTTTTCAGGGCTGGCACCTTCCCTGTGGGAGAAGGAGCCGTAAGTTTGCCTTTTCAGAAAAAAGCTTCTGCCGAGAGCGAGCACCGTGACATGCTGAGTCTCTGGGAAAGCAGAGATCCCCAAAGCTGTTGTGCCTGTGGATAGGCTGCAGAGGGATAGTGAAAAACTGCATTAGTTTTCAGGGCTGGCACCTTCCCTGTGGGAGAAGGAGCCGTAAGTTTGCCTTTTCAGAAAAAAGCTTCTGCCGAGAGCGAGCACCGTGACATGCTGAGTCTCTGGGAAAGCAGAGATCCCAAAAGCTGTTGTGCCTGTGGATAGGCTGCAGAGGGATAGTGAATACCAGCAAGATCTTTCAGGGCTGGCACCTTCCCTGTGGGAGAAGGAGCCGTAAGTTTGCCTTTTCAGAAAAAAGCTTCTGCCGAGAGCGAGCACCGTGACATGCTGAGTCTCTGGGAAAGCAGAGATCCCAAAAGCTGTTGTGCCTGTGGATAGGCTGCAGAGGGATAGTGAAAAACTGCATTAGTTTTCAGGGCTGGCACCTTCCCTGTGGGAGAAGGAGCAGTAAGTTTGCCTTTTCAGAAAAAAGCTTCTGCCGAGAGCGAGCACCGTGACATGCTGAGTCTCTGGGAAAGCAGAGATCCCCAAAGCTGTTGTGCCTGTGGATAGGCTGCAGAGGGATAGTGAATACCAGCAAGATCTTTCAGGGCTGGCACCTTCCTTGTGGGAGAAGGAGCCGTAAGTTTGCCTTTTCAGAAAAAGGCTCTGGCGAGAGTGAGCACCGTGACATGCTGAGTCTCTGGGAAAGCAGAGATCCCCAAAGCTGTTGTGCCTGTGGATAGGCTGCAGAGGGATAGTGAAAAACTGCATTAGTTTTCAGGGCTGGCACCTTCCCTGTGGGAGAAGGAGCCGTAAGTTTGCCTTTTCAGAAAAAAGCTTCTGCCGAGAGCGAGCACCGTGACATGCTGAGTCTCTGGGAAAGCAGAGATCCCCAAAGCTGTTGTGCCTGTGGATAGGCTGCAGAGGGATAGTGAAAAACTGCATTAGTTTTCAGGGCTGGCACGGTCCTTGTGGGAGAAGGAGCCGTAAGTTTGCCTTTTCAGAAAAAAGCTTCTGCCGAGAGCGAGCACCGTGACATGCTGAGTCTCTGGGAAAGCAGAGATCCCCAAAGCTGTTGTGCCTGTGGATAGGCTGCAGAGGGATAGTGAAAAACTGCATTAGTTTTCAGGGCTGGCACCTTCCCTGTGGGAGAAGGAGCCGTAAGTTTGCCTTTTCAGAAAAAAGCTTCTGCCGAGAGCGAGCACCGTGACATGCTGAGTCTCTGGGAAAGCAGAGATCCCAAAAGCTGTTGTGCCTGTGGATAGGCTGCAGAGGGATAGTGAATACCAGCAAGATCTTTCAGGGCTGGCACCTTCCTTGTGGGAGAAGGAGCCGTAAGTTTGCCTTTTCAGAAAAAGGCTCTAGCGAGAGCGTGCACCGTGACATGCTGAGTCTCTGGGAAAGCAGAGATCCCCAAAGCTGTTGTGCCTGTGGATAGGCTGCAGAGGGATAGTGAAAAACTGCATTAGTTTTCAGGGCTGGCACCTTCCCTGTGGGAGAAGGTGCCGTAAGTTTGCCTTTTCAGAAAAAAGCTTCTGCCGAGAGCGAGCACCGTGACATGCTGAGTCTCTGGGAAAGCAGAGATCCCCAAAGCTGTTGTGCCTGTGGATAGGCTGCAGAGGGATAGTGAAAAACTGCATTAGTTTTCAGGGCTGGCACCTTCCCTGTGGGAGAAGGAGCCGTAAGTTTGCCTTTTCAGAAAAAAGCTTCTGCCGAGAGCGAGCACCGTGACATGCTGAGTCTCTGGGAAAGCAGAGATCCCCAAAGCTGTTGTGCCTGTGGATAGGCTGCAGAGGGATAGTGAAAAACTGCATTAGTTTTCAGGGCTGGCACCTTCCCTGTGGGAGAAGGAGCCGTAAGTTTGCCTTTTCAGAAAAAAGCTTCTGCCGAGAGCGAGCACCGTGACATGCTGAGTCTCTGGGAAAGCAGAGATCCCAAAAGCTGTTGTGCCTGTGGATAGGCTGCAGAGGGATAGTGAAAAACTGCATTAGTTTTCAGGGCTGGCACCTTCCCTGTGGGAGAAGGAGCCGTAAGTTTGCCTTTTCAGAAAAAAGCTTCTGCCGAGAGCGAGCACCGTGACATGCTGAGTCTCTGGGAAAGCAGAGATCCCCAAAGCTGTTGTGCCTGTGGATAGGCTGCAGAGGGATAGTGAAAAACTGCATTAGTTTTCAGGGCTGGCACCTTCCCTGTGGGAGAAGGAGCCGTAAGTTTGCCTTTTCAGAAAAAAGCTTCTGCCGAGAGCGAGCACCGTGACATGCTGAGTCTCTGGGAAAGCAGAGATCCCCAAAGCTGTTGTGCCTGTGGATAGGCTGCAGAGGGATAGTGAAAAACTGCATTAGTTTTCAGGGCTGGCACCTTCCCTGTGGGAGAAGGAGCAGTAAGTTTGCCTTTTCAGAAAAAAGCTTCTGCCGAGAGCGAGCACCGTGACATGCTGAGTCTCTGGGAAAGCAGAGATCCCAAAAGCTGTTGTGCCTGTGGATAGGCTGCAGAGGGATAGTGAATACCAGCAAGATCTTTCAGGGCTGGCACCTTCCGTGTGGGAGAAGGAGCCGTAAGTTTGCCTTTTCAGAAAAAAGCTTCTGCCGAGAGCGAGCACCGTGACATGCTGAGTCTCTGGGAAAGCAGAGATCCCAAAAGCTGTTGTGCCTGTGGATAGGCTGCAGAGGGATAGTGAAAAACTGCATTAGTTTTCAGGGCTGGCACCTTCCCTGTGGGAGAAGGAGCCGTAAGTTTGCCTTTTCAGAAAAAAGCTTCTGCCGAGAGCGAGCACCGTGACATGCTGAGTCTCTGGGAAAGCAGAGATCCCAAAAGCTGTTGTGCCTGTGGATAGGCTGCAGAGGGATAGTGAAAAACTGCATTAGTTTTCAGGGCTGGCACCTTCCCTGTGGGAGAAGGAGCCGTAAGTTTGCCTTTTCAGAAAAAAGCTTCTGCCGAGAGCGAGCACCGTGACATGCTGAGTCTCTGGGAAAGCAGAGATCCCCAAAGCTGTTGTGCCTGTGGATAGGCTGCAGAGGGATAGTGAATACCAGCAAGATCTTTCAGGGCTAGCACCTTCCCTGTTGGAGAAGGAGAAGTAAGTTTGCCTTTTCAGAAAAAAGCTTCTGCCGAGAGCGAGCACCGTGACATGCTGAGTCTCTGGGAAAGCAGAGATCCCAAAAGCTGTTGTGCCTGTGGATAGGCTGCAGAGGGATAGTGAATACCAGCAAGATCTTTCAGGGCTGGCACCTTCCTTGTGGGAGAAGGAGCCGTAAGTTTGCCTTTTCAGAAAAAGGCTCTAGCGAGAGTGTGCACCGTGACATGCTGAGTCTCTGGGAAAGCAGAGATCCCCAAAGCTGTTGTGCCTGTGGATAGGCTGCAGAGGGATAGTGAAAAACTGCATTAGTTTTCAGGGCTGGCACCTTCCCTGTGGGAGAAGGAGCAGTAAGTTTGCCTTTTCAGAAAAAAGCTTCTGCCGAGAGCGAGCACCGTGACATGCTGAGTCTCTGGGAAAGCAGAGATCCCCAAAGCTGTTGTGCCTGTGGATAGGCTGCAGAGGGATAGTGAAAAACTGCATTAGTTTTCAGGGCTGGCACCTTCCCTGTGGGAGAAGGAGCCGTAAGTTTGCCTTTTCAGAAAAAAGCTTCTGCCGAGAGCGAGCACCGTGACATGCTGAGTCTCTGGGAAAGCAGAGATCCCCAAAGCTGTTGTGCCTGTGGATAGGCTGCAGAGGGATAGTGAAAAACTGCATTAGTTTTCAGGGCTGGCACCTTCCCTGTGGGAGAAGGAGCCGTAAGTTTGCCTTTTCAGAAAAAAGCTTCTGCCGAGAGCGAGCACCGTGACATGCTGAGTCTCTGGGAAAGCAGAGATCCCCAAAGCTGTTGTGCCTGTGGATAGGCTGCAGAGGGATAGTGAATACCAGCAAGATCTTTCAGGGCTGGCACCTTCCCTGTGGGAGAAGGAGCCGTAAGTTTGCCTTTTCAGAAAAAAGCTTCTGCCGAGAGCGAGCACCGTGACATGCTGAGTCTCTGGGAAAGCAGAGATCCCCAAAGCTGTTGTGCCTGTGGATAGGCTGCAGAGGGATAGTGAAAAACTGCATTATATTTCAGGGCTGGCACCTTCCCTGTGGGAGAAGGAGCCGTAAGTTTGCCTTTTCAGAAAAAAGCTTCTGCCGAGAGCGAGCACCGTGACATGCTGAGTCTCTGGGAAAGCAGAGATCCCAAAAGCTGTTGTGCCTGTGGATAGGCTGCAGAGGGATAGTGAAAAACTGCATTAGTTTTCAGGGCTGGCACCTTCCCTGTGGGAGAAGGAGCCGTAAGTTTGCCTTTTCAGAAAAAAGCTTCTGCCGAGAGCGAGCACCGTGACATGCTGAGTCTCTGGGAAAGCAGAGATCCCCAAAGCTGTTGTGCCTGTGGATAGGCTGCAGAGGGATAGTGAATACCAGCAAGATCTTTCAGGGCTGGCACCTTCCCTGTGGGAGAAGGAGCCGTAAGTTTGCCTTTTCAGAAAAAAGCTTCTGCCGAGAGCGAGCACCGTGACATGCTGAGTCTCTGGGAAAGCAGAGATCCCCAAAGCTGTTGTGCCTGTGGATAGGCTGCAGAGGGATAGTGAAAAACTGCATTAGTTTTCAGGGCTGGCACCTTCCCTGTGGGAGAAGGAGCCGTAAGTTTGCCTATTCAGAAAAAAGCTTCTGCCGAGAGCGAGCACCGTGACATGCTGAGTCTCTGGGAAAGCAGAGATCCCAAAAGCTGTTGTGCCTGTGGATAGGCTGCAGAGGGATAGTGAAAAACTGCATTAGTTTTCAGGGCTGGCACCTTCCCTGTGGGAGAAGGAGCCGTAAGTTTGCCTTTTCAGAAAAAAGCTTCTGCCGAGAGCGAGCACCGTGACATGCTGAGTCTCTGGGAAAGCAGAGATCCCCAAAGCTGTTGTGCCTGTGGATAGGCTGCAGAGGGATAGTGAATACCAGCAAGATCTTTCAGGGCTGGCACCTTCCCTGTGGGAGAAGGAGCCGTAAGTTTGCCTTTTCAGAAAAAAGCTTCTGCCGAGAGCGAGCACCGTGACATGCTGAGTCTCTGGGAAAGCAGAGATCCCAAAAGCTGTTGTGCCTGTGGATAGGCTGCAGAGGGATAGTGAATACCAGCAAGATCTTTCAGGGCTGGCACCTTCCTTGTGGGAGAAGGAGCCGTAAGTTTGCCTTTTCAGAAAAAGGCTCTGCCGAGAGTGAGCACCGTGACATGCTGAGTCTCTGGGAAAGCAGAGATCCCCAAAGCTGTTGTGCCTGTGGATAGGCTGCAGAGGGATAGTGAAAAACTGCATTAGTTTTCAGGGCTGGCACCTTCCCTGTGGGAGAAGGAGCCGTAAGTTTGCCTTTTCAGAAAAAAGCTTCTGCCGAGAGCGAGCACCGTGACATGCTGAGTCTCTGGGAAAGCAGAGATCCCCAAAGCTGTTGTGCCTGTGGATAGGCTGCAGAGGGATAGTGAAAAACTGCATTAGTTTTCAGGGCTGGCACCTTCCCTGTGGGAGAAGGAGCCGTAAGTTTGCCTTTTCAGAAAAAAGCTTCTGCCGAGAGCGAGCACCGTGACATGCTGAGTCTCTGGGAAAGCAGAGATCCCCAAAGCTGTTGTGCCTGTGTATAGGCTGCAGAGGGATAGTGAAAAACTGCATTAGTTTTCAGGGCTGGCACCTTCCCTGTGGGAGAAGGAGCAGTAAGTTTGCCTTTTCAGAAAAAAGCTTCTGCCGAGAGCGAGCACCGTGACATGCTGAGTCTCTGGGAAAGCAGAGATCCCAAAAGCTGTTGTGCCTGTGGATAGGCTGCAGAGGGATAGTGAAAAACTGCATTAGTTTTCAGGGCTGGCACCTTCCCTGTGGGAGAAGGAGCCGAAAGTTTTCTTTTCAGAAAAAAGCTTCTGCCGAGAGCGAGCACCGTGACATGCTGAGTCTCTGGGAAAGCAGAGATCCCCAAAGCTGTTGTGCCTGTGGATAGGCTGCAGAGGGATAGTGAAAAACTGCATTAGTTTTCAGGGCTGGCACCTTCCCTGTGGGAGAAGGAGCCGTAAGTTTGCCTTTTCAGAAAAAAGCTTCTGCCGAGAGCGAGCACCGTGACATGCTGAGTCTCTGGGAAAGCAGAGATCCCAAAAGCTGTTGTGCCTGTGGATAGGCTGCAGAGGGATAGTGAAAAACTGCATTAGTTTTCAGGGCTGGCACCTTCCCTGTGGGAGAAGGAGCCGTAAGTTTGCCTTTTCAGAAAAAAGCTTCTGCCGAGAGCGAGCACCGTGACATGCTGAGTCTCTGGGAAAGCGGAGATCCCCAAAGCTGTTGTGCCTGTGGATAGGCTGCAGAGGGATAGTGAAAAACTGCATTAGTTTTCAGGGCTGGCACCTTCCCTGTGGGAGAAGGAGCCGTAAGTTTGCCTTTTCAGAAAAAAGCTTCTGCCGAGAGCGAGCACCGTGACATGCTGAGTCTCTGGGAAAGCAGAGATCCCAAAAGCTGTTGTGCCTGTGGATAGGCTGCAGAGGGATAGTGAAAAACTGCATTAGTTTTCAGGGCTGGCACCTTCCCTGTGGGAGAAGGAACCGTAAGTTTGCCTTTTCAGAAAAAAGCTTCTGCCGAGAGCGAGCACCGTGACATGCTGAGTCTCTGGGAAAGCAGAGATCCCCAAAGCTGTTGTGCCTGTGGATAGGCTGCAGAGGGATAGTGAAAAACTGCATTAGTTTTCAGGGCTGGCACCTTCCCTGTGGGAGAAGGAGCCGTAAGTTTGCCTTTTCAGAAAAAAGCTTCTGCCGAGAGCGAGCACCGTGACATGCTGAGTCTCTGGGAAAGCAGAGATCCCCACAGCTGTTGTGCCTGTGGATAGGCTGCAGAGGGATAGTGAAAAACTGCATTAGTTTTCAGGGCTGGCACCTTCCCTGTGGGAGAAGGAGCCGTAAGTTTGCCTTTTCAGAAAAAAGCTTCTGCCGAGAGCGAGCACCGTGACATGCTGAGTCTCTGGGAAAGCAGAGATCCCAAAAGCTGTTGTGCCTGTGGATAGGCTGCAGAGGGATAGTGAAAAACTGCATTAGTTTTCAGGGCTGGCACCTTCCCTGTGGGAGAAGGAGCCGAAAGTTTTCTTTTTCAGAAAAAAGCTTCTGCCGAGAGCGAGCACCGTGACATGCTGAGTCTCTGGGAAAGCAGAGATCCCCAAAGCTGTTGTGCCTGTGGATAGGCTGCAGAGGGATAGTGAAAAACTGCATTAGTTTTCAGGGCTGGCACCTTCCCTGTGGGAGAAGGAGCCGTAAGTTTGCCTTTTCAGAAAAAAGCTTCTGCCGAGAGCGAGCACCGTGACATGCTGAGTCTCTGGGAAAGCAGAGATCCCAAAAGCTGTTGTGCCTGTGGATAGGCTGCAGAGGGATAGTGAAAAACTGCATTAGTTTTCAGGGCTGGCACCTTCCCTGTGGGAGAAGGAGCCGTAAGTTTGCCTTTTCAGAAAAAAGCTTCTGCCGAGAGCGAGCACCGTGACATGCTGAGTCTCTGGGAAAGCGGAGATCCCCAAAGCTGTTGTGCCTGTGGATAGGCTGCAGAGGGATAGTGAAAAACTGCATTAGTTTTCAGGGCTGGCACCTTCCCTGTGGGAGAAGGAGCCGTAAGTTTGCCTTTTCAGAAAAAAGCTTCTGCCGAGAGCGAGCACCGTGACATGCTGAGTCTCTGGGAAAGCAGAGATCCCAAAAGCTGTTGTGCCTGTGGATAGGCTGCAGAGGGATAGTGAAAAACTGCATTAGTTTTCAGGGCTGGCACCTTCCCTGTGGGAGAAGGAACCGTAAGTTTGCCTTTTCAGAAAAAAGCTTCTGCCGAGAGCGAGCACCGTGACATGCTGAGTCTCTGGGAAAGCAGAGATCCCCAAAGCTGTTGTGCCTGTGGATAGGCTGCAGAGGGATAGTGAAAAACTGCATTAGTTTTCAGGGCTGGCACCTTCCCTGTGGGAGAAGGAGCCGTAAGTTTGCCTTTTCAGAAAAAAGCTTCTGCCGAGAGCGAGCACCGTGACATGCTGAGTCTCTGGGAAAGCAGAGATCCCCAAAGCTGTTGTGCCTGTGGATAGGCTGCAGAGGGATAGTGAAAAACTGCATTAGTTTTCAGGGCTGGCACCTTCCCTGTGGGAGAAGGAGCCGTAAGTTTGCCTTTTCAGAAAAAAGCTTCTGCCGAGAGCGAGCACCGTGACATGCTGAGTCTCTGGGAAAGCAGAGATCCCCAAAGCTGTTGTGCCTGTGGATAGGCTGCAGAGGGATAGTGAAAAACTGCATTAGTTTTCTGGGCTGGCACCTTCCCTGTGGGAGAAGGAGCCGTAAGTTTGCCTTTTCAGAAAAAAGCTTCTGCCGAGAGCGAGCACCGTGACATGCTGAGTCTCTGGGAAAGCAGAGATCCCCAAAGCTGTTGTGCCTGTGGATAGGCTGCAGAGGGATAGTGAAAAACTGCATTAGTTTTCAGGGCTGGCACCTTCCCTGTGGGAGAAGGAGCCGTAAGTTTGCCTTTTCAGAAAAAAGCTTCTGCCGAGAGCGAGCACCGTGACATGCTGAGTCTCTGGGAAAGCAGAGATCCCCAAAGCTGTTGTGCCTGTGGATAGGCTGCAGAGGGATAGTGAAAAACTGCATTAGTTTTCAGGGCTGGCACCTTCCCTGTGGGAGAAGGAGCCGTAAGTTTGCCTTTTCAGAAAAAAGCTTCTGCCGAGAGCGAGCACCGTGACATGCTGAGTCTCTGGGAAAGCAGAGATCCCCAAAGCTGTTGTGCCTGTGGATAGGCTGCAGAGGGATAGTGAAAAACTGCATTAGTTTTCAGGGCTGGCACCTTCCCTGTGGGAGAAGGAGCAGTAAGTTTGCCTTTTCAGAAAAAAGCTTCTGCCGAGAGCGAGCACCGTGACATGCTGAGTCTCTGGGAAAGCAGAGATCCCAAAAGCTGTTGTGCCTGTGGATAGGCTGCAGAGGGATAGTGAATACCAGCAAGATCTTTCAGGGCTGGCACCTTCCCTGTGGGAGAAGGAGCCGTAAGTTTGCCTTTTCAGAAAAAAGCTTCTGCCGAGAGCGAGCACCGTGACATGCTGAGTCTCTGGGAAAGCAGAGATCCCAAAAGCTGTTGTGCCTGTGGATAGGCTGCAGAGGGATAGTGAAAAACTGCATTAGTTTTCAGGGCTGGCACCTTCCCTGTGGGAGAAGGAGCCGTAAGTTTGCCTTTTCAGAAAAAAGCTTCTGCCGAGAGCGAGCACCGTGACATGCTGAGTCTCTGGGAAAGCAGAGATCCCAAAAGCTGTTGTGCCTGTGGATAGGCTGCAGAGGGATAGTGAAAAACTGCATTAGTTTTCAGGGCTGGCACCTTCCCTGTGGGAGAAGGAGCCGTAAGTTTGCCTTTTCAGAAAAAAGCTTCTGCCGAGAGCGAGCACCGTGACATGCTGAGTCTCTGGGAAAGCAGAGATCCCCAAAGCTGTTGTGCCTGTGGATAGGCTGCAGAGGGATAGTGAATACCAGCAAGATCTTTCAGGGCTAGCACCTTCCCTGTTGGAGAAGGAGCAGTAAGTTTGCCTTTTCAGAAAAAAGCTTCTGCCGAGAGCGAGCACCGTGACATGCTGAGTCTCTGGGAAAGCAGAGATCCCAAAAGCTGTTGTGCCTGTGGATAGGCTGCAGAGGGATAGTGAATACCAGCAAGATCTTTCAGGGCTGGCACCTTCCTTGTGGGAGAAGGAGCCGTAAGTTTGCCTTTTCAGAAAAAGGCTCTAGCGAGAGTGTGCACCGTGACATGCTGAGTCTCTGGGAAAGCAGAGATCCCCAAAGCTGTTGTGCCTGTGGATAGGCTGCAGAGGGATAGTGAAAAACTGCATTAGTTTTCAGGGCTGGCACCTTCCCTGTGGGAGAAGGAGCAGTAAGTTTGCCTTTTCAGAAAAAAGCTTCTGCCGAGAGCGAGCACCGTGACATGCTGAGTCTCTGGGAAAGCAGAGATCCCCAAAGCTGTTGTGCCTGTGGATAGGCTGCAGAGGGATAGTGAAAAACTGCATTAGTTTTCAGGGCTGGCACCTTCCCTGTGGGAGAAGGAGCCGTAAGTTTGCCTTTTCAGAAAAAAGCTTCTGCCGAGAGCGAGCACCGTGACATGCTGAGTCTCTGGGAAAGCAGAGATCCCCAAAGCTGTTGTGCCTGTGGATAGGCTGCAGAGGGATAGTGAAAAACTGCATTAGTTTTCAGGGCTGGCACCTTCCCTGTGGGAGAAGGAGCCGTAAGTTTGCCTTTTCAGAAAAAAGCTTCTGCCGAGAGCGAGCACCGTGACATGCTGAGTCTCTGGGAAAGCAGAGATCCCAAAAGCTGTTGTGCCTGTGGATAGGCTGCAGAGGGATAGTGAAAAACTGCATTAGTTTTCAGGGCTGGCACCTTCCCTGTGGGAGAAGGAGCCGTAAGTTTGCCTTTTCAGAAAAAAGCTTCTGCCGAGAGCGAGCACCGTGACATGCTGAGTCTCTGGGAAAGCAGAGATCCCCAAAGCTGTTGTGCCTGTGGATAGGCTGCAGAGGGATAGTGAAAAACTGCATTAGTTTTCAGGGCTGGCACCTTCCCTGTGGGAGAAGGAGCCGTAAGTTTGCCTTTTCAGAAAAAAGCTTCTGCCGAGAGCGAGCACCGTGACATGCTGAGTCTCTGGGAAAGCAGAGATCCCCAAAGCTGTTGTGCCTGTGGATAGGCTGCAGAGGGATAGTGAATACCAGCAAGATCTTTCAGGGCTGGCACCTTCCCTGTGGGAGAAGGAGCCGTAAGTTTGCCTTTTCAGAAAAAAGCTTCTGCCGAGAGCGAGCACCGTGACATGCTGAGTCTCTGGGAAAGCAGAGATCCCCAAAGCTGTTGTGCCTGTGGATAGGCTGCAGAGGGATAGTGAAAAACTGCATTAGTTTTCAGGGCTGGCACCTTCCCTGTGGGAGAAGGAGCCGTAAGTTTGCCTTTTCAGAAAAAAGCTTCTGCCGAGAGCGAGCACCGTGACATGCTGAGTCTCTGGGAAAGCAGAGATCCCAAAAGCTGTTGTGCCTGTGGATAGGCTGCAGAGGGATAGTGAAAAACTGCATTAGTTTTCAGGGCTGGCACCTTCCCTGTGGGAGAAGGAGCCGTAAGTTTGCCTTTTCAGAAAAAAGCTTCTGCCGAGAGCGAGCACCGTGACATGCTGAGTCTCTGGGAAAGCAGAGATCCCCAAAGCTGTTGTGCCTGTGGATAGGCTGCAGAGGGATAGTGAATACCAGCAATATATTTCAGGGCTGGCACCTTCCCTGTGGGAGAAGGAGCAGTAAGTTTGCCTTTTCAGAAAAAAGCTTCTGCCGAGAGCGAGCACCGTGACATGCTGAGTCTCTGGGAAAGCAGAGATCCCAAAAGCTGTTGTGCCTGTGGATAGGCTGCAGAGGGATAGTGAATACCAGCAAGATCTTTCAGGGCTGGCACCTTCCTTGTGGGAGAAGGAGCCGTAAGTTTGCCTTTTCAGAAAAAGGCTCTGCCGAGAGTGAGCACCGTGACATGCTGAGTCTCTGGGAAAGCAGAGATCCCCAAAGCTGTTGTGCCTGTGGATAGGCTGCAGAGGGATAGTGAAAAACTGCATTAGTTTTCAGGGCTGGCACCTTCCCTGTGGGAGAAGGAGCCGTAAGTTTGCCTTTTCAGAAAAAAGCTTCTGCCGAGAGCGAGCACCGTGACATGCTGAGTCTCTGGGAAAGCAGAGATCCCCAAAGCTGTTGTGCCTGTGGATAGGCTGCAGAGGGATAGTGAAAAACTGCATTAGTTTTCAGGGCTGGCACCTTCCCTGTGGGAGAAGGAGCCGTAAGTTTGCCTTTTCAGAAAAAAGCTTCTGCCGAGAGCGAGCACCGTGACATGCTGAGTCTCTGGGAAAGCAGAGATCCCCAAAGCTGTTGTGCCTGTGGATAGGCTGCAGAGGGATAGTGAAAAACTGCATTAGTTTTCAGGGCTGGCACCTTCCCTGTGGGAGAAGGAGCCGTAAGTTTGCCTTTTCAGAAAAAAGCTTCTGCCGAGAGCGAGCACCGTGACATGCTGAGTCTCTGGGAAAGCAGAGATCCCCAAAGCTGTTGTGCCTGTGGATAGGCTGCAGAGGGATAGTGAAAAACTGCATTAGTTTTCAGGGCTGGCACCTTCCCTGTGGGAGAAGGAGCCGTAAGTTTGCCTTTTCAGAAAAAAGCTTCTGCCGAGAGCGAGCACCGTGACATGCTGAGTCTCTGGGAAAGCAGAGATCCCCACAGCTGTTGTGCCTGTGTATAGGCTGCAGAGGGATAGTGAAAAACTGCATTAGTTTTCAGGGCTGGCACCTTCCCTGTGGGAGAAGGAGCAGTAAGTTTGCCTTTTCAGAAAAAAGCTTCTGCCGAGAGCGAGCACCGTGACATGCTGAGTCTCTGGGAAAGCAGAGATCCCAAAAGCTGTTGTGCCTGTGGATAGGCTGCAGAGGGATAGTGAAAAACTGCATTAGTTTTCAGGGCTGGCACCTTCCCTGTGGGAGAAGGAGCCGAAAGTTTTCTTTTTCAGAAAAAAGCTTCTGCCGAGAGCGAGCACCGTGACATGCTGAGTCTCTGGGAAAGCAGAGATCCCCAAAGCTGTTGTGCCTGTGGATAGGCTGCAGAGGGATAGTGAAAAACTGCATTAGTTTTCAGGGCTGGCACCTTCCCTGTGGGAGAAGGAGCCGTAAGTTTGCCTTTTCAGAAAAAAGCTTCTGCCGAGAGCGAGCACCGTGACATGCTGAGTCTCTGGGAAAGCAGAGATCCCAAAAGCTGTTGTGCCTGTGGATAGGCTGCAGAGGGATAGTGAAAAACTGCATTAGTTTTCAGGGCTGGCACCTTCCCTGTGGGAGAAGGAGCCGTAAGTTTGCCTTTTCAGAAAAAAGCTTCTGCCGAGAGCGAGCACCGTGACATGCTGAGTCTCTGGGAAAGCGGAGATCCCCAAAGCTGTTGTGCCTGTGGATAGGCTGCAGAGGGATAGTGAAAAACTGCATTAGTTTTCAGGGCTGGCACCTTCCCTGTGGGAGAAGGAGCCGTAAGTTTGCCTTTTCAGAAAAAAGCTTCTGCCGAGAGCGAGCACCGTGACATGCTGAGTCTCTGGGAAAGCAGAGATCCCAAAAGCTGTTGTGCCTGTGGATAGGCTGCAGAGGGATAGTGAAAAACTGCATTAGTTTTCAGGGCTGGCACCTTCCCTGTGGGAGAAGGAACCGTAAGTTTGCCTTTTCAGAAAAAAGCTTCTGCCGAGAGCGAGCACCGTGACATGCTGAGTCTCTGGGAAAGCAGAGATCCCCAAAGCTGTTGTGCCTGTGGATAGGCTGCAGAGGGATAGTGAAAAACTGCATTAGTTTTCAGGGCTGGCACCTTCCCTGTGGGAGAAGGAGCCGTAAGTTTGCCTTTTCAGAAAAAAGCTTCTGCCGAGAGCGAGCACCGTGACATGCTGAGTCTCTGGGAAAGCAGAGATCCCCAAAGCTGTTGTGCCTGTGGATAGGCTGCAGAGGGATAGTGAAAAACTGCATTAGTTTTCAGGGCTGGCACCTTCCCTGTGGGAGAAGGAGCCGTAAGTTTGCCTTTTCAGAAAAAAGCTTCTGCCGAGAGCGAGCACCGTGACATGCTGAGTCTCTGGGAAAGCAGAGATCCCCAAAGCTGTTGTGCCTGTGGATAGGCTGCAGAGGGATAGTGAAAAACTGCATTAGTTTTCAGGGCTGGCACCTTCCCTGTGGGAGAAGGAGCCGTAAGTTTGCCTTTTCAGAAAAAAGCTTCTGCCGAGAGCGAGCACCGTGACATGCTGAGTCTCTGGGAAAGCAGAGATCCCCAAAGCTGTTGTGCCTGTGGATAGGCTGCAGAGGGATAGTGAAAAACTGCATTAGTTTTCAGGGCTGGCACCTTCCCTGTGGGAGAAGGAGCCGTAAGTTTGCCTTTTCAGAAAAAAGCTTCTGCCGAGAGCGAGCACCGTGACATGCTGAGTCTCTGGGAAAGCAGAGATCCCCAAAGCTGTTGTGCCTGTGGATAGGCTGCAGAGGGATAGTGAAAAACTGCATTAGTTTTCAGGGCTGGCACCTTCCCTGTGGGAGAAGGAGCCGTAAGTTTGCCTTTTCAGAAAAAAGCTTCTGCCGAGAGCGAGCACCGTGACATGCTGAGTCTCTGGGAAAGCAGAGATCCCCAAAGCTGTTGTGCCTGTGGATAGGCTGCAGAGGGATAGTGAAAAACTGCATTAGTTTTCAGGGCTGGCACCTTCCCTGTGGGAGAAGGAGCCGTAAGTTTGCCTTTTCAGAAAAAAGCTTCTGCCGAGAGCGAGCACCGTGACATGCTGAGTCTCTGGGAAAGCAGAGATCCCAAAAGCTGTTGTGCCTGTGGATAGGCTGCAGAGGGATAGTGAAAAACTGCATTAGTTTTCAGGGCTGGCACCTTCCCTGTGGGAGAAGGAGCCGTAAGTTTGCCTTTTCAGAAAAAAGCTTCTGCCGAGAGCGAGCACCGTGACATGCTGAGTCTCTGGGAAAGCAGAGATCCCAAAAGCTGTTGTGCCTGTGGATAGGCTGCAGAGGGATAGTGAAAAACTGCATTAGTTTTCAGGGCTGGCACCTTCCCTGTGGGAGAAGGAGCCGTAAGATTGCCTTTTCAGAAAAAAGCTTCTGCCGAGAGCGAGCACCGTGACATGCTGAGTCTCTGGGAAAGCGGAGATCCCCAAGGCTGTTGTGCCTGTGGATAGGCTGCAGAGGGATAGTGAAAAACTGCATTAGTTTTCAGGGCTGGCACCTTCCCTGTGGGAGAAGGAGCCGTAAGTTTGCCTTTTCAGAAAAAAGCTTCTGCCGAGAGCGAGCACCGTGACATGCTGAGTCTCTGGGAAAGCAGAGATCCCAAAAGCTGTTGTGCCTGTGGATAGGCTGCAGAGGGATAGTGAAAAACTGCATTAGTTTTCAGGGCTGGCACCTTCCCTGTGGGAGAAGGAACCGTAAGTTTGCCTTTTCAGAAAAAAGCTTCTGCCGAGAGCGAGCACCGTGACATGCTGAGTCTCTGGGAAAGCAGAGATCCCCAAAGCTGTTGTGCCTGTGGATAGGCTGCAGAGGGATAGTGAAAAACTGCATTAGTTTTCAGGGCTGGCACCTTCCCTGTGGGAGAAGGAGCCGTAAGTTTGCCTTTTCAGAAAAAAGCTTCTGCCGAGAGCGAGCACCGTGACATGCTGAGTCTCTGGGAAAGCAGAGATCCCCACAGCTGTTGTGCCTGTGGATAGGCTGCAGAGGGATAGTGAAAAACTGCATTAGTTTTCAGGGCTGGCACCTTCCCTGTGGGAGAAGGAGCCGTAAGTTTGCCTTTTCAGAAAAAAGCTTCTGCCGAGAGCGAGCACCGTGACATGCTGAGTCTCTGGGAAAGCAGAGATCCCAAAAGCTGTTGTGCCTGTGGATAGGCTGCAGAGGGATAGTGAAAAACTGCATTAGTTTTCAGGGCTGGCACCTTCCCTGTGGGAGAAGGAGCCGAAAGTTTTCTTTTTCAGAAAAAAGCTTCTGCCGAGAGCGAGCACCGTGACATGCTGAGTCTCTGGGAAAGCAGAGATCCCCAAAGCTGTTGTGCCTGTGGATAGGCTGCAGAGGGATAGTGAAAAACTGCATTAGTTTTCAGGGCTGGCACCTTCCCTGTGGGAGAAGGAGCCGTAAGTTTGCCTTTTCAGAAAAAAGCTTCTGCCGAGAGCGAGCACCGTGACATGCTGAGTCTCTGGGAAAGCAGAGATCCCAAAAGCTGTTGTGCCTGTGGATAGGCTGCAGAGGGATAGTGAAAAACTGCATTAGTTTTCAGGGCTGGCACCTTCCCTGTGGGAGAAGGAGCCGTAAGTTTGCCTTTTCAGAAAAAAGCTTCTGCCGAGAGCGAGCACCGTGACATGCTGAGTCTCTGGGAAAGCGGAGATCCCCAAAGCTGTTGTGCCTGTGGATAGGCTGCAGAGGGATAGTGAAAAACTGCATTAGTTTTCAGGGCTGGCACCTTCCCTGTGGGAGAAGGAGCCGTAAGTTTGCCTTTTCAGAAAAAAGCTTCTGCCGAGAGCGAGCACCGTGACATGCTGAGTCTCTGGGAAAGCAGAGATCCCAAAAGCTGTTGTGCCTGTGGATAGGCTGCAGAGGGATAGTGAAAAACTGCATTAGTTTTCAGGGCTGGCACCTTCCCTGTGGGAGAAGGAACCGTAAGTTTGCCTTTTCAGAAAAAAGCTTCTGCCGAGAGCGAGCACCGTGACATGCTGAGTCTCTGGGAAAGCAGAGATCCCCAAAGCTGTTGTGCCTGTGGATAGGCTGCAGAGGGATAGTGAAAAACTGCATTAGTTTTCAGGGCTGGCACCTTCCCTGTGGGAGAAGGAGCCGTAAGTTTGCCTTTTCAGAAAAAAGCTTCTGCCGAGAGCGAGCACCGTGACATGCTGAGTCTCTGGGAAAGCAGAGATCCCCAAAGCTGTTGTGCCTGTGGATAGGCTGCAGAGGGATAGTGAAAAACTGCATTAGTTTTCAGGGCTGGCACCTTCCCTGTGGGAGAAGGAGCCGTAAGTTTGCCTTTTCAGAAAAAAGCTTCTGCCGAGAGCGAGCACCGTGACATGCTGAGTCTCTGGGAAAGCAGAGATCCCCAAAGCTGTTGTGCCTGTGGATAGGCTGCAGAGGGATAGTGAAAAACTGCATTAGTTTTCAGGGCTGGCACCTTCCCTGTGGGAGAAGGAGCCGTAAGTTTGCCTTTTCAGAAAAAAGCTTCTGCCGAGAGCGAGCACCGTGACATGCTGAGTCTCTGGGAAAGCAGAGATCCCCAAAGCTGTTGTGCCTGTGGATAGGCTGCAGAGGGATAGTGAAAAACTGCATTAGTTTTCAGGGCTGGCACCTTCCCTGTGGGAGAAGGAGCCGTAAGTTTGCCTTTTCAGAAAAAAGCTTCTGCCGAGAGCGAGCACCGTGACATGCTGAGTCTCTGGGAAAGCAGAGATCCCCAAAGCTGTTGTGCCTGTGGATAGGCTGCAGAGGGATAGTGAAAAACTGCATTAGTTTTCAGGGCTGGCACCTTCCCTGTGGGAGAAGGAGCCGTAAGTTTGCCTTTTCAGAAAAAAGCTTCTGCCGAGAGCGAGCACCGTGACATGCTGAGTCTCTGGGAAAGCAGAGATCCCCAAAGCTGTTGTGCCTGTGGATAGGCTGCAGAGGGATAGTGAAAAACTGCATTAGTTTTCAGGGCTGGCACCTTCCCTGTGGGAGAAGGAGCCGTAAGTTTGCCTTTTCAGAAAAAAGCTTCTGCCGAGAGCGAGCACCGTGACATGCTGAGTCTCTGGGAAAGCAGAGATCCCAAAAGCTGTTGTGCCTGTGGATAGGCTGCAGAGGGATAGTGAAAAACTGCATTAGTTTTCAGGGCTGGCACCTTCCCTGTGGGAGAAGGAGCCGTAAGTTTGCCTTTTCAGAAAAAAGCTTCTGCCGAGAGCGAGCACCGTGACATGCTGAGTCTCTGGGAAAGCAGAGATCCCAAAAGCTGTTGTGCCTGTGGATAGGCTGCAGAGGGATAGTGAATACCAGCAAGATCTTTCAGGGCTGGCACCTTCCTTGTGGGAGAAGGAGCCGTAAGTTTGCCTTTTCAGAAAAAGGCTCTAGCGAGAGTGAGCACCGTGACATGCTGAGTCTCTGGGAAAGCAGAGATCCCCAAAGCTGTTGTGCCTGTGGATAGGCTGCAGAGGGGGATCTCTGCAACAGAACTGGGGATCTCTGCTTTCCCAGAGACTCAGCATGTCACGGTGCTCGTTCTCGGCAGAAGCTTTTTCTGAGAAGGCAAAAGTGTGGCTCCTTCTCCCACAAGGAAGGTGCTAGCCCTGAAAGATCTTGCTGGTATTCACTATCCCTCTGCAGCCTATCCACAGGCACAACAGCTTTGGGGATCTCTGCTTTCCCAGAGACTCAGCATGTCACGGTGCTCGCTCTCGGCAGAAGCTTTTTTCTGAAAAGGCAAACTTACGGCTCCTTCTCCCACAGGGAAGGTGCCAGCCCTGAAAACTAATGCAGTTTTTCACTATCCCTCTGCAGCCTATCCACAGGCACAACAGCTTTGGGGATCTCTGCTTTCCCAGAGACTCAGCATGTCACGGTGCTCGCTCTCGGCAGAAGCTTTTTTCTGAAAAAGAAAACTTTCGGCTCCTTCTCCCACAGGGAAGGTGCCAGCCCTGAAAACTAATGCAGTTTTTCACTATCCCTCTGCAGCCTATCCACAGGCACAACAGCTTTTGGGATCTCTGCTTTCCCAGAGACTCAGCATGTCACGGTGATCGCTCTCGGCAGAAGCTTTTTTCTGAAAAGGCAAACTTACGGCTCCTTCTCCCACAGGGAAGGTGCCAGCCCTGAAAACTAATGCAGTTTTTCACTATCCCTCTGCAGCCTATCCACAGGCACAACAGCTTTTGGGATCTCTGCTTTCCCAGAGACTCAGCATGTCACGGTGCTCGCTCTCGGCAGAAGCTTTTTTCTGAAAAAGAAAACTTTCGGCTCCTTCTCCCACAGGGAAGGTGCCAGCCCTGAAAACTAATGCAGTTTTTCACTATCCCTCTGCAGCCTATCCACAGGCACAACAGCTTTGGGGATCTCTGCTTTCCCAGAGACTCAGCATGTCACGGTGCTCGCTCTCGGCAGAAGCTTTTTTCTGAAAAGGCAAACTTACGGCTCCTTCTCCCACAGGGAAGGTGCCAGCCCTGAAAACTAATGCAGTTTTTCACTATCCCTCTGCAGCCTATCCACAGGCACAACAGCTTTGGGGATCTCTGCTTTCCCAGAGACTCAGCATGTCACGGTGCTCGCTCTCGGCAGAAGCTTTTTTCTGAAAAAGAAAACTTTCGGCTCCTTCTCCCACAGGGAAGGTGCCAGCCCTGAAAACTAATGCAGTTTTTCACTATCCCTCTGCAGCCTATCCACAGGCACAACAGCTTTGGGGATCTCTGCTTTCCCAGAGACTCAGCATGTCACGGTGCTCGCTCTCGGCAGAAGCTTTTTTCTGAAAAAGAAAACTTTCGGCTCCTTCTCCCACAGGGAAGGTGCCAGCCCTGAAAACTAATGCAGTTTTTCACTATCCCTCTGCAGCCTATCCACAGGCACAACAGCTTTTGGGATCTCTGCTTTCCCAGAGACTCAGCATGTCACGGTGCTCGCTCTCGGCAGAAGCTTTTTTCTGAAAAGGCAAAATTACGGCTCCTTCTCCCACAGGGAAGGTGCCAGCCCTGAAAACTAATGCAGTTTTTCACTATCCCTCTGCAGCCTATCCACAGGCACAACAGCTTTTGGGATCTCTGCTTTCCCAGAGACTCAGCACGTCACGGTGATCGCTCTCGGCAGAAGCTTTTTTCTGAAAAGGCAAACTTACGGCTCCTTCTCCCACAGGGAAGGTGCCAGCCCTGAAAACTAATGCAGTTTTTCACTATCCCTCTGCAGCCTATCCACAGGCACAACAGCTTTGGGGATCTCTGCTTTCCCAGAGACTCAGCATGTCACGGTGCTCGCTCTCGGCAGAAGCTTTTTTCTGAAAAGGCAAACTTACGGCTCCTTCTCCCACAGGGAAGGTGCCAGCCCTGAAAACTAATGCAGTTTTTCACTATCCCTCTGCAGCCTATCCACAGGCACAACAGCTTTGGGGATCTCTGCTTTCCCAGAGACTCAGCATGTCACGGTGCTCGCTCTCGGCAGAAGCTTTTTTCTGAAAAAGGAAACTTTCGGCTCCTTCTCCCACAGGGAAGGTGCCAGCCCTGAAAACTAATGCAGTTTTTCACTATCCCTCTGCAGCCTATCCACAGGCACAACAGCTTTGGGGATCTCTGCTTTCCCAGAGACTCAGCATGTCACGGTGCTCGCTCTCGGCAGAAGCTTTTTTCTGAAAAAGAAAACTTTCGGCTCCTTCTCCCACAGGGAAGGTGCCAGCCCTGAAAACTAATGCAGTTTTTCACTATCCCTCTGCAGCCTATCCACAGGCACAACAGCTTTTGGGATCTCTGCTTTCCCAGAGACTCAGCATGTCACGGTGCTCGCTCTCGGCAGAAGCTTTTTTCTGAAAAGGCAAAATTACGGCTCCTTCTCCCACAGGGAAGGTGCCAGCCCTGAAAACTAATGCAGTTTTTCACTATCCCTCTGCAGCCTATCCACAGGCACAACAGCTTTTGGGATCTCTGCTTTCCCAGAGACTCAGCACTTCACGGTGATCGCTCTCGGCAGAAGCTTTTTTCTGAAAAGGCAAACTTACGGCTCCTTCTCCCACAGGGAAGGTGCCAGCCCAGAAAACTAATGCAGTTTTTCACTATCCCTCTGCAGCCTATCCACAGGCACAACAGCTTTGGGGATCTCTGCTTTCCCAGAGACTCAGCATGTCACGGTGCTCGCTCTCGGCAGAAGCTTTTTTCTGAAAAGGCAAACTTACTGCTCCTTCTCCCACAGGGAAGGTGCCAGCCCTGAAAACTAATGCAGTTTTTCACTATCCCTCTGCAGCCTATCCACAGGCACAACAGCTTTTGGGATCTCTGCTTTCCCAGAGACTCAGCATGTCACGGTGCTCGCTCTCGGCAGAAGCTTTTTTCTGAAAAGGCAAACTTACGGCTCCTTCTCCCACAGGGAAGGTGCCAGCCCTGAAAACTAATGCAGTTTTTCACTATCCCTCTGCAGCCTATCCACAGGCACAACAGCTTTTGGGATCTCTGCTTTCCCAGAGACTCAGCATGTCACGGTGCTCGCTCTCGGCAGAAGCTTTTTTCTGAAAAAGAAAACTTTCGGCTCCTTCTCCCACAGGGAAGGTGCCAGCCCTGAAAACTAATGCAGTTTTTCACTATCCCTCTGCAGCCTATCCACAGGCACAACAGCTTTTGGGATCTCTGCTTTCCCAGAGACTCAGCATGTCACGGTGCTCGCTCTCGGCAGAAGCTTTTTTCTGAAAAGGCAAACTTACGGCTCCTTCTCCCACAGGGAAGGTGCCAGCCCTGAAAACTAATGCAGTTTTTCACTATCCCTCTGCAGCCTATCCACAGGCACAACAGCTTTGGGGATCTCTGCTTTCCCAGAGACTCAGCATGTCACGGTGCTCGCTCTCGGCAGAAGCTTTTTTCTGAAAAGGCAAACTTACGGCTCCTTCTCCCACAGGGAAGGTGCCAGCCCTGAAAACTAATGCAGTTTTTCACTATCCCTCTGCAGCCTATCCACAGGCACAACAGCTTTGGGGATCTCTGCTTTCCCAGAGACTCAGCATGTCACGGTGCTCGCTCTCGGCAGAAGCTTTTTTCTGAAAAGGCAAACTTACGGCTCCTTCTCCCACAGGGAAGGTGCCAGCCCTGAAAACTAATGCAGTTTTTCACTATCCCTCTGCAGCCTATCCACAGGCACAACAGCTTTGGGGATCTCTGCTTTCCCAGAGACTCAGCATGTCACGGTGCTCGCTCTCGGCAGAAGCTTTTTTCTGAAAAGGCAAACTTACGGCTCCTTCTCCCACAGGGAAGGTGCCAGCCCTGAAAACTAATGCAGTTTTTCACTATCCCTCTGCAGCCTATCCACAGGCACAACAGCTTTGGGGATCTCTGCTTTCCCAGAGACTCAGCATGTCACGGTGCTCGCTCTCGGCAGAAGCTTTTTTCTGAAAAGGCAAACTTACGGCTCCTTCTCCCACAGGGAAGGTGCCAGCCCTGAAAACTAATGCAGTTTTTCACTATCCCTCTGCAGCCTATCCACAGGCACAACAGCTTTGGGGATCTCTGCTTTCCCAGAGACTCAGCATGTCACGGTGCTCGCTCTCGGCAGAAGCTTTTTCCTGAAAAGGCAAACTTACGGCTCCTTCTCCCACAGGGAAGGTGCCAGCCCTGAAAACTAATGCAGTTTTTCACTATCCCTCTGCAGCCTATCCACAGGCACAACAGCTTTGGGGATCTCTGCTTTCCCAGAGACTCAGCATGTCACGGTGCTCGCTCTCGGCAGAAGCTTTTTTCTGAAAAAGAAAACTTTCGGCTCCTTCTCCCACAGGGAAGGTGCCAGCCCTGAAAGATCTTGCTGGTATTCAGTATCCCTCGGCAGCCTATCCACAGGCACAACAGCTTTGGGGATCTCTGCTTTCCCAGAGACTCAGCATGTCACGGTGCTCGCTCTCGGCAGAAGCTTTTTTCTGAAAAGGCAAACTTACTGCTCCTTCTCCCACAGGGAAGGTGCCAGCCCTGAAAACTAATGCAGTTTTTCACTATCCCTCTGCAGCCTATCCACAGGCACAACAGCTTTTGGGATCTCTGCTTTCCCAGAGACTCAGCATGTCACGGTGCTCGCTCTCGGCAGAAGCTTTTTTCTGAAAAGGCAAACTTACGGCTCCTTCTCCCACAGGGAAGGTGCCAGCCCTGAAAACTAATGCAGTTTTTCACTATCCCTCTGCAGCCTATCCACAGGCACAACAGCTTTGGGGATCTCTGCTTTCCCAGAGACTCAGCATGTCACGGTGCTCGCTCTCGGCAGAAGCTTTTTTCTGAAAAAGAAAACTTTCGGCTCCTTCTCCCACAGGGAAGGTGCCAGCCCTGAAAACTAATGCAGTTTTTCACTATCCCTCTGCAGCCTATCCACAGGCACAACAGCTTTGGGGATCTCTGCTTTCCCAGAGACTCAGCATGTCACGGTGCTCGCTCTCGGCAGAAGCTTTTTTCTGAAAAGGCAAACTTACGGCTCCTTCTCCCACAGGGAAGGTGCCAGCCCTGAAAACTAATGCAGTTTTTCACTATCCCTCTGCAGCCTATCCACAGGCACAACAGCTTTGGGGATCTCTGCTTTCCCAGAGACTCAGCATGTCACGGTGCTCGCTCTCGGCAGAAGCTTTTTTCTGAAAAAGAAAACTTTCGGCTCCTTCTCCCACAGGGAAGGTGCCAGCCCTGAAAACTAATGCAGTTTTTCACTATCCCTCTGCAGCCTATCCACAGGCACAACAGCTTTGGGGATCTCTGCTTTCCCAGAGACTCAGCATGTCACGGTGCTCGCTCTCGGCAGAAGCTTTTTTCTGAAAAGGCAAACTTACGGCTCCTTCTCCCACAGGGAAGGTGCCAGCCCTGAAAACTAATGCAGTTTTTCACTATCCCTCTGCAGCCTATCCACAGGCACAACAGCTTTGGGGATCTCTGCTTTCCCAGAGACTCAGCATGTCACGGTGCTCGCTCTCGGCAGAAGCTTTTTTCTGAAAAGGCAAACTTACGGCTCCTTCTCCCACAGGGAAGGTGCCAGCCCTGAAAACTAATGCAGTTTTTCACTATCCCTCTGCAGCCTATCCACAGGCACAACAGCTTTGGGGATCTCTGCTTTCCCAGAGACTCAGCATGTCACGGTGCTCGCTCTCGGCAGAAGCTTTTTTCTGAAAAGGCAAACTTACGGCTCCTTCTCCCACAGGGAAGGTGCCAGCCCTGAAAACTAATGCAGTTTTTCACTATCCCTCTGCAGCCTATCCACAGGCACAACAGCTTTGGGGATCTCTGCTTTCCCAGAGACTCAGCATGTCACGGTGCTCGCTCTCGGCAGAAGCTTTTTTCTGAAAAGGCAAACTTACGGCTCCTTCTCCCACAGGGAAGGTGCCAGCCCTGAAAACTAATGCAGTTTTTCACTATCCCTCTGCAGCCTATCCACAGGCACAACAGCTTTGGGGATCTCTGCTTTCCCAGAGACTCAGCATGTCACGGTGCTCGCTCTCGGCAGAAGCTTTTTTCTGAAAAGGCAAACTTACGGCTCCTTCTCCCACAGGGAAGGTGCCAGCCCTGAAAACTAATGCAGTTTTTCACTATCCCTCTGCAGCCTATCCACAGGCACAACAGCTTTGGGGATCTCTGCTTTCCCAGAGACTCAGCATGTCACGGTGCTCGCTCTCGGCAGAAGCTTTTTCCTGAAAAGGCAAACTTACGGCTCCTTCTCCCACAGGGAAGGTGCCAGCCCTGAAAACTAATGCAGTTTTTCACTATCCCTCTGCAGCCTATCCACAGGCACAACAGCTTTGGGGATCTCTGCTTTCCCAGAGACTCAGCATGTCACGGTGCTCGCTCTCGGCAGAAGCTTTTTTCTGAAAAAGAAAACTTTCGGCTCCTTCTCCCACAGGGAAGGTGCCAGCCCTGAAAGATCTTGCTGGTATTCAGTATCCCTCGGCAGCCTATCCACAGGCACAACAGCTTTGGGGATCTCTGCTTTCCCAGAGACTCAGCATGTCACGGTGCTCACTCTCGCCAGAGCCTTTTTCTGAAAAGGCCAACTTACGGCTCCTTCTCCCACACGGAAGGTGCCAGCCCTGAAATATCTTGCTGGTATTCACTATCCCTCTGCAGCCTATCCACAGGCACAACAGCTTTTGGGATCCCTGCTTTCCCAGAGACTCAGCATGTCACGGTGCTCGCTCTCGGCAGAAGCTTTTTTCTGAAAAGGCAAACTTACGGCTCCTTCTCCCACAGGGAAGGTGCCAGCCCTGAAAACTAATGCAGTTTTTCACTATCCCTCTGCAGCCTATCCACAGGCACAACAGCTTTGGGGATCTCTGCTTTCCCAGAGACTCAGCATGTCACGGTGCTCGCTCTCGGCAGAAGCTTTTTTCTGAAAAAGAAAACTTTCGGCTCCTTCTCCCACAGGGAAGGTGCCAGCCCTGAAAACTAATGCAGTTTTTCACTATCCCTCTGCAGCCTATCCACAGGCACAACAGCTTTGGGGATCTCTGCTTTCCCAGAGACTCAGCATGTCACGGTGCTCGCTCTCGGCAGAAGCTTTTTTCTGAAAAGGCAAACTTACGGCTCCTTCTCCCACAGGGAAGGTGCCAGCCCTGAAAACTAATGCAGTTTTTCACTATCCCTCTGCAGCCTATCCACAGGCACAACAGCTTTGGGGATCTCTGCTTTCCCAGAGACTCAGCATGTCACGGTGCTCGCTCTCGGCAGAAGCTTTTTTCTGAAAAAGAAAACTTTCGGCTCCTTCTCCCACAGGGAAGGTGCCAGCCCTGAAAACTAATGCAGTTTTTCACTATCCCTCTGCAGCCTATCCACAGGCACAACAGCTTTGGGGATCTCTGCTTTCCCAGAGACTCAGCATGTCACGGTGCTCGCTCTCGGCAGAAGCTTTTTTCTGAAAAGGCAAACTTACGGCTCCTTCTCCCACAGGGAAGGTGCCAGCCCTGAAAACTAATGCAGTTTTTCACTATCCCTCTGCAGCCTATCCACAGGCACAACAGCTTTGGGGATCTCTGCTTTCCCAGAGACTCAGCATGTCACGGTGCTCGCTCTCGGCAGAAGCTTTTTTCTGAAAAGGCAAACTTACTGCTCCTTCTCCCACAGGGAAGGTGCCAGCCCTGAAAACTAATGCAGTTTTTCACTATCCCTCTGCAGCCTATCCACAGGCACAACAGCTTTTGGGATCTCTGCTTTCCCAGAGACTCAGCATGTCACGGTGCTCGCTCTCGGCAGAAGCTTTTTTCTGAAAAGGCAAACTTACGGCTCCTTCTCCCACAGGGAAGGTGCCAGCCCTGAAAACTAATGCAGTTTTTCACTATCCCTCTGCAGCCTATCCACAGGCACAACAGCTTTGGGGATCTCTGCTTTCCCAGAGACTCAGCATGTCACGGTGCTCGCTCTCGGCAGAAGCTTTTTTCTGAAAAGGCAAACTTACGGCTCCTTCTCCCACAGGGAAGGTGCCAGCCCTGATAACTAATGCAGTTTTTCACTATCCCTCTGCAGCCTATCCACAGGCACAACAGCTTTGGGGATCTCTGCTTTCCCAGAGACTCAGCATGTCACGGTGCTCGCTCTCGGCAGAAGCTTTTTCCTGAAAAGGCAAACTTACGGCTCCTTCTCCCACAGGGAAGGTGCCAGCCCTGAAAACTAATGCAGTTTTTCACTATCCCTCTGCAGCCTATCCACAGGCACAACAGCTTTGGGGATCTCTGCTTTCCCAGAGACTCAGCATGTCACGGTGCTCGCTCTCGGCAGAAGCTTTTTTCTGAAAAAGAAAACTTTCGGCTCCTTCTCCCACAGGGAAGGTGCCAGCCCTGAAAGATCTTGCTGGTATTCAGTATCCCTCGGCAGCCTATCCACAGGCACAACAGCTTTGGGGATCTCTGCTTTCCCAGAGACTCAGCATGTCACGGTGCTCACTCTCGCCAGAGCCTTTTTCTGAAAAGGCAAACTTACGGCTCCTTCTCCCACAAGGAAGGTGCCAGCCCTGAAATATCTTGCTGGTATTCACTATCCCTCTGCAGCCTATCCACAGGCACAACAGCTTTTGGGATCCCTGCTTTCCCAGAGACTCAGCATGTCACGGTGCTCGCTCTCGGCAGAAGCTTTTTTCTGAAAAGGCAAACTTACGGCTCCTTCTCCCACAGGGAAGGTGCCAGCCCTGAAAACTAATGCAGTTTTTCACTATCCCTCTGCAGCCTATCCACAGGCACAACAGCTTTGGGGATCTCTGCTTTCCCAGAGACTCAGCATGTCACGGTGCTCGCTCTCGGCAGAAGCTTTTTTCTGAAAAAGAAAACTTTCGGCTCCTTCTCCCACAGGGAAGGTGCCAGCCCTGAAAACTAATGCAGTTTTTCACTATCCCTCTGCAGCCTATCCACAGGCACAACAGCTTTGGGGATCTCTGCTTTCCCAGAGACTCAGCATGTCACGGTGCTCGCTCTCGGCAGAAGCTTTTTTCTGAAAAGGCAAACTTACGGCTCCTTCTCCCACAGGGAAGGTGCCAGCCCTGAAAACTAATGCAGTTTTTCACTATCCCTCTGCAGCCTATCCACAGGCACAACAGCTTTGGGGATCTCTGCTTTCCCAGAGACTCAGCATGTCACGGTGCTCGCTCTCGGCAGAAGCTTTTTTCTGAAAAAGAAAACTTTCGGCTCCTTCTCCCACAGGGAAGGTGCCAGCCCTGAAAACTAATGCAGTTTTTCACTATCCCTCTGCAGCCTATCCACAGGCACAACAGCTTTGGGGATCTCTGCTTTCCCAGAGACTCAGCATGTCACGGTGCTCGCTCTCGGCAGAAGCTTTTTTCTGAAAAGGCAAACTTACGGCTCCTTCTCCCACAGGGAAGGTGCCAGCCCTGAAAACTAATGCAGTTTTTCACTATCCCTCTGCAGCCTATCCACAGGCACAACAGCTTTGGGGATCTCTGCTTTCCCAGAGACTCAGCATGTCACGGTGCTCGCTCTCGGCAGAAGCTTTTTTCTGAAAAGGCAAACTTACGGCTCCTTCTCCCACAGGGAAGGTGCCAGCCCTGAAAACTAATGCAGTTTTTCACTATCCCTCTGCAGCCTATCCACAGGCACAACAGCTTTGGGGATCTCTGCTTTCCCAGAGACTCAGCATGTCACGGTGCTCGCTCTCGGCAGAAGCTTTTTTCTGAAAAGGCAAACTTACGGCTCCTTCTCCCACAGGGAAGGTGCCAGCCCTGAAAACTAATGCAGTTTTTCACTATCCCTCTGCAGCCTATCCACAGGCACAACAGCTTTGGGGATCTCTGCTTTCCCAGAGACTCAGCATGTCACGGTGCTCGCTCTCGGCAGAAGCTTTTTTCTGAAAAGGCAAACTTACGGCTCCTTCTCCCACAGGGAAGGTGCCAGCCCTGAAAACTAATGCAGTTTTTCACTATCCCTCTGCAGCCTATCCACAGGCACAACAGCTTTGGGGATCTCTGCTTTCCCAGAGACTCAGCATGTCACGGTGCTCGCACTCGGCAGAAGCTTTTTCCTGAAAAGGCAAACTTACGGCTCCTTCTCCCACAGGGAAGGTGCCAGCCCTGAAAACTAATGCAGTTTTTCACTATCCCTCTGCAGCCTATCCACAGGCACAACAGCTTTGGGGATCTCTGCTTTCCCAGAGACTCAGCATGTCACGGTGCTCGCTCTCGGCAGAAGCTTTTTTCTGAAAAAGAAAACTTTCGGCTCCTTCTCCCACAGGGAAGGTGCCAGCCCTGAAAGATCTTGCTGGTATTCAGTATCCCTCGGCAGCCTATCCACAGGCACAACAGCTTTGGGGATCTCTGCTTTCCCAGAGACTCAGCATGTCACGGTGCTCACTCTCGCCAGAGCCTTTTTCTGAAAAGGCAAACTTACGGCTCCTTCTCCCACAAGGAAGGTGCCAGCCCTGAAAGATCTTGCTGGTATTCACTATCCCTCTGCAGCCTATCTTTAGCCGCAACAGCACTGGGGATCTCTGCTTTCCCAGAGACTCAGCATGTCACGGTGCTCGCTCTCGGCAGAAGCTTTTTTCTGAAAAGGCAAACGTCTGGCTCCTTCTCCTGCAAGGCAAGTGCCAGGCCTGAAAGATTTTGTGGTCTTCACCGCCACCTGCAGCCTATCCACAGGCACAACAGCACTGGGGATCCTTTAGCGGCAGCAGCACTGGGGATCTCTGCTATCCCAGAGACTCAGCATGTCACGGTGCTCGTTCTCGGCAGAAGCTTTTTCTGAGAAGGCAAAAGTGTGGCTCCTTCTCCCACAAGGAAGGTGCTAGCCCTGAAAGATCTTGCTGGTATTCACTATCCCTCTGCAGCCTATCCACAGGCACAACAGCTTTGGGGATCTCTGCTTTCCCAGAGACTCAGCATGTCACGGTGCTCGCTCTCGGCAGAAGCTTTTTTCTGAAAAGGCAAACTTACGGCTCCTTCTCCCACAGGGAAGGTGCCAGCCCTGAAAACTAATGCAGTTTTTCACTATCCCTCTGCAGCCTATCCACAGGCACAACAGCTTTGGGGATCTCTGCTTTCCCAGAGACTCAGCATGTCACGGTGCTCGCTCTCGGCAGAAGCTTTTTTCTGAAAAGGCAAAATTACGGCTCCTTCTCCCACAGGGAAGGTGCCAGCCCTGAAAACTAATGCAGTTTTTCACTATCCCTCTGCAGCCTATCCACAGGCACAACAGCTTTTGGGATCTCTGCTTTCCCAGAGACTCAGCATGTCACGGTGATCGCTCTCGGCAGAAGCTTTTTTCTGAAAAGGCAAACTTACGGCTCCTTCTCCCACAGGGAAGGTGCCAGCCCTGAAAACTAATGCAGTTTTTCACTATCCCTCTGCAGCCTATCCACAGGCACAACAGCTTTGGGGATCTCTGCTTTCCCAGAGACTCAGCATGTCACGGTGCTCACTCTCGCCAGAGCCTTTTTCTGAAAAGGCAAACTTACGGCTCCTTCTCCCACAAGGAAGGTGCCAGCCCTGAAAGATCTTGCTGGTATTCACTATCCCTCTGCAGCCTATCCACAGGCACAACAGCTTTTGGGATCCCTGCTTTCCCAGAGACTCAGCATGTCACGGTGCTCGCTCTCGGCAGAAGCTTTTTTCTGAAAAGGCAAACTTACGGCTCCTTCTCCCACAGGGAAGGTGCCAGCCCTGAAAACTAATGCAGTTTTTCACTATCCCTCTGCAGCCTATCCACAGGCACAACAGCTTTGGGGATCTCTGCTTTCCCAGAGACTCAGCATGTCACGGTCCTCGCTCTCGGCAGAAGCTTTTTTCTGAAAAAGAAAACTTTCGGCTCCTTCTCCCACAGGGAAGGTGCCAGCCCTGAAAACTAATGCAGTTTTTCACTATCCCTCTGCAGCCTATCCACAGGCACAACAGCTTTTGGGATCTCTGCTTTCCCAGAGACTCAGCATGTCACGGTGCTCGCTCTCGGCAGAAGCTTTTTTCTGAAAAGGCAAACTTACGGCTCCTTCTCCCACAGGGAAGGTGCCAGCCCTGAAAACTAATGCAGTTTTTCACTATCCCTCTGCAGCCTATCCACAGGCACAACAGCTTTGGGGATCTCTGCTTTCCCAGAGACTCAGCATGTCACGGTGCTCGCTCTCGGCAGAAGCTTTTTTCTGAAAAAGAAAACTTTCGGCTCCTTCTCCCACAGGGAAGGTGCCAGCCCTGAAAACTAATGCAGTTTTTCACTATCCCTCTGCAGCCTATCCACAGGCACAACAGCTTTGGGGATCTCTGCTTTCCCAGAGACTCAGCATGTCACGGTGCTCGCTCTCGGCAGAAGCTTTTTTCTGAAAAAGAAAACTTTCGGCTCCTTCTCCCACAGGGAAGGTGCCAGCCCTGAAAACTAATGCAGTTTTTCACTATCCCTCTGCAGCCTATCCACAGGCACAACAGCTTTGGGGATCTCTGCTTTCCCAGAGACTCAGCATGTCACGGTGCTCGCTCTCGGCAGAAGCTTTTTTCTGAAAAGGCAAACTTACGGCTCCTTCTCCCACAGGGAAGGTGCCAGCCCTGAAAACTAATGCAGTTTTTCACTATCCCTCTGCAGCCTATCCACAGGCACAACAGCTTTGGGGATCTCTGCTTTCCCAGAGACTCAGCACGTCACGGTGATCGCTCTCGGCAGAAGCTTTTTTCTGAAAAGGCAAACTTACGGCTCCTTCTCCCACAGGGAAGGTGCCAGCCCTGAAAACTAATGCAGTTTTTCACTATCCCTCTGCAGCCTATCCACAGGCACAACAGCTTTGGGGATCTCTGCTTTCCCAGAGACTCAGCATGTCACGGTGCTCGCTCTCGGCAGAAGCTTTTTTCTGAAAAAGAAAACTTTCGGCTCCTTCTCCCACAGGGAAGGTGCCAGCCCTGAAAACTAATGCAGTTTTTCACTATCCCTCTGCAGCCTATCCACAGGCACAACAGCTTTTGGGATCTCTGCTTTCCCAGAGACTCAGCATGTCACGGTGCTCGCTCTCGGCAGAAGCTTTTTTCTGAAAAGGCAAACTTACTGCTCCTTCTCCCACAGGGAAGGTGCCAGCCCTGAAAACTAATGCAGTTTTTCACTATCCCTCTGCAGCCTATCCACAGGCACAACAGCTTTTGGGATCTCTGCTTTCCCAGAGACTCAGCATGTCACGGTGCTCGCTCTCGGCAGAAGCTTTTTTCTGAAAAGGCAAACTTACTGCTCCTTCTCCCACAGGGAAGGTGCCAGCCCTGAAAACTAAAGCAGTTTTTCACTATCCCTCTGCAGCCTATCCACAGGCACAACAGCTTTTGGGATCTCTGCTTTCCCAGAGACTCAGCATGTCACGGTGCTCGCTCTCGGCAGAAGCTTTTTTCTGAAAAAGAAAACTTTCGGCTCCTTCTCCCACAGGGAAGGTGCCAGCCCTGAAAACTAATGCAGTTTTTCACTATCCCTCTGCAGCCTATCCACAGGCACAACAGCTTTGGGGATCTCTGCTTTCCCAGAGACTCAGCATGTCACGGTGCTCGCTCTCGGCAGAAGCTTTTTTCTGAAAAGGCAAACTTACGGCTCCTTCTCCCACAGGGAAGGTGCCAGCCCTGAAAACTAATGCAGTTTTTCACTATCCCTCTGCAGCCTATCCACAGGCACAACAGCTTTTGGGATCTCTGCTTTCCCAGAGACTCAGCATGTCACGGTGCTCGCTCTCGGCAGAAGCTTTTTTCTGAAAAGGCAAACTTACGGCTCCTTCTCCCACAGGGAAGGTGCCAGCCCTGAAAACTAATGCAGTTTTTCACTATCCCTCTGCAGCCTATCCACAGGCACAACAGCTTTGGGGATCTCTGCTTTCCCAGAGACTCAGCATGTCACGGTGCTCGCTCTCGGCAGAAGCTTTTTTCTGAAAAAGAAAACTTTCGGCTCCTTCTCCCACAGGGAAGGTGCCAGCCCTGAAAACTAATGCAGTTTTTCACTATCCCTCTGCAGCCTATCCACAGGCACAACAGCTTTTGGGATCTCTGCTTTCCCAGAGACTCAGCATGTCACGGTGCTCGCTCTCGGCAGAAGCTTTTTTCTGAAAAGGCAAACTTACTGCTCCTTCTCCCACAGGGAAGGTGCCAGCCCTGAAAACTAATGCAGTTTTTCACTATCCCTCTGCAGCCTATCCACAGGCACAACAGCTTTTGGGATCTCTGCTTTCCCAGAGACTCAGCATGTCACGGTGCTCGCTCTCGGCAGAAGCTTTTTTCTGAAAAGGCAAACTTACGGCTCCTTCTCCCACAGGGAAGGTGCCAGCCCTGAAAACTAATGCAGTTTTTCACTATCCCTCTGCAGCCTATCCACAGGCACAACAGCTTTGGGGATCTCTGCTTTCCCAGAGACTCAGCATGTCACGGTGCTCGCTCTCGGCAGAAGCTTTTTTCTGAAAAAGAAAACTTTCGGCTCCTTCTCCCACAGGGAAGGTGCCAGCCCTGAAAACTAATGCAGTTTTTCACTATCCCTCTGCAGCCTATCCACAGGCACAACAGCTTTTGGGATCTCTGCTTTCCCAGAGACTCAGCATGTCACGGTGCTCGCTCTCGGCAGAAGCTTTTTTCTGAAAAGGCAAACTTACGGCTCCTTCTCCCACAGGGAAGGTGCCAGCCCTGAAAACTAATGCAGTTTTTCACTATCCCTCTGCAGCCTATCCACAGGCACAACAGCTTTTGGGATCTCTGCTTTCCCAGAGACTCAGCATGTCACGGTGCTCACTCTCGCCAGAGCCTTTTTCTGAAAAGGCAAACTTACGGCTCCTTCTCCCACAAGGAAGGTGCCAGCCCTGAAAGATCTTGCTGGTATTCACTATCCCTCTGCAGCCTATCTTTAGCCGCAACAGCACTGGGGATCTCTGCTTTCCCAGAGACTCAGCATGTCACGGTGCTCGCTCTCGGCAGAAGCTTTTTTCTGAAAAGGCAAACGTCTGGCTCCTTCTCCTGCAAGGCAAGTGCCAGGCCTGAAAGATTTTGTGGTCTTCACCGCCACCTGCAGCCTATCCACAGGCACAACAGCACTGGGGATCCTTTAGCGGCAGCAGCACTGGGGATCTCTGCTATCCCAGAGACTCAGCATGTCACGGTGCTCGCTCTCGGCAGAAGCTTTTTCTGAGAAGGCAAAAGTGTGGCTCCTTCTCCCACAAGGAAGGTGCTAGCCCTGAAAGATCTTGCTGGTATTCACTATCCCTCTGCAGCCTATCCACAGGCACAACAGCTTTGGGGATCTCTGCTTTCCCAGAGACTCAGCATGTCACGGTGCTCGCTCTCGGCAGAAGCTTTTTTCTGAAAAGGCAAACTTACGGCTCCTTCTCCCACAGGGAAGGTGCCAGCCCTGAAAACTAATGCAGTTTTTCACTATCCCTCTGCAGCCTATCCACAGGCACAACAGCTTTGGGGATCTCTGCTTTCCCAGAGACTCAGCATGTCACGGTGCTCGCTCTCGGCAGAAGCTTTTTTCTGAAAAGGCAAAATTACGGCTCCTTCTCCCACAGGGAAGGTGCCAGCCCTGAAAACTAATGCAGTTTTTCACTATCCCTCTGCAGCCTATCCACAGGCACAACAGCTTTGGGGATCTCTGCTTTCCCAGAGACTCAGCATGTCACGGTGCTCGCTCTCGGCAGAAGCTTTTTTCTGAAAAGGCAAAATTACGGCTCCTTCTCCCACAGGGAAGGTGCCAGCCCTGAAAACTAATGCAGTTTTTCACTATCCCTCTGCAGCCTATCCACAGGCACAACAGCTTTGGGGATCTCTGCTTTCCCAGAGACTCAGCATGTCACGGTGCTCACTCTCGCCAGAGCCTTTTTCTGAAAAGGCAAACTTACGGCTCCTTCTCCCACAAGGAAGGTGCCAGCCCTGAAATATCTTGCTGGTATTCACTATCCCTCTGCAGCCTATCCACAGGCACAACAGCTTTTGGGATCTCTGCTTTCCCAGAGACTCAGCATGTCACGGTGCTCGCTCTCGGCAGAAGCTTTTTTCTGAAAAGGCAAACTTACGGCTCCTTCTCCCACAGGGAAGGTGCCAGCCCTGAAAACTAATGCAGTTTTTCACTATCCCTCTGCAGCCTATCCACAGGCACAACAGCTTTGGGGATCTCTGCTTTCCCAGAGACTCAGCATGTCACGGTGCTCGCTCTCGGCAGAAGCTTTTTTCTGAAAAAGAAAACTTTCGGCTCCTTCTCCCACAGGGAAGGTGCCAGCCCTGAAAACTAATGCAGTTTTTCACTATCCCTCTGCAGCCTATCCACAGGCACAACAGCTTTGGGGATCTCTGCTTTCCCAGAGACTCAGCATGTCACGGTGCTCGCTCTCGGCAGAAGCTTTTTTCTGAAAAGGCAAACTTACGGCTCCTTCTCCCACAGGGAAGGTGCCAGCCCTGAAAACTAATGCAGTTTTTCACTATCCCTCTGCAGCCTATCCACAGGCACAACAGCTTTTGGGATCTCTGCTTTCCCAGAGACTCAGCATGTCACGGTGCTCGCTCTCGGCAGAAGCTTTTTTCTGAAAAAGAAAACTTTCGGCTCCTTCTCCCACAGGGAAGGTGCCAGCCCTGAAAACTAATGCAGTTTTTCACTATCCCTCTGCAGCCTATCCACAGGCACAACAGCTTTGGGGATCTCTGCTTTCCCAGAGACTCAGCATGTCACGGTGCTCGCTCTCGGCAGAAGCTTTTTTCTGAAAAGGCAAACTTACGGCTCCTTCTCCCACAGGGAAGGTGCCAGCCCTGAAAACTAATGCAGTTTTTCACTATCCCTCTGCAGCCTATCCACAGGCACAACAGCTTTTGGGATCTCTGCTTTCCCAGAGACTCAGCATGTCACGGTGCTCGCTCTCGGCAGAAGCTTTTTTCTGAAAAGGCAAACTTACGGCTCCTTCTCCCACAGGGAAGGTGCCAGCCCTGAAAACTAATGCAGTTTTTCACTATCCCTCTGCAGCCTATCCACAGGCACAACAGCTTTGGGGATCTCTGCTTTCCCAGAGACTCAGCATGTCACGGTGCTCGCTCTCGGCAGAAGCTTTTTTCTGAAAAAGAAAACTTTCGGCTCCTTCTCCCACAGGGAAGGTGCCAGCCCTGAAAACTAATGCAGTTTTTCACTATCCCTCTGCAGCCTATCCACAGGCACAACAGCTTTTGGGATCTCTGCTTTCCCAGAGACTCAGCATGTCACGGTGCTCGCTCTCGGCAGAAGCTTTTTTCTGAAAAGGCAAACTTACTGCTCCTTCTCCCACAGGGAAGGTGCCAGCCCTGAAAACTAATGCAGTTTTTCACTATCCCTCTGCAGCCTATCCACAGGCACAACAGCTTTTGGGATCTCTGCTTTCCCAGAGACTCAGCATGTCACGGTGCTCGCTCTCGGCAGAAGCTTTTTTCTGAAAAGGCAAACTTACGGCTCCTTCTCCCACAGGGAAGGTGCCAGCCCTGAAAACTAATGCAGTTTTTCACTATCCCTCTGCAGCCTATCCACAGGCACAACAGCTTTGGGGATCTCTGCTTTCCCAGAGACTCAGCATGTCACGGTGCTCGCTCTCGGCAGAAGCTTTTTTCTGAAAAAGAAAACTTTCGGCTCCTTCTCCCACAGGGAAGGTGCCAGCCCTGAAAACTAATGCAGTTTTTCACTATCCCTCTGCAGCCTATCCACAGGCACAACAGCTTTTGGGATCTCTGCTTTCCCAGAGACTCAGCATGTCACGGTGCTCGCTCTCGGCAGAAGCTTTTTTCTGAAAAGGCAAACTTACGGCTCCTTCTCCCACAGGGAAGGTGCCAGCCCTGAAAACTAATGCAGTTTTTCACTATCCCTCTGCAGCCTATCCACAGGCACAACAGCTTTTGGGATCTCTGCTTTCCCAGAGACTCAGCATGTCACGGTGCTCGCTCTCGGCAGAAGCTTTTTTCTGAAAAGGCAAACTTACGGCTCCTTCTCCCACAGGGAAGGTGCCAGCCCTGAAAACTAATGCAGTTTTTCACTATCCCTCTGCAGCCTATCCACAGGCACAACAGCTTTGGGGATCTCTGCTTTCCCAGAGACTCAGCATGTCACGGTGCTCACTCTCGCCAGAGCCTTTTTCTGAAAAGGCAAACTTACGGCTCCTTCTCCCACAAGGAAGGTGCCAGCCCTGAAAGATCTTGCTGGTATTCACTATCCCTCTGCAGCCTATCTTTAGCCGCAACAGCACTGGGGATCTCTGCTTTCCCAGAGACTCAGCATGTCACGGTGCTCGCTCTCGGCAGAAGCTTTTTTCTGAAAAGGCAAACGTCTGGCTCCTTCTCCTGCAAGGCAAGTGCCAGGCCTGAAAGATTTTGTGGTCTTCACCGCCACCTGCAGCCTATCCACAGGCACAACAGCACTGGGGATCCTTTAGCGGCAGCAGCACTGGGGATCTCTGCTATCCCAGAGACTCAGCATGTCACGGTGCTCGTTCTCGGCAGAAGCTTTTTCTGAGAAGGCAAAAGTGTGGCTCCTTCTCCCACAAGGAAGGTGCTAGCCCTGAAAGATCTTGCTGGTATTCACTATCCCTCTGCAGCCTATCCACAGGCACAACAGCTTTGGGGATCTCTGCTTTCCCAGAGACTCAGCATGTCACGGTGCTCGCTCTCGGCAGAAGCTTTTTTCTGAAAAGGCAAACTTACGGCTCCTTCTCCCACAGGGAAGGTGCCAGCCCTGAAAACTAATGCAGTTTTTCACTATCCCTCTGCAGCCTATCCACAGGCACAACAGCTTTTGGGATCTCTGCTTTCCCAGAGACTCAGCATGTCACGGTGCTCGCTCTCGGCAGAAGCTTTTTTCTGAAAAAGAAAACTTTCGGCTCCTTCTCCCACAGGGAAGGTGCCAGCCCTGAAAACTAATGCAGTTTTTCACTATCCCTCTGCAGCCTATCCACAGGCACAACAGCTTTGGGGATCTCTGCTTTCCCAGAGACTCAGCATGTCACGGTGCTCGCTCTCGGCAGAAGCTTTTTTCTGAAAAGGCAAACTTACGGCTCCTTCTCCCACAGGGAAGGTGCCAGCCCTGAAAACTAATGCAGTTTTTCACTATCCCTCTGCAGCCTATCCACAGGCACAACAGCTTTTGGGATCTCTGCTTTCCCAGAGACTCAGCATGTCACGGTGCTCGCTCTCGGCAGAAGCTTTTTTCTGAAAAAGAAAACTTTCGGCTCCTTCTCCCACAGGGAAGGTGCCAGCCCTGAAAACTAATGCAGTTTTTCACTATCCCTCTGCAGCCTATCCACAGGCACAACAGCTTTGGGGATCTCTGCTTTCCCAGAGACTCAGCATGTCACGGTGCTCGCTCTCGGCAGAAGCTTTTTTCTGAAAAGGCAAACTTACGGCTCCTTCTCCCACAGGGAAGGTGCCAGCCCTGAAAACTAATGCAGTTTTTCACTATCCCTCTGCAGCCTATCCACAGGCACAACAGCTTTTGGGATCTCTGCTTTCCCAGAGACTCAGCATGTCACGGTGCTCGCTCTCGGCAGAAGCTTTTTTCTGAAAAGGCAAACTTACGGCTCCTTCTCCCACAGGGAAGGTGCCAGCCCTGAAAACTAATGCAGTTTTTCACTATCCCTCTGCAGCCTATCCACAGGCACAACAGCTTTGGGGATCTCTGCTTTCCCAGAGACTCAGCATGTCACGGTGCTCGCTCTCGGCAGAAGCTTTTTTCTGAAAAAGAAAACTTTCGGCTCCTTCTCCCACAGGGAAGGTGCCAGCCCTGAAAACTAATGCAGTTTTTCACTATCCCTCTGCAGCCTATCCACAGGCACAACAGCTTTTGGGATCTCTGCTTTCCCAGAGACTCAGCATGTCACGGTGCTCGCTCTCGGCAGAAGCTTTTTTCTGAAAAGGCAAACTTACTGCTCCTTCTCCCACAGGGAAGGTGCCAGCCCTGAAAACTAATGCAGTTTTTCACTATCCCTCTGCAGCCTATCCACAGGCACAACAGCTTTTGGGATCTCTGCTTTCCCAGAGACTCAGCATGTCACGGTGCTCGCTCTCGGCAGAAGCTTTTTTCTGAAAAGGCAAACTTACGGCTCCTTCTCCCACAGGGAAGGTGCCAGCCCTGAAAACTAATGCAGTTTTTCACTATCCCTCTGCAGCCTATCCACAGGCACAACAGCTTTGGGGATCTCTGCTTTCCCAGAGACTCAGCATGTCACGGTGCTCGCTCTCGGCAGAAGCTTTTTTCTGAAAAAGAAAACTTTCGGCTCCTTCTCCCACAGGGAAGGTGCCAGCCCTGAAAACTAATGCAGTTTTTCACTATCCCTCTGCAGCCTATCCACAGGCACAACAGCTTTTGGGATCTCTGCTTTCCCAGAGACTCAGCATGTCACGGTGCTCGCTCTCGGCAGAAGCTTTTTTCTGAAAAGGCAAACTTACTGCTCCTTCTCCCACAGGGAAGGTGCCAGCCCTGAAAACTAATGCAGTTTTTCACTATCCCTCTGCAGCCTATCCACAGGCACAACAGCTTTTGGGATCTCTGCTTTCCCAGAGACTCAGCATGTCACGGTGCTCGCTCTCGGCAGAAGCTTTTTTCTGAAAAGGCAAACTTACGGCTCCTTCTCCCACAGGGAAGGTGCCAGCCCTGAAAACTAATGCAGTTTTTCACTATCCCTCTGCAGCCTATCCACAGGCACAACAGCTTTGGGGATCTCTGCTTTCCCAGAGACTCAGCATGTCACGGTGCTCGCTCTCGGCAGAAGCTTTTTTCTGAAAAAGAAAACTTACGGCTCCTTCTCCCACAGGGAAGGTGCCAGCCCTGAAAACTAATGCAGTTTTTCACTATCCCTCTGCAGCCTATCCACAGGCACAACAGCTTTGGGGATCTCTGCTTTCCCAGAGACTCAGCATGTCACGGTGCTCGCTCTCGGCAGAAGCTTTTTTCTGAAAAGGCAAACTTACGGCTCCTTCTCCCACAGGGAAGGTGCCAGCCCTGAAAACTAATGCAGTTTTTCACTATCCCTCTGCAGCCTATCCACAGGCACAACAGCTTTTGGGATCTCTGCTTTCCCAGAGACTCAGCATGTCACGGTGCTCACTCTCGCCAGAGCCTTTTTCTGAAAAGGCAAACTTACGGCTCCTTCTCCCACAAGGAAGGTGCCAGCCCTGAAAGATCTTGCTGGTATTCACTATCCCTCTGCAGCCTATCTTTAGCCGCAACAGCACTGGGGATCTCTGCTTTCCCAGAGACTCAGCATGTCACGGTGCTCGCTCTCGGCAGAAGCTTTTTTCTGAAAAGGCAAACGTCTGGCTCCTTCTCCTGCAAGGCAAGTGCCAGGCCTGAAAGATTTTGTGGTCTTCACCGCCACCTGCAGCCTATCCACAGGCACAACAGCACTGGGGATCCTTTAGCGGCAGCAGCACTGGGGATCTCTGCTATCCCAGAGACTCAGCATGTCACGGTGCTCGTTCTCGGCAGAAGCTTTTTCTGAGAAGGCAAAAGTGTGGCTCCTTCTCCCACAAGGAAGGTGCTAGCCCTGAAAGATCTTGCTGGTATTCACTATCCCTCTGCAGCCTATCCACAGGCACAACAGCTTTGGGGATCTCTGCTTTCCCAGAGACTCAGCATGTCACGGTGCTCGCTCTCGGCAGAAGCTTTTTTCTGAAAAGGCAAACTTACGGCTCCTTCTCCCACAGGGAAGGTGCCAGCCCTGAAAACTAATGCAGTTTTTCACTATCCCTCTGCAGCCTATCCACAGGCACAACAGCTTTGGGGATCTCTGCTTTCCCAGAGACTCAGCATGTCACGGTGCTCGCTCTCGGCAGAAGCTTTTTTCTGAAAAGGCAAAATTACGGCTCCTTCTCCCACAGGGAAGGTGCCAGCCCTGAAAACTAATGCAGTTTTTCACTATCCCTCTGCAGCCTATCCACAGGCACAACAGCTTTTGGGATCTCTGCTTTCCCAGAGACAGCATGTCACGGTGATCGCTCTCGGCAGAAGCTTTTTTCTGAAAAGGCAAACTTACGGCTCCTTCTCCCACAGGGAAGGTGCCAGCCCTGAAAACTAATGCAGTTTTTCACTATCCCTCTGCAGCCTATCCACAGGCACAACAGCTTTGGGGATCTCTGCTTTCCCAGAGACTCAGCATGTCACGGTGCTCACTCTCGCCAGAGCCTTTTTCTGAAAAGGCAAACTTACGGCTCCTTCTCCCACAAGGAAGGTGCCAGCCCTGAAATATCTTGCTGGTATTCACTATCCCTCTGCAGCCTATCCACAGGCACAACAGCTTTTGGGATCCCTGCTTTCCCAGAGACTCAGCATGTCACGGTGCTCGCTCTCGGCAGAAGCTTTTTTCTGAAAAGGCAAACTTACGGCTCCTTCTCCCACAGGGAAGGTGCCAGCCCTGAAAACTAATGCAGTTTTTCACTATCCCTCTGCAGCCTATCCACAGGCACAACAGCTTTGGGGATCTCTGCTTTCCCAGAGACTCAGCATGTCACGGTGCTCGCTCTCGGCAGAAGCTTTTTTCTGAAAAAGAAAACTTTCGGCTCCTTCTCCCACAGGGAAGGTGCCAGCCCTGAAAACTAATGCAGTTTTTCACTATCCCTCTGCAGCCTATCCACAGGCACAACAGCTTTGGGGATCTCTGCTTTCCCAGAGACTCAGCATGTCACGGTGCTCGCTCTCGGCAGAAGCTTTTTTCTGAAAAGGCAAACTTACGGCTCCTTCTCCCACAGGGAAGGTGCCAGCCCTGAAAACTAATGCAGTTTTTCACTATCCCTCTGCAGCCTATCCACAGGCACAACAGCTTTTGGGATCTCTGCTTTCCCAGAGACTCAGCATGTCACGGTGCTCGCTCTCGGCAGAAGCTTTTTTCTGAAAAAGAAAACTTTCGGCTCCTTCTCCCACAGGGAAGGTGCCAGCCCTGAAAACTAATGCAGTTTTTCACTATCCCTCTGCAGCCTATCCACAGGCACAACAGCTTTGGGGATCTCTGCTTTCCCAGAGACTCAGCATGTCACGGTGCTCGCTCTCGGCAGAAGCTTTTTTCTGAAAAGGCAAACTTACGGCTCCTTCTCCCACAGGGAAGGTGCCAGCCCTGAAAACTAATGCAGTTTTTCACTATCCCTCTGCAGCCTATCCACAGGCACAACAGCTTTTGGGATCTCTGCTTTCCCAGAGACTCAGCATGTCACGGTGCTCGCTCTCGGCAGAAGCTTTTTTCTGAAAAGGCAAACTTACGGCTCCTTCTCCCACAGGGAAGGTGCCAGCCCTGAAAACTAATGCAGTTTTTCACTATCCCTCTGCAGCCTATCCACAGGCACAACAGCTTTGGGGATCTCTGCTTTCCCAGAGACTCAGCATGTCACGGTGCTCGCTCTCGGCAGAAGCTTTTTTCTGAAAAAGAAAACTTTCGGCTCCTTCTCCCACAGGGAAGGTGCCAGCCCTGAAAACTAATGCAGTTTTTCACTATCCCTCTGCAGCCTATCCACAGGCACAACAGCTTTTGGGATCTCTGCTTTCCCAGAGACTCAGCATGTCACGGTGCTCGCTCTCGGCAGAAGCTTTTTTCTGAAAAGGCAAACTTACTGCTCCTTCTCCCACAGGGAAGGTGCCAGCCCTGAAAACTAATGCAGTTTTTCACTATCCCTCTGCAGCCTATCCACAGGCACAACAGCTTTTGGGATCTCTGCTTTCCCAGAGACTCAGCATGTCACGGTGCTCGCTCTCGGCAGAAGCTTTTTTCTGAAAAGGCAAACTTACGGCTCCTTCTCCCACAGGGAAGGTGCCAGCCCTGAAAACTAATGCAGTTTTTCACTATCCCTCTGCAGCCTATCCACAGGCACAACAGCTTTGGGGATCTCTGCTTTCCCAGAGACTCAGCATGTCACGGTGCTCGCTCTCGGCAGAAGCTTTTTTCTGAAAAAGAAAACTTTCGGCTCCTTCTCCCACAGGGAAGGTGCCAGCCCTGAAAACTAATGCAGTTTTTCACTATCCCTCTGCAGCCTATCCACAGGCACAACAGCTTTTGGGATCTCTGCTTTCCCAGAGACTCAGCATGTCACGGTGCTCGCTCTCGGCAGAAGCTTTTTTCTGAAAAGGCAAACTTACGGCTCCTTCTCCCACAGGGAAGGTGCCAGCCCTGAAAACTAATGCAGTTTTTCACTATCCCTCTGCAGCCTATCCACAGGCACAACAGCTTTGGGGATCTCTGCTTTCCCAGAGACTCAGCATGTCACGGTGCTCGCTCTCGGCAGAAGCTTTTTTCTGAAAAAGAAAACTTTCGGCTCCTTCTCCCACAGGGAAGGTGCCAGCCCTGAAAACTAATGCAGTTTTTCACTATCCCTCTGCAGCCTATCCACAGGCACAACAGCTTTTGGGATCTCTGCTTTCCCAGAGACTCAGCATGTCACGGTGCTCGCTCTCGGCAGAAGCTTTTTTCTGAAAAGGCAAACTTACGGCTCCTTCTCCCACAGGGAAGGTGCCAGCCCTGAAAACTAATGCAGTTTTTCACTATCCCTCTGCAGCCTATCCACAGGCACAACAGCTTTGGGGATCTCTGCTTTCCCAGAGACTCAGCATGTCACGGTGCTCACTCTCGCCAGAGCCTTTTTCTGAAAAGGCAAACTTACGGCTCCTTCTCCCACAAGGAAGGTGCCAGCCCTGAAAGATCTTGCTGGTATTCACTATCCCTCTGCAGCCTATCTTTAGCCGCAACAGCACTGGGGATCTCTGCTTTCCCAGAGACTCAGCATGTCACGGTGCTCGCTCTCGGCAGAAGCTTTTTTCTGAAAAGGCAAACGTCTGGCTCCTTCTCCTGCAAGGCAAGTGCCAGGCCTGAAAGATTTTGTGGTCTTCACCGCCACCTGCAGCCTATCCACAGGCACAACAGCACTGGGGATCCTTTAGCGGCAGCAGCACTGGGGATCTCTGCTATCCCAGAGACTCAGCATGTCACGGTGCTCGTTCTCGGCAGAAGCTTTTTCTGAGAAGGCAAAAGTGTGGCTCCTTCTCCCACAAGGAAGGTGCTAGCCCTGAAAGATCTTGCTGGTATTCACTATCCCTCTGCAGCCTATCCACAGGCACAACAGCTTTGGGGATCTCTGCTTTCCCAGAGACTCAGCATGTCACGGTGCTCGCTCTCGGCAGAAGCTTTTTTCTGAAAAGGCAAACTTACGGCTCCTTCTCCCACAGGGAAGGTGCCAGCCCTGAAAACTAATGCAGTTTTTCACTATCCCTCTGCAGCCTATCCACAGGCACAACAGCTTTGGGGATCTCTGCTTTCCCAGAGACTCAGCATGTCACGGTGCTCGCTCTCGGCAGAAGCTTTTTTCTGAAAAGGCAAAATTACGGCTCCTTCTCCCACAGGGAAGGTGCCAGCCCTGAAAACTAATGCAGTTTTTCACTATCCCTCTGCAGCCTATCCACAGGCACAACAGCTTTTGGGATCTCTGCTTTCCCAGAGACAGCATGTCACGGTGATCGCTCTCGGCAGAAGCTTTTTTCTGAAAAGGCAAACTTACGGCTCCTTCTCCCACAGGGAAGGTGCCAGCCCTGAAAACTAATGCAGTTTTTCACTATCCCTCTGCAGCCTATCCACAGGCACAACAGCTTTGGGGATCTCTGCTTTCCCAGAGACTCAGCATGTCACGGTGCTCACTCTCGCCAGAGCCTTTTTCTGAAAAGGCAAACTTACGGCTCCTTCTCCCACAAGGAAGGTGCCAGCCCTGAAATATCTTGCTGGTATTCACTATCCCTCTGCAGCCTATCCACAGGCACAACAGCTTTTGGGATCTCTGCTTTCCCAGAGACTCAGCATGTCACGGTGCTCGCTCTCGGCAGAAGCTTTTTTCTGAAAAGGCAAACTTACGGCTCCTTCTCCCACAGGGAAGGTGCCAGCCCTGAAAACTAATGCAGTTTTTCACTATCCCTCTGCAGCCTATCCACAGGCACAACAGCTTTGGGGATCTCTGCTTTCCCAGAGACTCAGCATGTCACGGTGCTCGCTCTCGGCAGAAGCTTTTTTCTGAAAAAGAAAACTTTCGGCTCCTTCTCCCACAGGGAAGGTGCCAGCCCTGAAAACTAATGCAGTTTTTCACTATCCCTCTGCAGCCTATCCACAGGCACAACAGCTTTGGGGATCTCTGCTTTCCCAGAGACTCAGCATGTCACGGTGCTCGCTCTCGGCAGAAGCTTTTTTCTGAAAAGGCAAACTTACGGCTCCTTCTCCCACAGGGAAGGTGCCAGCCCTGAAAACTAATGCAGTTTTTCACTATCCCTCTGCAGCCTATCCACAGGCACAACAGCTTTGGGGATCTCTGCTTTCCCAGAGACTCAGCATGTCACGGTGCTCGCTCTCGGCAGAAGCTTTTTTCTGAAAAAGAAAACTTTCGGCTCCTTCTCCCACAGGGAAGGTGCCAGCCCTGAAAACTAATGCAGTTTTTCACTATCCCTCTGCAGCCTATCCACAGGCACAACAGCTTTGGGGATCTCTGCTTTCCCAGAGACTCAGCATGTCACGGTGCTCGCTCTCGGCAGAAGCTTTTTTCTGAAAAAGAAAACTTTCGGCTCCTTCTCCCACAGGGAAGGTGCCAGCCCTGAAAACTAATGCAGTTTTTCACTATCCCTCTGCAGCCTATCCACAGGCACAACAGCTTTGGGGATCTCTGCTTTCCCAGAGACTCAGCATGTCACGGTGCTCGCTCTCGGCAGAAGCTTTTTTCTGAAAAGGCAAAATTACGGCTCCTTCTCCCACAGGGAAGGTGCCAGCCCTGAAAACTAATGCAGTTTTTCACTATCCCTCTGCAGCCTATCCACAGGCACAACAGCTTTGGGGATCTCTGCTTTCCCAGAGACTCAGCACGTCACGGTGATCGCTCTCGGCAGAAGCTTTTTTCTGAAAAGGCAAACTTACGGCTCCTTCTCCCACAGGGAAGTTGCCAGCCCTGAAAACTAATGCAGTTTTTCACTATCCCTCTGCAGCCTATCCACAGGCACAACAGCTTTTGGGATCTCTGCTTTCCCAGAGACTCAGCATGTCACGGTGCTCGCTCTCGGCAGAAGCTTTTTTCTGAAAAGGCAAACTTACTGCTCCTTCTCCCACAGGGAAGGTGCCAGCCCTGAAAACTAATGCAGTTTTTCACTATCCCTCTGCAGCCTATCCACAGGCACAACAGCTTTTGGGATCTCTGCTTTCCCAGAGACTCAGCATGTCACGGTGCTCGCTCTCGGCAGAAGCTTTTTTCTGAAAAGGCAAACTTACGGCTCCTTCTCCCACAGGGAAGGTGCCAGCCCTGAAAACTAATGCAGTTTTTCACTATCCCTCTGCAGCCTATCCACAGGCACAACAGCTTTTGGGATCTCTGCTTTCCCAGAGACTCAGCATGTCACGGTGCTCGCTCTCGGCAGAAGCTTTTTTCTGAAAAAGAAAACTTTCGGCTCCTTCTCCCACAGGGAAGGTGCCAGCCCTGAAAACTAATGCAGTTTTTCACTATCCCTCTGCAGCCTATCCACAGGCACAACAGCTTTGGGGATCTCTGCTTTCCCAGAGACTCAGCATGTCACGGTGCTCGCTCTCGGCAGAAGCTTTTTTCTGAAAAGGCAAACTTACGGCTCCTTCTCCCACAGGGAAGGTGCCAGCCCTGAAAACTAATGCAGTTTTTCACTATCCCTCTGCAGCCTATCCACAGGCACAACAGCTTTGGGGATCTCTGCTTTCCCAGAGACTCAGCATGTCACGGTGCTCGCTCTCGGCAGAAGCTTTTTTCTGAAAAGGCAAACTTACGGCTCCTTCTCCCACAGGGAAGGTGCCAGCCCTGAAAACTAATGCAGTTTTTCACTATCCCTCTGCAGCCTATCCACAGGCACAACAGCTTTTGGGATCTCTGCTTTCCCAGAGACTCAGCATGTCACGGTGCTCGCTCTCGGCAGAAGCTTTTTTCTGAAAAGGCAAACTTACGGCTCCTTCTCCCACAGGGAAGGTGCCAGCCCTGAAAACTAATGCAGTTTTTCACTATCCCTCTGCAGCCTATCCACAGGCACAACAGCTTTGGGGATCTCTGCTTTCCCAGAGACTCATCATGTCACGGTGCTCGCTCTCGGCAGAAGCTTTTTTCTGAAAAGGCAAACTTACGGCTCCTTCTCCCACAGGGAAGGTGCCAGCCCTGAAAACTAATGCAGTTTTTCACTATCCCTCTGCAGCCTATCCACAGGCACAACAGCTTTGGGGATCTCTGCTTTCCCAGAGACTCAGCATGTCACGGTGCTCGCTCTCGGCAGAAGCTTTTTTTCTGAAAATGCAAACTTACGGCTCCTTCTCCCACAGGGAAGGTGCCAGCCCTGAAAACTAATGCAGTTTTTCACTATCCCTCTGCAGCCTATCCACAGGCACAACAGCTTTGGGGATCTCTGCTTTCCCAGAGACTCAGCATGTCACGGTGCTCGCTCTCGGCAGAAGCTTTTTCCTGAAAAGGCAAACTTACGGCTCCTTCTCCCACAGGGAAGGTGCCAGCCCTGAAAACTAATGCAGTTTTTCACTATCCCTCTGCAGCCTATCCACAGGCACAACAGCTTTGGGGATCTCTGCTTTCCCAGAGACTCAGCATGTCACGGTGCTCACTCTCGCCAGAGCCTTTTTCTGAAAAGGCAAACTTACGGCTCCTTCTCCCACAAGGAAGGTGCCAGCCCTGAAAGATCTTGCTGGTATTCACTATCCCTCTGCAGCCTATCTTTAGCCGCAACAGCACTGGGGATCTCTGCTTTCCCAGAGACTCAGCATGTCACGGTGCTCGCTCTCGGCAGAAGCTTTTTTCTGAAAAGGCAAACGTCTGGCTCCTTCTCCTGCAAGGCAAGTGCCAGGCCTGAAAGATTTTGTGGTCTTCACCGCCACCTGCAGCCTATCCACAGGCACAACAGCACTGGGGATCCTTTAGCGGCAGCAGCACTGGGGATCTCTGCTATCCCAGAGACTCAGCATGTCACGGTGCTCGTTCTCGGCAGAAGCTTTTTCTGAGAAGGCAAAAGTGTGGCTCCTTCTCCCACAAGGAAGGTGCTAGCCCTGAAAGATCTTGCTGGTATTCACTATCCCTCTGCAGCCTATCCACAGGCACAACAGCTTTGGGGATCTCTGCTTTCCCAGAGACTCAGCATGTCACGGTGCTCGCTCTCGGCAGAAGCTTTTTTCTGAAAAGGCAAACTTACGGCTCCTTCTCCCACAGGGAAGGTGCCAGCCCTGAAAACTAATGCAGTTTTTCACTATCCCTCTGCAGCCTATCCACAGGCACAACAGCTTTGGGGATCTCTGCTTTCCCAGAGACTCAGCATGTCACGGTGCTCGCTCTCGGCAGAAGCTTTTTTCTGAAAAGGCAAAATTACGGCTCCTTCTCCCACAGGGAAGGTGCCAGCCCTGAAAACTAATGCAGTTTTTCACTATCCCTCTGCAGCCTATCCACAGGCACAACAGCTTTGGGGATCTCTGCTTTCCCAGAGACTCAGCATGTCACGGTGCTCGCTCTCGGCAGAAGCTTTTTTCTGAAAAGGCAAACTTACGGCTCCTTCTCCCACAGGGAAGGTGCCAGCCCTGAAAACTAATGCAGTTTTTCACTATCCCTCTGCAGCCTATCCACAGGCACAACAGCTTTGGGGATCTCTGCTTTCCCAGAGACTCAGCATGTCACGGTGCTCGCTCTCGGCAGAAGCTTTTTTCTGAAAAGGCAAACTTACGGCTCCTTCTCCCACAGGGAAGGTGCCAGCCCTGAAAACTACTGCAGTTTTTCACTATCCCTCTGCAGCCTATCCACAGGCACAACAGCTTTTGGGATCTCTGCTTTCCCAGAGACTCAGCATGTCACGGTGCTCGCTCTCGGCAGAAGCTTTTTTCTGAAAAGGCAAACTTACGGCTCCTTCTCCCACAGGGAAGGTGCCAGCCCTGAAAACTAATGCAGTTTTTCACTATCCCTCTGCAGCCTATCCACAGGCACAACAGCTTTTGGGATCTCTGCTTTCCCAGAGACTCAGCATGTCACGGTGCTCGCTCTCGGCAGAAGCTTTTTTCTGAAAAGGCAAACTTACGGCTCCTTCTCCCACAGGGAAGGTGCCAGCCCTGAAAACTAATGCAGTTTTTCACTATCCCTCTGCAGCCTATCCACAGGCACAACAGCTTTTGGGATCTCTGCTTTCCCAGAGACTCAGCATGTCACGGTGCTCGCTCTCGGCAGAAGCTTTTTTCTGAAAAAGAAAACTTTCGGCTCCTTCTCCCACAGGGAAGGTGCCAGCCCTGAAAACTAATGCAGTTTTTCACTATCCCTCTGCAGCCTATCCACAGGCACAACAGCTTTGGGGATCTCTGCTTTCCCAGAGACTCAGCATGTCACGGTGCTCGCTCTCGGCAGAAGCTTTTTTCTGAAAAGGCAAACTTACGGCTCCTTCTCCCACAGGGAAGGTGCCAGCCCTGAAAACTAATGCAGTTTTTCACTATCCCTCTGCAGCCTATCCACAGGCACAACAGCTTTGGGGATCTCTGCTTTCCCAGAGACTCAGCATGTCACGGTGCTCGCTCTCGGCAGAAGCTTTTTTCTGAAAAGGCAAACTTACGGCTCCTTCTCCCACAGGGAAGGTGCCAGCCCTGAAAACTAATGCAGTTTTTCACTATCCCTCTGCAGCCTATCCACAGGCACAACAGCTTTGGGGATCTCTGCTTTCCCAGAGACTCAGCATGTCACGGTGCTCGCTCTCGGCAGAAGCTTTTTTCTGAAAAAGAAAACTTTCGGCTCCTTCTCCCACAGGGAAGGTGCCAGCCCTGAAAACTAATGCAGTTTTTCACTATCCCTCTGCAGCCTATCCACAGGCACAACAGCTTTGGGGATCTCTGCTTTCCCAGAGACTCAGCATGTCACGGTGCTCGCTCTCGGCAGAAGCTTTTTTCTGAAAAGGCAAACTTACGGCTCCTTCTCCCACAGGGAAGGTGCCAGCCCTGAAAACTAATGCAGTTTTTCACTATCCCTCTGCAGCCTATCCACAGGCACAACAGCTTTGGGGATCTCTGCTTTCCCAGAGACTCAGCATGTCACGGTGCTCGCTCTCGGCAGAAGCTTTTTTCTGAAAAGGCAAACTTACGGCTCCTTCTCCCACAGGGAAGGTGCCAGCCCTGAAAACTAATGCAGTTTTTCACTATCCCTCTGCAGCCTATCCACAGGCACAACAGCTTTGGGGATCTCTGCTTTCCCAGAGACTCAGCATGTCACGGTGCTCGCTCTCGGCAGAAGCTTTTTTCTGAAAAAGAAAACTTTCGGCTCCTTCTCCCACAGGGAAGGTGCCAGCCCTGAAAGATCTTGCTGGTATTCAGTATCCCTCTGCAGCCTATCCACAGGCACAACAGCTTTGGGGATCTCTGCTTTCCCAGAGACTCAGCATGTCACGGTGCTCACTCTCGCCAGAGCCTTTTTCTGAAAAGGCAAACTTACGGCTCCTTCTCCCACAAGGAAGGTGCCAGCCCTGAAAGATCTTGCTGGTATTCACTATCCCTCTGCAGCCTATCTTTAGCCGCAACAGCACTGGGGATCTCTGCTTTCCCAGAGACTCAGCATGTCACGGTGCTCGCTCTCGGCAGAAGCTTTTTTCTGAAAAGGCAAACGTCTGGCTCCTTCTCCTGCAAGGCAAGTGCCAGGCCTGAAAGATTTTGTGGTCTTCACCGCCACCTGCAGCCTATCCACAGGCACAACAGCACTGGGGATCCTTTAGCGGCAGCAGCACTGGGGATCTCTGCTATCCCAGAGACTCAGCATGTCACGGTGCTCGTTCTCGGCAGAAGCTTTTTCTGAGAGGCAAAAGTGTGGCTCCTTCTCCCACAAGGAAGGTGCTAGCCCTGAAAGATCTTGCTGGTATTCACTATCCCTCTGCAGCCTATCCACAGGCACAACAGCTTTGGGGATCTCTGCTTTCCCAGAGACTCAGCATGTCACGGTGCTCGCTCTCGGCAGAAGCTTTTTTCTGAAAAGGCAAACTTACGGCTCCTTCTCCCACAGGGAAGGTGCCAGCCCTGAAAACTAATGCAGTTTTTCACTATCCCTCTGCAGCCTATCCACAGGCACAACAGCTTTGGGGATCTCTGCTTTCCCAGAGACTCAGCATGTCACGGTGCTCGCTCTCGGCAGAAGCTTTTTTCTGAAAAGGCAAACTTACGGCTCCTTCTCCCACAGGGAAGGTGCCAGCCCTGAAAACTAATGCAGTTTTTCACTATCCCTCTGCAGCCTATCCACAGGCACAACAGCTTTGGGGATCTCTGCTTTCCCAGAGACTCAGCATGTCACGGTGCTCGCTCTCGGCAGAAGCTTTTTTCTGAAAAGGCAAACTTACGGATCCTTCTCCCACAGGGAAGGTGCCAGCCCTGAAAACTAATGCAGTTTTTCACTATCCCTCTGCAGCCTATCCACAGGCACAACAGCTTTTGGGATCTCTGCTTTCCCAGAGACTCAGCATGTCACGGTGCTCGCTCTCGGCAGAAGCTTTTTTCTGAAAAGGCAAACTTACGGCTCCTTCTCCCACAGGGAAGGTGCCAGCCCTGAAAACTAATGCAGTTTTTCACTATCCCTCTGCAGCCTATCCACAGGCACAACAGCTTTTGGGATCTCTGCTTTCCCAGAGACTCAGCATGTCACGGTGATCGCTCTCGGCAGAAGCTTTTTTCTGAAAAGGCAAACTTACGGCTCCTTCTCCCACAGGGAAGGTGCCAGCCCTGAAAACTAATGCAGTTTTTCACTATCCCTCTGCAGCCTATCCACAGGCACAACAGCTTTTGGGATCTCTGCTTTCCCAGAGACTCAGCATGTCACGGTGCTCGCTCTCGGCAGAAGCTTTTTTCTGAAAAAGAAAACTTTCGGCTCCTTCTCCCACAGGGAAGGTGCCAGCCCTGAAAACTAATGCAGTTTTTCACTATCCCTCTGCAGCCTATCCACAGGCACAACAGCTTTGGGGATCTCTGCTTTCCCAGAGACTCAGCATGTCACGGTGCTCGCTCTCGGCAGAAGCTTTTTTCTGAAAAGGCAAACTTACGGCTCCTTCTCCCACAGGGAAGGTGCCAGCCCTGAAAACTAATGCAGTTTTTCACTATCCCTCTGCAGCCTATCCACAGGCACAACAGCTTTGGGGATCTCTGCTTTCCCAGAGACTCAGCATGTCACGGTGCTCGCTCTCGGCAGAAGCTTTTTTCTGAAAAAGAAAACTTTCGGCTCCTTCTCCCACAGGGAAGGTGCCAGCCCTGAAAACTAATGCAGTTTTTCACTATCCCTCTGCAGCCTATCCACAGGCACAACAGCTTTGGGGATCTCTGCTTTCCCAGAGACTCAGCATGTCACGGTGCTCGCTCTCGGCAGAAGCTTTTTTCTGAAAAGGCAAACTTACGGCTCCTTCTCCCACAGGGAAGGTGCCAGCCCTGAAAACTAATGCAGTTTTTCACTATCCCTCTGCAGCCTATCCACAGGCACAACAGCTTTGGGGATCTCTGCTTTCCCAGAGACTCAGCATGTCACGGTGCTCGCTCTCGGCAGAAGCTTTTTTCTGAAAAGGCAAACTTACGGCTCCTTCTCCCACAGGGAAGGTGCCAGCCCTGAAAACTAATGCAGTTTTTCACTATCCCTCTGCAGCCTATCCACAGGCACAACAGCTTTGGGGATCTCTGCTTTCCCAGAGACTCAGCATGTCACGGTGCTCGCTCTCGGCAGAAGCTTTTTTCTGAAAAGGCAAACTTACGGCTCCTTCTCCCACAGGGAAGGTGCCAGCCCTGAAAACTAATGCAGTTTTTCACTATCCCTCTGCAGCCTATCCACAGGCACAACAGCTTTGGGGATCTCTGCTTTCCCAGAGACTCAGCATGTCACGGTGCTCGCTCTCGGCAGAAGCTTTTTTCTGAAAAGGCAAACTTACGGCTCCTTCTCCCACAGGGAAGGTGCCAGCCCTGAAAACTAATGCAGTTTTTCACTATCCCTCTGCAGCCTATCCACAGGCACAACAGCTTTGGGGATCTCTGCTTTCCCAGAGACTCAGCATGTCACGGTGCTCGCTCTCGGCAGAAGCTTTTTTCTGAAAAGGCAAACTTACGGCTCCTTCTCCCACAGGGAAGGTGCCAGCCCTGAAAACTAATGCAGTTTGTCACTATCCCTCTGCAGCCTATCCACAGGCACAACAGCTTTTGGGATCTCTGCTTTCCCAGAGACTCAGCATGTCACGGTGCTCGCTCTCGGCAGAAGCTTTTTTCTGAAAAAGAAAACTTTCGGCTCCTTCTCCCACAGGGAAGGTGCCAGCCCTGAAAGATCTTGCTGGTATTCACTATCCCTCTGCAGCCTATCCACAGGCACAACAGCTTTGGGGATCTCTGCTTTCCCAGAGACTCAGCATGTCACGGTGCTCACTCTCGCCAGAGCCTTTTTCTGAAAAGGCAAACTTACGGCTCCTTCTCCCACAAGGAAGGTGCCAGCCCTGAAAGATCTTGCTGGTATTCACTATCCCTCTGCAGCCTATCTTTAGCCGCAACAGCACTGGGGATCTCTGCTTTCCCAGAGACTCAGCATCTCACGGTGCTCGTTATCGGCAGAAGCTTTTTTCTGAAAAGGCAAACGTCTGGCTCCTTCTCCTGCAAGGCAAGTGCCAGGCCTGAAAGATTTTGTGGTCTTCACCGCCACCTGCAGCCTATCCACAGGCACAACAGCACTGGGGATCCTTTAGCGGCAGCAGCACTGGGGATCTCTGCTATCCCAGAGACTCAGCATGTCACGGTGCTCGTTCTCGGCAGAAGCTTTTTCTGAGAAGGCAAAAGTGTGGCTCCTTCTCCCACAAGGAAGGTGCTAGCCCTGAAAGATCTTGCTGGTATTCACTATCCCTCTGCAGCCTATCCACAGGCACAACAGCTTTGGGGATCTCTGCTTTCCCAGAGACTCAGCATGTCACGGTGCTCGCTCTCGGCAGAAGCTTTTTTCTGAAAAGGCAAACTTACGGCTCCTTCTCCCACAGGGAAGGTGCCAGCCCTGAAAACTAATGCAGTTTTTCACTATCCCTCTGCAGCCTATCCACAGGCACAACAGCTTTGGGGATCTCTGCTTTCCCAGAGACTCAGCATGTCACGGTGCTCGCTCTCGGCAGAAGCTTTTTTCTGAAAAGGCAAACTTACGGCTCCTTCTCCCACAGGGAAGGTGCCAGCCCTGAAAACTAATGCAGTTTTTCACTATCCCTCTGCAGCCTATCCACAGGCACAACAGCTTTGGGGATCTCTGCTTTCCCAGAGACTCAGCATGTCACGGTGCTCGCTCTCGGCAGAAGCTTTTTTCTGAAAAGGCAAACTTACGGCTCCTTCTCCCACAGGGAAGGTGCCAGCCCTGAAAACTAATGCAGTTTTTCACTATCCCTCTGCAGCCTATCCACAGGCACAACAGCTTTGGGGATCTCTGCTTTCCCAGAGACTCAGCATGTCACGGTGCTCGCTCTCGGCAGAAGCTTTTTTCTGAAAAAGAAAACTTTCGGCTCCTTCTCCCTCAGGGAAGGTGCCAGCCCTGAAAACTAATGCAGTTTTTCACTATCCCTCTGCAGCCTATCCACAGGCACAACAGCTTTTGGGATCTCTGCTTTCCCAGAGACTCAGCATGTCACGGTGCTCGCTCTCGGCAGAAGCTTTTTTCTGAAAAGGCAAACTTATGGCTCCTTCTCCCACAGGGAAGGTGCCAGCCCTGAAAACTAATGCAGTTTTTCACTATCCCTCTGCAGCCTATCCACAGGCACAACAGCTTTTGGGATCTCTGCTTTCCCAGAGACTCAGCATGTCACGGTGCTCGCTCTCGGCAGAAGCTTTTTTCTGAAAAGGCAAACTTACGGCTCCTTCTCCCACAGGGAAGGTGCCAGCCCTGAAAACTAATGCAGTTTTTCACTATCCCTCTGCAGCCTATCCACAGGCACAACAGCTTTGGGGATCTCTGCTTTCCCAGAGACTCAGCATGTCACGGTGCTCGCTCTCGGCAGAAGCTTTTTTCTGAAAAAGAAAACTTTCGGCTCCTTCTCCCACAGGGAAGGTGCCAGCCCTGAAAACTAATGCAGTTTTTCACCATCCCTCTGCAGCCTATCCACAGGCACAACAGCTTTGGGGATCTCTGCTTTCCCAGAGACTCAGCATGTCACGGTGCTCGCTCTCGGCAGAAGCTTTTTTCTGAAAAGGCAAACTTACGGCTCCTTCTCCCACAGGGAAGGTGCCAGCCCTGAAAACTAATGCAGTTTTTCACTATCCCTCTGCAGCCTATCCACAGGCACAACAGCTTTGGGGATCTCTGCTTTCCCAGAGACTCAGCATGTCACGGTGCTCGCTCTCGGCAGAAGCTTTTTTCTGAAAAAGAAAACTTTCGGCTCCTTCTCCCACAGGGAAGGTGCCAGCCCTGAAAACTAATGCAGTTTTTCACTATCCCTCTGCAGCCTATCCACAGGCACAACAGCTTTGGGGATCTCTGCTTTCCCAGAGACTCAGCATGTCACGGTGCTCGCTCTCGGCAGAAGCTTTTTTCTGAAAAGGCAAACTTACGGCTCCTTCTCCCACAGGGAAGGTGCCAGCCCTGAAAACTAATGCAGTTTTTCACTATCCCTCTGCAGCCTATCCACAGGCACAACAGCTTTTGGGATCTCTGCTTTCCCAGAGACTCAGCATGTCACGGTGATCGCTCTCGGCAGAAGCTTTTTTCTGAAAAGGCAAACTTACGGCTCCTTCTCCCACAGGGAAGGTGCCAGCCCTGAAAACTAATGCAGTTTGTCACTATCCCTCTGCAGCCTATCCACAGGCACAACAGCTTTTGGGATCTCTGCTTTCCCAGAGACTCAGCATGTCACGGTGCTCGCTCTCGGCAGAAGCTTTTTTCTGAAAAAGAAAACTTTCGGCTCCTTCTCCCACAGGGAAGGTGCCAGCCCTGAAAACTAATGCAGTTTTTCACTATCCCTCTGCAGCCTATCCACAGGCACAACAGCTTTGGGGATCTCTGCTTTCCCAGAGACTCAGCATGTCACGGTGCTCGCTCTCGGCAGAAGCTTTTTTCTGAAAAGGCAAACTTACGGCTCCTTCTCCCACAGGGAAGGTGCCAGCCCTGAAAACTAATGCAGTTTTTCACTATCCCTCTGCAGCCTATCCACAGGCACAACAGCTTTTGGGATCTCTGCTTTCCCAGAGACTCAGCATGTCACGGTGCTCGCTCTCGGCAGAAGCTTTTTTCTGAAAAGGCAAACTTACGGCTCCTTCTCCCACAGGGAAGGTGCCAGCCCTGAAAACTAATGCAGTTTTTCACTATCCCTCTGCAGCCTATCCACAGGCACAACAGCTTTTGGGATCTCTGCTTTCCCAGAGACTCAGCATGTCACGGTGCTCGCTCTCGGCAGAAGCTTTTTTCTGAAAAGGCAAACTTACGGCTCCTTCTCCCACAGGGAAGGTGCCAGCCCTGAAAACTAATGCAGTTTTTCACTATCCCTCTGCAGCCTATCCACAGGCACAACAGCTTTTGGGATCTCTGCTTTCCCAGAGACTCAGCATGTCACGGTGCTCGCTCTCGGCAGAAGCTTTTTTCTGAAAAGGCAAACTTACGGCTCCTTCTCCCACAGGGAAGGTGCCAGCCCTGAAAACTAATGCAGTTTTTCACTATCCCTCTGCAGCCTATCCACAGGCACAACAGCTTTGGGGATCTCTGCTTTCCCAGAGACTCAGCATGTCACGGTGCTCGCTCTCGGCAGAAGCTTTTTTCTGAAAAGGCAAACTTACGGCTCCTTCTCCCACAGGGAAGGTGCCAGCCCTGAAAACTAATGCAGTTTTTCACTATCCCTCTGCAGCCTATCCACAGGCACAACAGCTTTGGGGATCTCTGCTTTCCCAGAGACTCAGCATGTCACGGTGCTCGCTCTCGGCAGAAGCTTTTTTCTGAAAAAGAAAACTTTCGGCTCCTTCTCCCACAGGGAAGGTGCCAGCCCTGAAAACTAATGCAGTTTTTCACTATCCCTCTGCAGCCTATCCACAAGCACAACAGCTTTTGGGATCTCTGCTTTCCCAGAGACTCAGCATGTCACGGTGCTCGCTCTCGGCAGAAGCTTTTTTCTGAAAAGGCAAACTTACGGCTCCTTCTCCCACAGGGAAGGTGCCAGCCCTGAAAACTAATGCAGTTTTTCACTATCCCTCTGCAGCCTATCCACAGGCACAACAGCTTTTGGGATCTCTGCTTTCCCAGAGACTCAGCATGTCACGGTGATCGCTCTCGGCAGAAGCTTTTTTCTGAAAAGGCAAACTTACGGCTCCTTCTCCCACAGGGAAGGTGCCAGCCCTGAAAACTAATGCAGTTTTTCACTATCCCTCTGCAGCCTATCCACAGGCACAACAGCTTTGGGGATCTCTGCTTTCCCAGAGACTCAGCATGTCACGGTGCTCGCTCTCGGCAGAAGCTTTTTTCTGAAAAAGAAAACTTTCGGCTCCTTCTCCCACAGGGAAGGTGCCAGCCCTGAAAACTAATGCAGTTTTTCACTATCCCTCTGCAGCCTATCCACAGGCACAACAGCTTTTGGGATCTCTGCTTTCCCAGAGACTCAGCATGTCACGGTGCTCGCTCTCGGCAGAAGCTTTTTTCTGAAAAGGCAAACTTACGGCTCCTTCTCCCACAGGGAAGGTGCCAGCCCTGAAAACTAATGCAGTTTTTCACTATCCCTCTGCAGCCTATCCACAGGCACAACAGCTTTTGGGATCTCTGCTTTCCCAGAGACTCAGCATGTCACGGTGATCGCTCTCGGCAGAAGCTTTTTTCTGAAAAGGCAAACTTACGGCTCCTTCTCCCACAGGGAAGGTGCCAGCCCTGAAAACTAATGCAGTTTTTCACTATCCCTCTGCAGCCTATCCACAGGCACAACAGCTTTTGGGATCTCTGCTTTCCCAGAGACTCAGCATGTCACGGTGCTCGCTCTCGGCAGAAGCTTTTTTCTGAAAAGGCAAACTTACGGCTCCTTCTCCCACAGGGAAGGTGCCAGCCCTGAAAACTAATGCAGTTTTTCACTATCCCTCTGCAGCCTATCCACAGGCACAACAGCTTTTGGGATCTCTGCTTTCCCAGAGACTCAGCATGTCACGGTGATCGCTCTCGGCAGAAGCTTTTTTCTGAAAAGGCAAACTTACGGCTCCTTCTCCCACAGGGAAGGTGCCAGCCCTGAAAACTAATGCAGTTTTTCACTATCCCTCTGCAGCCTATCCACAGGCACAACAGCTTTTGGGATCTCTGCTTTCCCAGAGACTCAGCATGTCACGGTGCTCGCTCTCAGCAGAAGCTTTTTTCTGAAAAAGAAAACTTTCGGCTCCTTCTCCCACAGGGAAGGTGCCAGCCCTGAAAACTAATGCAGTTTTTCACTATCCCTCTGCAGCCTATCCACAGGCACAACAGCTTTGGGGATCTCTGCTTTCCCAGAGACTCAGCATGTCACGGTGCTCGCTCTCGGCAGAAGCTTTTTTCTGAAAAGGCAAACTTACGGCTCCTTCTCCCACAGGGAAGGTGCCAGCCCTGAAAACTAATGCAGTTTTTCACTATCCCTCTGCAGCCTATCCACAGGCACAACAGCTTTGGGGATCTCTGCTTTCCCAGAGACTCAGCATGTCACGGTGCTCGCTCTCGGCAGAAGCTTTTTTCTGAAAAAGAAAACTTTCGGCTCCTTCTCCCACAGGGAAGGTGCCAGCCCTGAAAACTAATGCAGTTTTTCACTATCCCTCTGCAGCCTATCCACAGGCACAACAGCTTTGGGGATCTCTGCTTTCCCAGAGACTCAGCATGTCACGGTGCTCGCTCTCGGCAGAAGCTTTTTTCTGAAAAGGCAAACTTACGGCTCCTTCTCCCACAGGGAAGGTGCCAGCCCTGAAAACTAATGCAGTTTTTCACTATCCCTCTGCAGCCTATCCACAGGCACAACAGCTTTGGGGATCTCTGCTTTCCCAGAGACTCAGCATGTCACGGTGCTCGCTCTCGGCAGAAGCTTTTTTCTGAAAAGGCAAACTTACGGCTCCTTCTCCCACAGGGAAGGTGCCAGCCCTGAAAACTAATGCAGTTTTTCACTATCCCTCTGCAGCCTATCCACAGGCACAACAGCTTTGGGGATCTCTGCTTTCCCAGAGACTCAGCATGTCACGGTGCTCGCTCTCGGCAGAAGCTTTTTTCTGAAAAGGCAAACTTACGGCTCCTTCTCCCACAGGGAAGGTGCCAGCCCTGAAAACTAATGCAGTTTTTCACTATCCCTCTGCAGCCTATCCACAGGCACAACAGCTTTGGGGATCTCTGCTTTCCCAGAGACTCAGCATGTCACGGTGCTCGCTCTCGGCAGAAGCTTTTTTCTGAAAAGGCAAACTTACGGCTCCTTCTCCCACAGGGAAGGTGCCAGCCCTGAAAACTAATGCAGTTTTTCACTATCCCTCTGCAGCCTATCCACAGGCACAACAGCTTTGGGGATCTCTGCTTTCCCAGAGACTCAGCATGTCACGGTGCTCGCTCTCGGCAGAAGCTTTTTTCTGAAAAGGCAAACTTACGGCTCCTTCTCCCACAGGGAAGGTGCCAGCCCTGAAAACTAATGCAGTTTGTCACTATCCCTCTGCAGCCTATCCACAGGCACAACAGCTTTTGGGATCTCTGCTTTCCCAGAGACTCAGCATGTCACGGTGCTCGCTCTCGGCAGAAGCTTTTTTCTGAAAAAGAAAACTTTCGGCTCCTTCTCCCACAGGGAAGGTGCCAGCCCTGAAAGATCTTGCTGGTATTCAGTATCCCTCTGCAGCCTATCCACAGGCACAACAGCTTTGGGGATCTCTGCTTTCCCAGAGACTCAGCATGTCACGGTGCTCACTCTCGCCAGAGCCTTTTTCTGAAAAGGCAAACTTACGGCTCCTTCTCCCACAAGGAAGGTGCCAGCCCTGAAAGATCTTGCTGGTATTCACTATCCCTCTGCAGCCTATCTTTAGCCGCAACAGCACTGGGGATCTCTGCTTTCCCAGAGACTCAGCATCTCACGGTGCTCGTTATCGGCAGAAGCTTTTTTCTGAAAAGGCAAACGTCTGGCTCCTTCTCCTGCAAGGCAAGTGCCAGGCCTGAAAGATTTTGTGGTCTTCACCGCCACCTGCAGCCTATCCACAGGCACAACAGCACTGGGGATCCTTTAGCGGCAGCAGCACTGGGGATCTCTGCTATCCCAGAGACTCAGCATGTCACGGTGCTCGTTCTCGGCAGAAGCTTTTTCTGAGAAGGCAAAAGTGTGGCTCCTTCTCCCACAAGGAAGGTGCTAGCCCTGAAAGATCTTGCTGGTATTCACTATCCCTCTGCAGCCTATCCACAGGCACAACAGCTTTGGGGATCTCTGCTTTCCCAGAGACTCAGCATGTCACGGTGCTCGCTCTCGGCAGAAGCTTTTTTCTGAAAAGGCAAACTTACGGCTCCTTCTCCCACAGGGAAGGTGCCAGCCCTGAAAACTAATGCAGTTTTTCACTATCCCTCTGCAGCCTATCCACAGGCACAACAGCTTTGGGGATCTCTGCTTTCCCAGAGACTCAGCATGTCACGGTGCTCGCTCTCGGCAGAAGCTTTTTTCTGAAAAGGCAAACTTACGGCTCCTTCTCCCACAGGGAAGGTGCCAGCCCTGAAAACTAATGCAGTTTTTCACTATCCCTCTGCAGCCTATCCACAGGCACAACAGCTTTGGGGATCTCTGCTTTCCCAGAGACTCAGCATGTCACGGTGCTCGCTCTCGGCAGAAGCTTTTTTCTGAAAAGGCAAACTTACGGCTCCTTCTCCCACAGGGAAGGTGCCAGCCCTGAAAACTAATGCAGTTTTTCACTATCCCTCTGCAGCCTATCCACAGGCACAACAGCTTTGGGGATCTCTGCTTTCCCAGAGACTCAGCATGTCACGGTGCTCGCTCTCGGCAGAAGCTTTTTTCTGAAAAAGAAAACTTTCGGCTCCTTCTCCCTCAGGGAAGGTGCCAGCCCTGAAAACTAATGCAGTTTTTCACTATCCCTCTGCAGCCTATCCACAGGCACAACAGCTTTTGGGATCTCTGCTTTCCCAGAGACTCAGCATGTCACGGTGCTCGCTCTCGGCAGAAGCTTTTTTCTGAAAAGGCAAACTTATGGCTCCTTCTCCCACAGGGAAGGTGCCAGCCCTGAAAACTAATGCAGTTTTTCACTATCCCTCTGCAGCCTATCCACAGGCACAACAGCTTTTGGGATCTCTGCTTTCCCAGAGACTCAGCATGTCACGGTGCTCGCTCTCGGCAGAAGCTTTTTTCTGAAAAGGCAAACTTACGGCTCCTTCTCCCACAGGGAAGGTGCCAGCCCTGAAAACTAATGCAGTTTTTCACTATCCCTCTGCAGCCTATCCACAGGCACAACAGCTTTTGGGATCTCTGCTTTCCCAGAGACTCAGCATGTCACGGTGCTCGCTCTCGGCAGAAGCTTTTTTCTGAAAAAGAAAACTTTCGGCTCCTTCTCGCACAGGGAAGGTGCCAGCCCTGAAAACTAATGCAGTTTTTCACCATCCCTCTGCAGCCTATCCACAGGCACAACAGCTTTGGGGATCTCTGCTTTCCCAGAGACTCAGCATGTCACGGTGCTCGCTCTCGGCAGAAGCTTTTTTCTGAAAAGGCAAACTTACGGCTCCTTCTCCCACAGGGAAGGTGCCAGCCCTGAAAACTAATGCAGTTTTTCACTATCCCTCTGCAGCCTATCCACAGGCACAACAGCTTTGGGGATCTCTGCTTTCCCAGAGACTCAGCATGTCACGGTGCTCGCTCTCGGCAGAAGCTTTTTTCTGAAAAAGAAAACTTTCGGCTCCTTCTCCCACAGGGAAGGTGCCAGCCCTGAAAACTAATGCAGTTTTTCACTATCCCTCTGCAGCCTATCCACAGGCACAACAGCTTTTGGGATCTCTGCTTTCCCAGAGACTCAGCATGTCACGGTGCTCGCTCTCGGCAGAAGCTTTTTTCTGAAAAGGCAAACTTACGGCTCCTTCCCACAGGGAAGGTGCCAGCCCTGAAAACTAATGCAGTTTTTCACTATCCCTCTGCAGCCTATCCACAGGCACAACAGCTTTTGGGATCTCTGCTTTCCCAGAGACTCAGCATGTCACGGTGCTCGCTCTCGGCAGAAGCTTTTTTCTGAAAAGGCAAACTTACGGCTCCTTCTCCCACAGGGAAGGTGCCAGCCCTGAAAACTAATGCAGTTTGTCACTATCCCTCTGCAGCCTATCCACAGGCACAACAGCTTTTGGGATCTCTGCTTTCCCAGAGACTCAGCATGTCACGGTGCTCGCTCTCGGCAGAAGCTTTTTTCTGAAAAAGAAAACTTTCGGCTCCTTCTCCCACAGGGAAGGTGCCAGCCCTGAAAACTAATGCAGTTTTTCACTATCCCTCTGCAGCCTATCCACAGGCACAACAGCTTTGGGGATCTCTGCTTTCCCAGAGACTCAGCATGTCACGGTGCTCGCTCTCGGCAGAAGCTTTTTTCTGAAAAGGCAAACTTACGGCTCCTTCTCCCACAGGGAAGGTGCCAGCCCTGAAAACTAATGCAGTTTTTCACTATCCCTCTGCAGCCTATCCACAGGCACAACAGCTTTTGGGATCTCTGCTTTCCCAGAGACTCAGCATGTCACGGTGCTCGCTCTCGGCAGAAGCTTTTTTCTGAAAAGGCAAACTTACGGCTCCTTCTCCCACAGGGAAGGTGCCAGCCCTGAAAACTAATGCAGTTTTTCACTATCCCTCTGCAGCCTATCCACAGGCACAACAGCTTTTGGGATCTCTGCTTTCCCAGAGACTCAGCATGTCACGGTGCTCGCTCTCGGCAGAAGCTTTTTTCTGAAAAGGCAAACTTACGGCTCCTTCTCCCACAGGGAAGGTGCCAGCCCTGAAAACTAATGCAGTTTTTCACTATCCCTCTGCAGCCTATCCACAGGCACAACAGCTTTTGGGATCTCTGCTTTCCCAGAGACTCAGCATGTCACGGTGCTCGCTCTCGGCAGAAGCTTTTTTCTGAAAAGGCAAACTTACGGCTCCTTCTCCCACAGGGAAGGTGCCAGCCCTGAAAACTAATGCAGTTTTTCACTATCCCTCTGCAGCCTATCCACAGGCACAACAGCTTTGGGGATCTCTGCTTTCCCAGAGACTCAGCATGTCACGGTGCTCGCTCTCGGCAGAAGCTTTTTTCTGAAAAGGCAAACTTACGGCACCTTCTCCCACAGGGAAGGTGCCAGCCCTGAAAACTAATGCAGTTTTTCACTATCCCTCTGCAGCCTATCCACAGGCACAACAGCTTTGGGGATCTCTGCTTTCCCAGAGACTCAGCATGTCACGGTGCTCGCTCTCGGCAGAAGCTTTTTTCTGAAAAAGAAAACTTTCGGCTCCTTCTCCCACAGGGAAGGTGCCAGCCCTGAAAACTAATGCAGTTTTTCACTATCCCTCTGCAGCCTATCCACAAGCACAACAGCTTTTGGGATCTCTGCTTTCCCAGAGACTCAGCATGTCACGGTGCTCGCTCTCGGCAGAAGCTTTTTTCTGAAAAGGCAAAATTACGGCTCCTTCTCCCACAGGGAAGGTGCCAGCCCTGAAAACTAATGCAGTTTTTCACTATCCCTCTGCAGCCTATCCACAGGCACAACAGCTTTGGGGATCTCTGCTTTCCCAGAGACTCAGCATGTCACGGTGCTCGCTCTCGGCAGAAGCTTTTTTCTGAAAAAGAAAACTTTCGGCTCCTTCTCCCACAGGGAAGGTGCCAGCCCTGAAAACTAATGCAGTTTTTCACTATCCCTCTGCAGCCTATCCACAGGCACAACAGCTTTTGGGATCTCTGCTTTCCCAGAGACTCAGCATGTCACGGTGCTCGCTCTCGGCAGAAGCTTTTTTCTGAAAAGGCAAACTTACGGCTCCTTCTCCCACAGGGAAGGTGCCAGCCCTGAAAACTAATGCAGTTTTTCACTATCCCTCTGCAGCCTATCCACAGGCACAACAGCTTTTGGGATCTCTGCTTTCCCAGAGACTCAGCATGTCACGGTGATCGCTCTCGGCAGAAGCTTTTTTCTGAAAAGGCAAACTTACGGCTCCTTCTCCCACAGGGAAGGTGCCAGCCCTGAAAACTAATGCAGTTTTTCACTATCCCTCTGCAGCCTATCCACAGGCACAACAGCTTTTGGGATCTCTGCTTTCCCAGAGACTCAGCATGTCACGGTGCTCGCTCTCGGCAGAAGCTTTTTTCTGAAAAAGAAAACTTTCGGATCCTTCTCCCACAGGGAAGGTGCCAGCCCTGAAAACTAATGCAGTTTTTCACTATCCCTCTGCAGCCTATCCACAGGCACAACAGCTTTGGGGATCTCTGCTTTCCCAGAGACTCAGCATGTCACGGTGCTCGCTCTCGGCAGAAGCTTTTTTCTGAAAAGGCAAACTTACGGCTCCTTCTCCCACAGGGAAGGTGCCAGCCCTGAAAACTAATGCAGTTTTTCACTATCCCTCTGCAGCCTATCCACAGGCACAACAGCTTTTGGGATCTCTGCTTTCCCAGAGACTCAGCATGTCACGGTGCTCGCTCTCGGCAGAAGCTTTTTTCTGAAAAAGAAAACTTTCGGCTCCTTCTCCCACAGGGAAGGTGCCAGCCCTGAAAACTAATGCAGTTTTTCACTATCCCTCTGCAGCCTATCCACAGGCACAACAGCTTTTGGGATCTCTGCTTTCCCAGAGACTCAGCATGTCACGGTGCTCGCTCTCGGCAGAAGCTTTTTTCTGAAAAAGAAAACTTTCGGCTCCTTCTCCCACAGGGAAGGTGCCAGCCCTGAAAACTAATGCAGTTTTTCACTATCCCTCTGCAGCCTATCCACAGGCACAACAGCTTTTGGGATCTCTGCTTTCCCAGAGACTCAGCATGTCACGGTGCTCGCTCTCGGCAGAAGCTTTTTTCTGAAAAGGCAAAATTACGGCTCCTTCTCCCACAGGGAAGGTGCCAGCCCTGAAAACTAATGCAGTTTTTCACTATCCCTCTGCAGCCTATCCACAGGCACAACAGCTTTTGGGATCTCTGCTTTCCCAGAGACTCAGCATGTCACGGTGCTCGCTCTCGGCAGAAGCTTTTTTCTGAAAAGGCAAACTTACGGCTCCTTCTCCCACAGGGAAGGTGCCAGCCCTGAAAACTAATGCAGTTTTTCACTATCCCTCTGCAGCCTATCCACAGGCACAACAGCTTTGGGGATCTCTGCTTTCCCAGAGACTCAGCATGTCACGGTGCTCGCTCTCGGCAGAAGCTTTTTTCTGAAAAAGAAAACTTTCGGCTCCTTCTCCCACAGGGAAGGTGCCAGCCCTGAAAACTAATGCAGTTTTTCACTATCCCTCTGCAGCCTATCCACAGGCACAACAGCTTTTGGGATCTCTGCTTTCCCAGAGACTCAGCATGTCACGGTGCTCGCTCTCGGCAGAAGCTTTTTTCTGAAAAGGCAAACTTACGGCTCCTTCTCCCACAGGGAAGGTGCCAGCCCTGAAAACTAATGCAGTTTTTCACTATCCCTCTGCAGCCTATCCACAGGCACAACAGCTTTTGGGATCTCTGCTTTCCCAGAGACTCAGCATGTCACGGTGATCGCTCTCGGCAGAAGCTTTTTTCTGAAAAGGCAAACTTACGGCTCCTTCTCCCACAGGGAAGGTGCCAGCCCTGAAAACTAATGCAGTTTTTCACTATCCCTCTGCAGCCTATCCACAGGCACAACAGCTTTTGGGATCTCTGCTTTCCCAGAGACTCAGCATGTCACGGTGCTCGCTCTCGGCAGAAGCTTTTTTCTGAAAAAGAAAACTTTCGGCTCCTTCTCCCACAGGGAAGGTGCCAGCCCTGAAAACTAATGCAGTTTTTCACTATCCCTCTGCAGCCTATCCACAGGCACAACAGCTTTGGGGATCTCTGCTTTCCCAGAGACTCAGCATGTCACGGTGCTCGCTCTCGGCAGAAGCTTTTTTCTGAAAAGGCAAACTTACGGCTCCTTCTCCCACAGGGAAGGTGCCAGCCCTGAAAACTAATGCAGTTTTTCACTATCCCTCTGCAGCCTATCCACAGGCACAACAGCTTTGGGGATCTCTGCTTTCCCAGAGACTCAGCATGTCACGGTGCTCGCTCTCGGCAGAAGCTTTTTTCTGAAAAGGCAAACTTACGGCTCCTTCTCCCACAGGGAAGGTGCCAGCCCTGAAAACTAATGCAGTTTTTCACTATCCCTCTGCAGCCTATCCACAGGCACAACAGCTTTGGGGATCTCTGCTTTCCCAGAGACTCAGCATGTCACGGTGCTCGCTCTCGGCAGAAGCTTTTTTCTGAAAAAGAAAACTTTCGGCTCCTTCTCCCACAGGGAAGGTGCCAGCCCTGAAAACTAATGCAGTTTTTCACTATCCCTCTGCAGCCTATCCACAGGCACAACAGCTTTGGGGATCTCTGCTTTCCCAGAGACTCAGCATGTCACGGTGCTCGCTCTCGGCAGAAGCTTTTTTCTGAAAAGGCAAACTTACGGCTCCTTCTCCCACAGGGAAGGTGCCAGCCCTGAAAACTAATGCAGTTTTTCACTATCCCTCTGCAGCCTATCCACAGGCACAACAGCTTTGGGGATCTCTGCTTTCCCATAGACTCAGCATGTCACGGTGCTCGCTCTCGGCAGAAGCTTTTTTCTGAAAAGGCAAACTTACGGCTCCTTCTCCCACAGGGAAGGTGCCAGCCCTGAAAACTAATGCAGTTTTTCACTATCCCTCTGCAGCCTATCCACAGGCACAACAGCTTTGGGGATCTCTGCTTTCCCAGAGACTCAGCATGTCACGGTGCTCGCTCTCGGCAGAAGCTTTTTTCTGAAAAGGCAAACTTACGGCTCCTTCTCCCACAGGGAAGGTGCCAGCCCTGAAAGATCTTGCTGGTATTCAGTATCCCTCTGCAGCCTATCCACAGGCACAACAGCTTTGGGGATCTCTGCTTTCCCAGAGACTCAGCATGTCACGGTGCTCACTCTCGCCAGAGCCTTTTTCTGAAAAGGCAAACTTACGGCTCCTTCTCCCACAAGGAAGGTGCCAGCCCTGAAAGATCTTGCTGGTATTCACTATCCCTCTGCAGCCTATCTTTAGCCGCAACAGCACTGGGGATCTCTGCTTTCCCAGAGACTCAGCATCTCACGGTGCTCGTTATCGGCAGAAGCTTTTTTCTGAAAAGGCAAACGTCTGGCTCCTTCTCCTGCAAGGCAAGTGCCAGGCCTGAAAGATTTTGTGGTCTTCACCGCCACCTGCAGCCTATCCACAGGCACAACAGCACTGGGGATCCTTTAGCGGCAGCAGCACTGGGGATCTCTGCTATCCCAGAGACTCAGCATGTCACGGTGCTCGTTCTCGGCAGAAGCTTTTTCTGAGAAGGCAAAAGTGTGGCTCCTTCTCCCACAAGGAAGGTGCCAGCCCTGAAAGATCTTGCTGGTATTCACTATCCCTCTGCAGCCTATCCACAGGCACAACAGCTTTTGGGATCTCTGCTTTCCCAGAGACTCAGCATGTCACGGTGCTCGCTCTCGGCAGAAGCTTTTTTCTGAAAAGGCAAACTTACGGCTCCTTCTCCCACAGGGAAGGTGCCAGCCCTGAAAACTAATGCAGTTTTTCACTATCCCTCTGCAGCCTATCCACAGGCACAACAGCTTTGGGGATCTCTGCTTTCCCAGAGACTCAGCATGTCACGGTGCTCGCTCTCGGCAGAAGCTTTTTTCTGAAAAGGCAAACTTACGGCTCCTTCTCCCACAGGGAAGGTGCCAGCCCTGAAAACTAATGCAGTTTTTCACTATCCCTCTGCAGCCTATCCACAGGCACAACAGCTTTGGGGATCTCTGCTTTCCCAGAGACTCAGCATGTCACGGTGCTCGCTCTCGGCAGAAGCTTTTTTCTGAAAAGGCAAACTTACGGCTCCTTCTCCCACAGGGAAGGTGCCAGCCCTGAAAACTAATGCAGTTTTTCACTATCCCTCTGCAGCCTATCCACAGGCACAACAGCTTTGGGGATCTCTGCTTTCCCAGAGACTCAGCATGTCACGGTGCTCGCTCTCGGCAGAAGCTTTTTTCTGAAAAAGAAAACTTTCGGCTCCTTCTCCCTCAGGGAAGGTGCCAGCCCTGAAAACTAATGCAGTTTTTCACTATCCCTCTGCAGCCTATCCACAGGCACAACAGCTTTTGGGATCTCTGCTTTCCCAGAGACTCAGCATGTCACGGTGCTCGCTCTCGGCAGAAGCTTTTTTCTGAAAAGGCAAACTTATGGCTCCTTCTCCCACAGGGAAGGTGCCAGCCCTGAAAACTAATGCAGTTTTTCACTATCCCTCTGCAGCCTATCCACAGGCACAACAGCTTTTGGGATCTCTGCTTTCCCAGAGACTCAGCATGTCACGGTGCTCGCTTTCGGCAGAAGCTTTTTTCTGAAAAGGCAAACTTACGGCTCCTTCTCCCACAGGGAAGGTGCCAGCCCTGAAAACTAATGCAGTTTTTCACTATCCCTCTGCAGCCTATCCACAGGCACAACAGCTTTTGGGATCTCTGCTTTCCCAGAGACTCAGCATGTCACGGTGCTCGCTCTCGGCAGAAGCTTTTTTCTGAAAAAGAAAACTTTCGGCTCCTTCTCGCACAGGGAAGGTGCCAGCCCTGAAAACTAATGCAGTTTTTCACCATCCCTCTGCAGCCTATCCACAGGCACAACAGCTTTGGGGATCTCTGCTTTCCCAGAGACTCAGCATGTCACGGTGCTCGCTCTCGGCAGAAGCTTTTTTCTGAAAAGGCAAACTTACGGCTCCTTCTCCCACAGGGAAGGTGCCAGCCCTGAAAACTAATGCAGTTTTTCACTATCCCTCTGCAGCCTATCCACAGGCACAACAGCTTTGGGGATCTCTGCTTTCCCAGAGACTCAGCATGTCACGGTGCTCGCTCTCGGCAGAAGCTTTTTTCTGAAAAAGAAAACTTTCGGCTCCTTCTCCCACAGGGAGGTGCCAGCCCTGAAAACTAATGCAGTTTTTCACTATCCCTCTGCAGCCTATCCACAGGCACAACAGCTTTTGGGATCTCTGCTTTCCCAGAGACTCAGCATGTCACGGTGCTCGCTCTCGGCAGAAGCTTTTTTCTGAAAAGGCAAACTTACGGCTCCTTCTCCCACAGGGAAGGTGCCAGCCCTGAAAACTAATGCAGTTTTTCACTATCCCTCTGCAGCCTATCCACAGGCACAACAGCTTTTGGGATCTCTGCTTTCCCAGAGACTCAGCATGTCACGGTGATCGCTCTCGGCAGAAGCTTTTTTCTGAAAAGGCAAACTTACGGCTCCTTCTCCCACAGGGAAGGTGCCAGCCCTGAAAACTAATGCAGTTTTTCACTATCCCTCTGCAGCCTATCCACAGGCACAACAGCTTTGGGGATCTCTGCTTTCCCAGAGACTCAGCATGTCACGGTGCTCGCTCTCGGCAGAAGCTTTTTTCTGAAAAAGAAAACTTTCGGCTCCTTCTCCCACAGGGAAGGTGCCAGCCCTGAAAACTAATGCAGTTTTTCACTATCCCTCTGCAGCCTATCCACAGGCACAACAGCTTTGGGGATCTCTGCTTTCCCAGAGACTCAGCATGTCACGGTGCTCGCTCTCGGCAGAAGCTTTTTTCTGAAAAGGCAAACTTACGGCTCCTTCTCCCACAGGGAAGGTGCCAGCCCTGAAAACTAATGCAGTTTTTCACTATCCCTCTGCAGCCTATCCACAGGCACAACAGCTTTTGGGATCTCTGCTTTCCCAGAGACTCAGCATGTCACGGTGCTCGCTCTCGGCAGAAGCTTTTTTCTGAAAAGGCAAACTTACGGCTCCTTCTCCCACAGGGAAGGTGCCAGCCCTGAAAACTAATGCAGTTTTTCACTATCCCTCTGCAGCCTATCCACAGGCACAACAGCTTTTGGGATCTCTGCTTTCCCAGAGACTCAGCATGTCACGGTGCTCGCTCTCGGCAGAAGCTTTTTTCTGAAAAGGCAAACTTACGGCTCCTTCTCCCACAGGGAAGGTGCCAGCCCTGAAAACTAATGCAGTTTTTCACTATCCCTCTGCAGCCTATCCACAGGCACAACAGCTTTTGGGATCTCTGCTTTCCCAGAGACTCAGCATGTCACGGTGCTCGCTCTCGGCAGAAGCTTTTTTCTGAAAAGGCAAACTTACGGCTCCTTCTCCCACAGGGAAGGTGCCAGCCCTGAAAACTAATGCAGTTTTTCACTATCCCTCTGCAGCCTATCCACAGGCACAACAGCTTTGGGGATCTCTGCTTTCCCAGAGACTCAGCATGTCACGGTGCTCGCTCTCGGCAGAAGCTTTTTTCTGAAAAGGCAAACTTACGGCTCCTTCTCCCACAGGGAAGGTGCCAGCCCTGAAAACTAATGCAGTTTTTCACTATCCCTCTGCAGCCTATCCACAGGCACAACAGCTTTGGGGATCTCTGCTTTCCCAGAGACTCAGCATGTCACGGTGCTCGCTCTCGGCAGAAGCTTTTTTCTGAAAAAGAAAACTTTCGGCTCCTTCTCCCACAGGGAAGGTGCCAGCCCTGAAAACTAATGCAGTTTTTCACTATCCCTCTGCAGCCTATCCACAAGCACAACAGCTTTTGGGATCTCTGCTTTCCCAGAGACTCAGCATGTCACGGTGCTCGCTCTCGGCAGAAGCTTTTTTCTGAAAAGGCAAAATTACGGCTCCTTCTCCCACAGGGAAGGTGCCAGCCCTGAAAACTAATGCAGTTTTTCACTATCCCTCTGCAGCCTATCCACAGGCACAACAGCTTTTGGGATCTCTGCTTTCCCAGAGACTCAGCATGTCACGGTGATCGCTCTCGGCAGAAGCTTTTTTCTGAAAAGGCAAACTTACGGCTCCTTCTCCCACAGGGAAGGTGCCAGCCCTGAAAACTAATGCAGTTTTTCACTATCCCTCTGCAGCCTATCCACAGGCACAACAGCTTTTGGGATCTCTGCTTTCCCAGAGACTCAGCATGTCACGGTGCTCGCTCTCGGCAGAAGCTTTTTTCTGAAAAGGCAAACTTACGGCTCCTTCTCCCACAGGGAAGGTGCCAGCCCTGAAAACTAATGCAGTTTTTCACTATCCCTCTGCAGCCTATCCACAGGCACAACAGCTTTTGGGATCTCTGCTTTCCCAGAGACTCAGCATGTCACGGTGATCGCTCTCGGCAGAAGCTTTTTTCTGAAAAGGCAAACTTACGGCTCCTTCTCCCACAGGGAAGGTGCCAGCCCTGAAAACTAATGCAGTTTTTCACTATCCCTCTGCAGCCTATCCACAGGCACAACAGCTTTGGGGATCTCTGCTTTCCCAGAGACTCAGCATGTCACGGTGCTCGCTCTCGGCAGAAGCTTTTTTCTGAAAAAGAAAACTTTCGGCTCCTTCTCCCACAGGGAAGGTGCCAGCCCTGAAAACTAATGCAGTTTTTCACTATCCCTCTGCAGCCTATCCACAGGCACAACAGCTTTGGGGATCTCTGCTTTCCCAGAGACTCAGCATGTCACGGTGCTCGCTCTCGGCAGAAGCTTTTTTCTGAAAAGGCAAACTTACGGCTCCTTCTCCCACAGGGAAGGTGCCAGCCCTGAAAACTAATGCAGTTTTTCACTATCCCTCTGCAGCCTATCCACAGGCACAACAGCTTTTGGGATCTCTGCTTTCCCAGAGACTCAGCATGTCACGGTGCTCGCTCTCGGCAGAAGCTTTTTTCTGAAAAGGCAAACTTACGGCTCCTTCTCCCACAGGGAAGGTGCCAGCCCTGAAAACTAATGCAGTTTTTCACTATCCCTCTGCAGCCTATCCACAGGCACAACAGCTTTTGGGATCTCTGCTTTCCCAGAGACTCAGCATGTCACGGTGCTCGCTCTCGGCAGAAGCTTTTTTCTGAAAAGGCAAACTTACGGCTCCTTCTCCCACAGGGAAGGTGCCAGCCCTGAAAACTAATGCAGTTTTTCACTATCCCTCTGCAGCCTATCCACAGGCACAACAGCTTTTGGGATCTCTGCTTTCCCAGAGACTCAGCATGTCACGGTGCTCGCTCTCGGCAGAAGCTTTTTTCTGAAAAGGCAAACTTACGGCTCCTTCTCCCACAGGGAAGGTGCCAGCCCTGAAAACTAATGCAGTTTTTCACTATCCCTCTGCAGCCTATCCACAGGCACAACAGCTTTGGGGATCTCTGCTTTCCCAGAGACTCAGCATGTCACGGTGCTCGCTCTCGGCAGAAGCTTTTTTCTGAAAAGGCAAACTTACGGCTCCTTCTCCCACAGGGAAGGTGCCAGCCCTGAAAACTAATGCAGTTTTTCACTATCCCTCTGCAGCCTATCCACAGGCACAACAGCTTTGGGGATCTCTGCTTTCCCAGAGACTCAGCATGTCACGGTGCTCGCTCTCGGCAGAAGCTTTTTTCTGAAAAAGAAAACTTTCGGCTCCTTCTCCCACAGGGAAGGTGCCAGCCCTGAAAACTAATGCAGTTTTTCACTATCCCTCTGCAGCCTATCCACAAGCACAACAGCTTTTGGGATCTCTGCTTTCCCAGAGACTCAGCATGTCACGGTGCTCGCTCTCGGCAGAAGCTTTTTTCTGAAAAGGCAAAATTACGGCTCCTTCTCCCACAGGGAAGGTGCCAGCCCTGAAAACTAATGCAGTTTTTCACTATCCCTCTGCAGCCTATCCACAGGCACAACAGCTTTTGGGATCTCTGCTTTCCCAGAGACTCAGCATGTCACGGTGATCGCTCTCGGCAGAAGCTTTTTTCTGAAAAGGCAAACTTACGGCTCCTTCTCCCACAGGGAAGGTGCCAGCCCTGAAAACTAATGCAGTTTTTCACTATCCCTCTGCAGCCTATCCACAGGCACAACAGCTTTGGGGATCTCTGCTTTCCCAGAGACTCAGCATGTCACGGTGCTCGCTCTCGGCAGAAGCTTTTTTCTGAAAAAGAAAACTTTCGGCTCCTTCTCCCACAGGGAAGGTGCCAGCCCTGAAAACTAATGCAGTTTTTCACTATCCCTCTGCAGCCTATCCACAGGCACAACAGCTTTTGGGATCTCTGCTTTCCCAGAGACTCAGCATGTCACGGTGCTCGCTCTCGGCAGAAGCTTTTTTCTGAAAAGGCAAACTTACGGCTCCTTCTCCCACAGGGAAGGTGCCAGCCCTGAAAACTAATGCAGTTTTTCACTATCCCTCTGCAGCCTATCCACAGGCACAACAGCTTTTGGGATCTCTGCTTTCCCAGAGACTCAGCATGTCACGGTGATCGCTCTCGGCAGAAGCTTTTTTCTGAAAAGGCAAACTTACGGCTCCTTCTCCCACAGGGAAGGTGCCAGCCCTGAAAACTAATGCAGTTTTTCACTATCCCTCTGCAGCCTATCCACAGGCACAACAGCTTTTGGGATCTCTGCTTTCCCAGAGACTCAGCATGTCACGGTGCTCGCTCTCGGCAGAAGCTTTTTTCTGAAAAAGAAAACTTTCGGCTCCTTCTCCCACAGGGAAGGTGCCAGCCCTGAAAACTAATGCAGTTTTTCACTATCCCTCTGCAGCCTATCCACAGGCACAACAGCTTTGGGGATCTCTGCTTTCCCAGAGACTCAGCATGTCACGGTGCTCGCTCTCGGCAGAAGCTTTTTTCTGAAAAGGCAAACTTACGGCTCCTTCTCCCACAGGGAAGGTGCCAGCCCTGAAAACTAATGCAGTTTTTCACTATCCCTCTGCAGCCTATCCACAGGCACAACAGCTTTTGGGATCTCTGCTTTCCCAGAGACTCAGCATGTCACGGTGCTCGCTCTCGGCAGAAGCTTTTTTCTGAAAAGGCAAACTTACGGCTCCTTCTCCCACAGGGAAGGTGCCAGCCCTGAAAACTAATGCAGTTTTTCACTATCCCTCTGCAGCCTATCCACAGGCACAACAGCTTTTGGGATCTCTGCTTTCCCAGAGACTCAGCATGTCACGGTGATCGCTCTCGGCAGAAGCTTTTTTCTGAAAAGGCAAACTTACGGCTCCTTCTCCCACAAGGAAGGTGCCAGCCCTGAAAGATCTTGCTGGTATTCACTATCCCTCTGCAGCCTATCCACAGGCACAACAGCTTTTGGGATCTCTGCTTTCCCAGAGACTCAGCATGTCACGGTGCTCGCTCTCGGCAGAAGCTTTTTTCTGAAAAGGCAAACTTACGGCTCCTTCTCCCACAGGGAAGGTGCCAGCCCTGAAAACTAATGCAGTTTTTCACTATCCCTCTGCAGCCTATCCACAGGCACAACAGCTTTGGGGATCTCTGCTTTCCCAGAGACTCAGCATGTCACGGTGCTCGCTCTCGGCAGAAGCTTTTTTCTGAAAAAGAAAACTTTCGGCTCCTTCTCCCTCAGGGAAGGTGCCAGCCCTGAAAACTAATGCAGTTTTTCACTATCCCTCTGCAGCCTATCCACAGGCACAACAGCTTTTGGGATCTCTGCTTTCCCAGAGACTCAGCATGTCACGGTGCTCGCTCTCGGCAGAAGCTTTTTTCTGAAAAGGCAAACTTACGGCTCCTTCTCCCACAGGGAAGGTGCCAGCCCTGAAAACTAATGCAGTTTTTCACTATCCCTCTGCAGCCTATCCACAGGCACAACAGCTTTTGGGATCTCTGCTTTCCCAGAGACTCAGCATGTCACGGTGCTCGCTCTCGGCAGAAGCTTTTTTCTGAAAAAGAAAACTTTCGGCTCCTTCTCCCTCAGGGAAGGTGCCAGCCCTGAAAACTAATGCAGTTTTTCACTATCCCTCTGCAGCCTATCCACAGGCACAACAGCTTTGGGGATCTCTGCTTTCCCAGAGACTCAGCATGTCACGGTGCTCGCTCTCGGCAGAGCCTTTTTCTGAAAAGGCAAACTTACGGCTCCTTCTCCCACAAGGAAGGTGCCAGCCCTAAAAGATCTTGCTGGTATTCACTATCCCTCTGCAGCCTATCCACAGGCACAACAGCTTTTGGGATCTCTGCTTTCCCAGAGACTCAGCATGTCACGGTGCTCGCTCTCGGCAGAAGCTTTTTTCTGAAAAGGCAAACTTACGGCTCCTTCTCCCACAGGGAAGGTGCCAGCCCTGAAAACTAATGCAGTTTTTCACTATCCCTCTGCAGCCTATCCACAGGCACAACAGCTTTTGGGATCTCTGCTTTCCCAGAGACTCAGCATGTCACGGTGCTCGCTCTCGGCAGAAGCTTTTTTCTGAAAAGGCAAACTTACGGCTCCTTCTCCCACAGGGAAGGTGCCAGCCCTGAAAACTAATGCAGTTTTTCACTATCCCTCTGCAGCCTATCCACAGGCACAACAGCTTTTGGGATCTCTGCTTTCCCAGAGACTCAGCATGTCACGGTGCTCGCTCTCGGCAGAAGCTTTTTTCTGAAAAGGCAAACTTACGGCTCCTTCTCCCACAGGGAAGGTGCCAGCCCTGAAAACTAATGCAGTTTTTCACTATCCCTCTGCAGCCTATCCACAGGCACAACAGCTTTTGGGATCTCTGCTTTCCCAGAGACTCAGCATGTCACGGTGATCGCTCTCGGCAGAAGCTTTTTTCTGAAAAGGCAAACTTACGGCTCCTTCTCCCACAGGGAAGGTGCCAGCCCTGAAAACTAATGCAGTTTTTCACTATCCCTCTGCAGCCTATCCACAGGCACAACAGCTTTGGGGATCTCTGCTTTCCCAGAGACTCAGCATGTCACGGTGCTCGCTCTCGGCAGAAGCTTTTTTCTGAAAAAGAAAACTTTCGGCTCCTTCTCCCACAGGGAAGGTGCCAGCCCTGAAAACTAATGCAGTTTTTCACTATCCCTCTGCAGCCTATCCACAGGCACAACAGCTTTGGGGATCTCTGCTTTCCCAGAGACTCAGCATGTCACGGTGCTCGCTCTCGGCAGAAGCTTTTTTCTGAAAAGGCAAACTTACGGCTCCTTCTCCCACAGGGAAGGTGCCAGCCCTGAAAACTAATGCAGTTTTTCACTATCCCTCTGCAGCCTATCCACAGGCACAACAGCTTTTGGGATCTCTGCTTTCCCAGAGACTCAGCATGTCACGGTGCTCGCTCTCGGCAGAAGCTTTTTTCTGAAAAGGCAAACTTACGGCTCCTTCTCCCACAGGGAAGGTGCCAGCCCTGAAAACTAATGCAGTTTTTCACTATCCCTCTGCAGCCTATCCACAGGCACAACAGCTTTTGGGATCTCTGCTTTCCCAGAGACTCAGCATGTCACGGTGCTCGCTCTCGGCAGAAGCTTTTTTCTGAAAAGGCAAACTTACGGCTCCTTCTCCCACAGGGAAGGTGCCAGCCCTGAAAACTAATGCAGTTTTTCACTATCCCCTCTGCAGCCTATCCACAGGCACAACAGCTTTTGGGATCTCTGCTTTCCCAGAGACTCAGCATGTCACGGTGCTCGCTCTCGGCAGAAGCTTTTTTCTGAAAAGGCAAACTTACGGCTCCTTCTCCCACAGGGAAGGTGCCAGCCCTGAAAACTAATGCAGTTTTTCACTATCCCTCTGCAGCCTATCCACAGGCACAACAGCTTTGGGGATCTCTGCTTTCCCAGAGACTCAGCATGTCACGGTGCTCGCTCTCGGCAGAAGCTTTTTTCTGAAAAGGCAAACTTACGGCTCCTTCTCCCACAGGGAAGGTGCCAGCCCTGAAAACTAATGCAGTTTTTCACTATCCCTCTGCAGCCTATCCACAGGCACAACAGCTTTGGGGATCTCTGCTTTCCCAGAGACTCAGCATGTCACGGTGCTCGCTCTCGGCAGAAGCTTTTTTCTGAAAAAGAAAACTTTCGGCTCCTTCTCCCACAGGGAAGGTGCCAGCCCTGAAAACTAATGCAGTTTTTCACTATCCCTCTGCAGCCTATCCACAAGCACAACAGCTTTTGGGATCTCTGCTTTCCCAGAGACTCAGCATGTCACGGTGCTCGCTCTCGGCAGAAGCTTTTTTCTGAAAAGGCAAAATTACGGCTCCTTCTCCCACAGGGAAGGTGCCAGCCCTGAAAACTAATGCAGTTTTTCACTATCCCTCTGCAGCCTATCCACAGGCACAACAGCTTTTGGGATCTCTGCTTTCCCAGAGACTCAGCATGTCACGGTGATCGCTCTCGGCAGAAGCTTTTTTCTGAAAAGGCAAACTTACGGCTCCTTCTCCCACAGGGAAGGTGCCAGCCCTGAAAACTAATGCAGTTTTTCACTATCCCTCTGCAGCCTATCCACAGGCACAACAGCTTTGGGGATCTCTGCTTTCCCAGAGACTCAGCATGTCACGGTGCTCGCTCTCGGCAGAAGCTTTTTTCTGAAAAAGAAAACTTTCGGCTCCTTCTCCCACAGGGAAGGTGCCAGCCCTGAAAACTAATGCAGTTTTTCACTATCCCTCTGCAGCCTATCCACAGGCACAACAGCTTTTGGGATCTCTGCTTTCCCAGAGACTCAGCATGTCACGGTGCTCGCTCTCGGCAGAAGCTTTTTTCTGAAAAGGCAAACTTACGGCTCCTTCTCCCACAGGGAAGGTGCCAGCCCTGAAAACTAATGCAGTTTTTCACTATCCCTCTGCAGCCTATCCACAGGCACAACAGCTTTTGGGATCTCTGCTTTCCCAGAGACTCAGCATGTCACGGTGATCGCTCTCGGCAGAAGCTTTTTTCTGAAAAGGCAAACTTACGGCTCCTTCTCCCACAGGGAAGGTGCCAGCCCTGAAAACTAATGCAGTTTTTCACTATCCCTCTGCAGCCTATCCACAGGCACAACAGCTTTTGGGATCTCTGCTTTCCCAGAGACTCAGCATGTCACGGTGCTCGCTCTCGGCAGAAGCTTTTTTCTGAAAAAGAAAACTTTCGGCTCCTTCTCCCACAGGGAAGGTGCCAGCCCTGAAAACTAATGCAGTTTTTCACTATCCCTCTGCAGCCTATCCACAGGCACAACAGCTTTGGGGATCTCTGCTTTCCCAGAGACTCAGCATGTCACGGTGCTCGCTCTCGGCAGAAGCTTTTTTCTGAAAAGGCAAACTTACGGCTCCTTCTCCCACAGGGAAGGTGCCAGCCCTGAAAACTAATGCAGTTTTTCACTATCCCTCTGCAGCCTATCCACAGGCACAACAGCTTTTGGGATCTCTGCTTTCCCAGAGACTCAGCATGTCACGGTGCTCGCTCTCGGCAGAAGCTTTTTTCTGAAAAGGCAAACTTACGGCTCCTTCTCCCACAGGGAAGGTGCCAGCCCTGAAAACTAATGCAGTTTTTCACTATCCCTCTGCAGCCTATCCACAGGCACAACAGCTTTTGGGATCTCTGCTTTCCCAGAGACTCAGCATGTCACGGTGATCGCTCTCGGCAGAAGCTTTTTTCTGAAAAGGCAAACTTACGGCTCCTTCTCCCACAAGGAAGGTGCCAGCCCTGAAAGATCTTGCTGGTATTCACTATCCCTCTGCAGCCTATCCACAGGCACAACAGCTTTTGGGATCTCTGCTTTCCCAGAGACTCAGCATGTCACGGTGCTCGCTCTCGGCAGAAGCTTTTTTCTGAAAAGGCAAACTTACGGCTCCTTCTCCCACAGGGAAGGTGCCAGCCCTGAAAACTAATGCAGTTTTTCACTATCCCTCTGCAGCCTATCCACAGGCACAACAGCTTTGGGGATCTCTGCTTTCCCAGAGACTCAGCATGTCACGGTGCTCGCTCTCGGCAGAAGCTTTTTTCTGAAAAAGAAAACTTTCGGCTCCTTCTCCCTCAGGGAAGGTGCCAGCCCTGAAAACTAATGCAGTTTTTCACTATCCCTCTGCAGCCTATCCACAGGCACAACAGCTTTTGGGATCTCTGCTTTCCCAGAGACTCAGCATGTCACGGTGCTCGCTCTCGGCAGAAGCTTTTTTCTGAAAAGGCAAACTTACGGCTCCTTCTCCCACAGGGAAGGTGCCAGCCCTGAAAACTAATGCAGTTTTTCACTATCCCTCTGCAGCCTATCCACAGGCACAACAGCTTTTGGGATCTCTGCTTTCCCAGAGACTCAGCATGTCACGGTGCTCGCTCTCGGCAGAAGCTTTTTTCTGAAAAAGAAAACTTTCGGCTCCTTCTCCCTCAGGGAAGGTGCCAGCCCTGAAAACTAATGCAGTTTTTCACTATCCCTCTGCAGCCTATCCACAGGCACAACAGCTTTGGGGATCTCTGCTTTCCCAGAGACTCAGCATGTCACGGTGCTCGCTCTCGGCAGAGCCTTTTTCTGAAAAGGCAAACTTACGGCTCCTTCTCCCACAAGGAAGGTGCCAGCCCTGAAAGATCTTGCTGGTATTCACTATCCCTCTGCAGCCTATCCACAGGCACAACAGCTTTTGGGATCTCTGCTTTCCCAGAGACTCAGCATGTCACGGTGCTCGCTCTCGGCAGAAGCTTTTTTCTGAAAAGGCAAACTTACGGCTCCTTCTCCCACAGGGAAGGTGCCAGCCCTGAAAACTAATGCAGTTTTTCACTATCCCTCTGCAGCCTATCCACAGGCACAACAGCTTTTGGGATCTCTGCTTTCCCAGAGACTCAGCATGTCATGGTGCTCGCTCTCGGCAGAAGCTTTTTTCTGAAAAGGCAAACTTACGGCTCCTTCTCCCACAGGGAAGGTGCCAGCCCTGAAAACTAATGCAGTTTTTCACTATCCCTCTGCAGCCTATCCACAGGCACAACAGCTTTTGGGATCTCTGCTTTCCCAGAGACTCAGCATGTCACGGTGCTCGCTCTCGGCAGAAGCTTTTTTCTGAAAAGGCAAACTTACGGCTCCTTCTCCCACAAGGAAGGTGCCAGCCCTGAAAATTAATGCAGTTTTTCACTATCCCTCTGCAGCCTACCCACAGGCACAACAGCTTTGGGGATCTCTGCTTTCCCAGAGACTCAGCATGTCACGGTGCTCGCTCTCGGCAGAAGCTTTTTTCTGAAAAGGCAAACTTACGGCTCCTTCTCCCACAGGGAAGGTGCCAGCCCTGAAAACTAATGCAGTTTTTCACTATCCCTCTGCAGCCTATCCACAGGCACAACAGCTTTTGGGATCTCTGCTTTCCCAGAGACTCAGCATGTCACGGTGCTCGCTCTCGGCAGAAGCTTTTTTCTGAAAAGGCAAACTTACGGCTCCTTCTCCCACAGGGAAGGTGCCAGCCCTGAAAACTAATGCAGTTTTTCACTATCCCTCTGCAGCCTATCCACAGGCACAACAGCTTTTGGGATCTCTGCTTTCCCAGAGACTCAGCATGTCACGGTGCTCGCTCTCGGCAGAAGCTTTTTTCTGAAAAGGCAAACTTACGGCTCCTTCTCCCACAAGGAAGGTGCCAGCCCTGAAAGATCTTGCTGGTATTCACTATCCCTCTGCAGCCTATCCACAGGCACAACAGCTTTTGGGATCTCTGCTTTCCCAGAGACTCAGCATGTCACGGTGCTCGCTCTCGGCAGAAGCTTTTTTCTGAAAAGGCAAACTTACGGCTCCTTCTCCCACAGGGAAGGTGCCAGCCCTGAAAACTAATGCAGTTTTTCACTATCCCTCTGCAGCCTATCCACAGGCACAACAGCTTTGGGGATCTCTGCTTTCCCAGAGACTCAGCATGTCACGGTGCTCGCTCTCGGCAGAGCCTTTTTCTGAAAAGGCAAACTTACGGCTCCTTCTCCCACAAGGAAGGTGCCAGCCCTGAAAGATCTTGCTGGTATTCACTATCCCTCTGCAGCCTATCCACAGGCACAACAGCTTTTGGGATCTCTGCTTTCCCAGAGACTCAGCATGTCACGGTGCTCGCTCTCGGCAGAAGCTTTTTTCTGAAAAGGCAAACTTACGGCTCCTTCTCCCACAGGGAAGGTGCCAGCCCTGAAAACTAATGCAGTTTTTCACTATCCCTCTGCAGCCTATCCACAGGCACAACAGCTTTGGGGATCTCTGCTTTCCCAGAGACTCAGCATGTCACGGTGCTCGCTCTCGGCAGAGGCTTTTTTCTGAAAAGGCAAACTTACGGCTCCTTCTCCCACAGGGAAGGTGCCAGCCCTGAAAACTAATGCAGTTTTTCACTATCCCTCTGCAGCCTATCCACAGGCACAACAGCTTTGGGGATCTCTGCTTTCCCAGAGACTCAGCATGTCACGGTGCTCGCTCTCGGCAGAAGCTTTTTTCTGAAAAAGAAAACTTTCGGCTCCTTCTCCCTCAGGGAAGGTGCTAGCCCTGAAAACTAATGCAGTTTTTCACTATCCCTCTGCAGCCTATCCACAGGCACAACAGCTTTGGGGATCTCTGCTTTCCCAGAGACTCAGCATGTCACGGTGCTCGCTCTCGGCAGAGCCTTTTTCTGAAAAGGCAAACTTACAGCTCCTTCTCCCACAAGGAAGGTGCCAGCCCTGAAAGATCTTGCTGGTCTTCACCGTCCCCCTGCAGCCTATCCACAGGCACAACAGCTTTTGGGATCTCTGCTTTCCCAGAGACTCAGCATGTCACGGTGCTCGCTCTCGGCAGAAGCTTTTTTCTGAAAAAGAAAACTTTCGGCTCCTTCTCCCACAGGGAAGGTGCCAGCCCTGAAAACTAATGCAGTTTTTCACTATCCCTCTGCAGCCTATCCACAGGCACAACAGCTTTTGGGATCTCTGCTTTCCCAGAGACTCAGCATGTCACGGTGCTCGCTCTCGGCAGAAGCTTTTTTCTGAAAAGGCAAACTTACGGCTCCTTCTCCCACAGGGAAGGTGCCAGCCCTGAAAACTAATGCAGTTTTTCACTATCCCTCTGCAGCCTATCCACAGGCACAACAGCTTTTGGGATCTCTGCTTTCCCAGAGACTCAGCATGTCACGGTGCTCGCTCTCGGCAGAAGCTTTTTTCTGAAAAGGCAAACTTACGGCTCCTTCTCCCACAGGGAAGGTGCCAGCCCTGAAAACTAATGCAGTTTTTCACTATCCCTCTGCAGCCTATCCACAGGCACAACAGCTTTGGGGATCTCTGCTTTCCCAGAGACTCAGCATGTCACGGTGCTCGCTCTCGGCAGAAGCTTTTTTCTGAAAAGGCAAACTTACGGCTCCTTCTCCCACAGGGAAGGTGCCAGCCCTGAAAACTAATGCAGTTTTTCACTATCCCTCTGCAGCCTATCCACAGGCACAACAGCTTTGGGGATCTCTGCTTTCCCAGAGACTCAGCATGTCACGGTGCTCGCTCTCGGCAGAAGCTTTTTTCTGAAAAGGCAAACTTACGGCTCCTTCTCCCACAGGGAAGGTGCCAGCCCTGAAAACTAATGCAGTTTTTCACTATCCCTCTGCAGCCTATCCACAGGCACAACAGCTTTTGGGATCTCTGCTTTCCCAGAGACTCAGCATGTCACGGTGCTCGCTCTCGGCAGAAGCTTTTTTCTGAAAAAGAAAACTTTCGGCTCCTTCTCCCACAGGGAAGGTGCCAGCCCTGAAAACTAATGCAGTTTTTCACTATCCCTCTGCAGCCTATCCACAGGCACAACAGCTTTGGGGATCTCTGCTTTCCCAGAGACTCAGCATGTCACGGTGCTCGCTCTCGGCAGAAGCTTTTTTCTGAAAAGGCAAACTTACGGCTCCTTCTCCCACAGGGAAGGTGCCAGCCCTGAAAACTAATGCAGTTTTTCACTATCCCTCTGCAGCCTATCCACAGGCACAACAGCTTTTGGGATCTCTGCTTTCCCAGAGACTCAGCATGTCACGGTGCTCGCTCTCGGCAGAAGCTTTTTTCTGAAAAAGAAAACTTTCGGCTCCTTCTCCCACAGGGAAGGTGCCAGCCCTGAAAACTAATGCAGTTTTTCACTATCCCTCTGCAGCCTATCCACAGGCACAACAGCTTTGGGGATCTCTGCTTTCCCAGAGACTCAGCATGTCACGGTGCTCGCTCTCGGCAGAAGCTTTTTTCTGAAAAGGCAAACTTACGGCTCCTTCTCCCACAGGGAAGGTGCCAGCCCTGAAAACTAATGCAGTTTTTCACTATCCCTCTGCAGCCTATCCACAGGCACAACAGCTTTTGGGATCTCTGCTTTCCCAGAGACTCAGCATGTCACGGTGCTCGCTCTCGGCATAAGCTTTTTTCTGAAAAAGAAAACTTTCGGCTCCTTCTCCCTCAGGGAAGGTGCCAGCCCTGAAAACTAATGCAGTTTTTCACTATCCCTCTGCAGCCTATCCACAGGCACAACAGCTTTGGGGATCTCTGCTTTCCCAGAGACTCAGCATGTCACGGTGCTCGCTCTCGGCAGAAGCTTTTTTCTGAAAAGGCAAACTTACGGCTCCTTCTCCCACAGGGAAGGTGCCAGCCCTGAAAACTAATGCAGTTTTTCACTATCCCTCTGCAGCCTATCCACAGGCACAACAGCTTTTGGGATCTCTGCTTTCCCAGAGACTCAGCATGTCACGGTGCTCGCTCTCGGCAGAAGCTTTTTTCTGAAAAGGCAAACTTACGGCTCCTTCTCCCACAGGGAAGGTGCCAGCCCTGAAAACTAATGCAGTTTTTCACTATCCCTCTGCAGCCTATCCACAGGCACAACAGCTTTTGGGATCTCTGCTTTCCCAGAGACTCAGCATGTCACGGTGCTCGCTCTCGGCAGAAGCTTTTTTCTGAAAAGGCAAACTTACGGCTCCTTCTCCCACAGGGAAGGTGCCAGCCCTGAAAACTAATGCAGTTTTTCACTATCCCTCTGCAGCCTATCCACAGGCACAACAGCTTTGGGGATCTCTGCTTTCCCAGAGACTCAGCATGTCACGGTGCTCGCTCTCGGCAGAGCCTTTTTCTGAAAAGGCAAACTTACGGCTCCTTCTCCCACAAGGAACGTGCCAGCCCTGAAAGATCTTGCTGGTATTCAGTATCCCTCTGCAGCCTATCCACAGGCACAACAGCTTTTGGGATCTCTGCTTTCCCAGAGACTCAGCATGTCACGGTGCTCGCTCTCGGCAGAAGCTTTTTTCTGAAAAGGCAAACTTACGGCTCCTTCTCCCACAGGGAAGGTGCCAGCCCTGAAAACTAATGCAGTTTTTCACTATCCCTCTGCAGCCTATCCACAGGCACAACAGCTTTTGGGATCTCTGCTTTCCCAGAGACTCAGCATGTCACGGTGCTCGCTCTCGGCAGAAGCTTTTTTCTGAAAAAGAAAACTTTCGGCTCCTTCTCCCACAGGGAAGGTGCCAGCCCTGAAAACTAATGCAGTTTTTCACTATCCCTCTGCAGCCTATCCACAGGCACAACAGCTTTGGGGATCTCTGCTTTCCCAGAGACTCAGCATGTCACGGTGCTCGCTCTCGGCAGAAGCTTTTTTCTGAAAAGGCAAACTTACGGCTCCTTCTCCCACAGGGAAGGTGCCAGCCCTGAAAACTAATGCAGTTTTTCACTATCCCTCTGCAGCCTATCCACAGGCACAACAGCTTTTGGGATCTCTGCTTTCCCAGAGACTCAGCATGTCACGGTGCTCGCTCTCGGCATAAGCTTTTTTCTGAAAAAGAAAACTTTCGGCTCCTTCTCCCTCTGGGAAGGTGCCAGCCCTGAAAACTAATGCAGTTTTTCACTATCCCTCTGCAGCCTATCCACAGGCACAACAGCTTTGGGGATCTCTGCTTTCCCAGAGACTCAGCATGTCACGGTGCTCGCTCTCGGCAGAAGCTTTTTTCTGAAAAGGCAAACTTACGGCTCCTTCTCCCACAGGGAAGGTGCCAGCCCTGAAAACTAATGCAGTTTTTCACTATCCCTCTGCAGCCTATCCACAGGCACAACAGCTTTTGGGATCTCTGCTTTCCCAGAGACTCAGCATGTCACGGTGCTCGCTCTCGGCAGAAGCTTTTTTCTGAAAAGGCAAACTTACGGCTCCTTCTCCCACAGGGAAGGTGCCAGCCCTGAAAACTAATGCAGTTTTTCACTATCCCTCTGCAGCCTATCCACAGGCACAACAGCTTTTGGGATCTCTGCTTTCCCAGAGACTCAGCATGTCACGGTGCTCGCTCTCGGCAGAAGCTTTTTTCTGAAAAGGCAAACTTACGGCTCCTTCTCCCACAGGGAAGGTGCCAGCCCTGAAAACTAATGCAGTTTTTCACTATCCCTCTGCAGCCTATCCACAGGCACAACAGCTTTTGGGATCTCTGCTTTCCCAGAGACTCAGCATGTCACGGTGCTCGCTCTCGGCAGAAGCTTTTTTCTGAAAAGGCAAACTTACGGCTCCTTCTCCCACAGGGAAGGTGCCAGCCCTGAAAACTAATGCAGTTTTTCACTATCCCTCTGCAGCCTATCCACAGGCACAACAGCTTTTGGGATCTCTGCTTTCCCAGAGACTCAGCATGTCACGGTGCTCGCTCTCGGCAGAAGCTTTTTTCTGAAAAGGCAAACTTACGGCTCCTTCTCCCACAGGGAAGGTGCCAGCCCTGAAAACTAATGCAGTTTTTCACTATCCCTCTGCAGCCTATCCACAGGCACAACAGCTTTGGGGATCTCTGCTTTCCCAGAGACTCAGCATGTCACGGTGCTCGCTCTCGGCAGAAGCTTTTTTCTGAAAAAGAAAACTTTCGGCTCCTTCTCCCTCAGGGAAGGTGCCAGCCCTGAAAACTAATGCAGTTTTTCACTATCCCTCTGCAGCCTATCCACAGGCACAACAGCTTTGGGGATCTCTGCTTTCCCAGAGACTCAGCATGTCACGGTGCTCGCTCTCGGCAGAGCCTTTTTCTGAAAAGGCAAACTTACGGCTCCTTCTCCCACAAGGAAGGTGCCAGCCCTGAAAGATCTTGCTGGTATTCACTATCCCTCTGCAGCCTATCCACAGGCACAACAGCTTTTGGGATCTCTGCTTTCCCAGAGACTCAGCATGTCACGGTGCTCGCTCTCGGCAGAAGCTTTTTTCTGAAAAGGCAAACTTACGGCTCCTTCTCCCACAGGGAAGGTGCCAGCCCTGAAAACTAATGCAGTTTTTCACTATCCCTCTGCAGCCTATCCACAGGCACAACAGCTTTGGGGATCTCTGCTTTCCCAGAGACTCAGCATGTCACGGTGCTCGCTCTCGGCAGAAGCTTTTTTCTGAAAAGGCAAACTTACGGCTCCTTCTCCCACAGGGAAGGTGCCAGCCCTGAAAACTAATGCAGTTTTTCACTATCCCTCTGCAGCCTATCCACAGGCACAACAGCTTTGGGGATCTCTGCTTTCCCAGAGACTCAGCATGTCACGGTGCTCGCTCTCGGCAGAAGCTTTTTTCTGAAAAGGCAAACTTACGGCTCCTTCTCCCACAGGGAAGGTGCCAGCCCTGAAAACTAATGCAGTTTTTCACTATCCCTCTGCAGCCTATCCACAGGCACAACAGCTTTGGGGATCTCTGCTTTCCCAGAGACTCAGCATGTCACGGTGCTCACTCTCGCCAGAGCCTTTTTCTGAAAAGGCAAACTTTCGGCTCCTTCTCCCACAAGGAAGGTGCCAGGCCTAAAAGCTAATGCAGCTCTTCACTATCCTCCTGCAGCCTATCCACAGGCACAACAGCACTGGGGATCTCTGCTTTCCCAGAGACTCAGCATGTCACGGTGCTCACTCTCGCCAGAGCCTTTTTCTGAAAAGGCAAACTTACGGCTCCTTCTCCCACAAGGAAGGTGCCAGCCCTGAAAGATCTTGCTGGTATTCACTATCCCTCTGCAGCCTATCTTTAGCCGCAACAGCACTGGGGATCTCTGCTTTCCCAGAGACTCAGCATGTCACGGTGCTCGTTCTCGGCAGAAGCTTTTTCTGAGAAGGCAAACGTCTGGCTCCTTCTCCCACAAGGAAGGTGCTAGCCCTGAAAGATCTTGCTGGTATTCACTATCGCTCTGCAGCCTATCCACAGGCACAACAGCACTGGGGATCTCTGCTTTCCCAGAGACTCAGCATGTCACGGTGCTCGCTCTCGGCAGAAGCTTTTTTCTGAAAAGGCAAACTTACGGCTCCTTCTCCCACAAGGAAGGTGCTAGCCCTGAAAGATCTTGCTGGTCTTCACTATCCCCCTGCAGCCTATCTTTAGCCGCAACAGCATTGGGGATCTCTGCTTTCCCAGAGACTCAGCATGTCACGGTGCTCGATCTCGGCAGAAGCTTTTTTCTGAAAAGGCAAACTTACGGCTCCTTCTCCCACAGGGAAGGTGCCAGCCCTGAAAACTAATGCAGTTTTTCACTATCCCTCTACAGCCTATCCACAGGCACAACAGCTTTGGGGATCTCTGCTTTCCCAGAGACTCAGCATGTCACGGTGCTCGCTCTCGGCAGAAGCTTTTTTCTGAAAAGGCAAACTTACGGCTCCTTCTCCCACAGGGAAGGTGCCAGCCCTGAAAACTAATGCAGTTTTTCACTATCCCTCTGCAGCCTATCCACAGGCACAACAGCTTTGGGGATCTCTGCTTTCCCAGAGACTCAGCATGTCACGGTGCTCGCTCTCGGCAGAAGCTTTTTTCTGAAAAAGAAAACTTTCGGCTCCTTCTCCCACAGGGAAGGTGCCAGCCCTGAAAACTAATGCAGTTTTTCACTATCCCTCTGCAGCCTATCCACAGGCACAACAGCTTTGGGGATCTCTGCTTTCCCAGAGACTCAGCATGTCACGGTGCTCGCTCTCGGCAGAAGCTTTTTTCTGAAAAGGCAAACTTACGGCTCCTTCTCCCACAGGGAAGGTGCCAGCCCTGAAAACTAATGCAGTTTTTCACTATCCCTCTGCAGCCTATCCACAGGCACAACAGCTTTGGGGATCTCTGCTTTCCCAGAGACTCAGCATGTCACGGTGCTCGCTCTCGGCAGAAGCTTTTTTCTGAAAAGGCAAACTTACGGCTCCTTCTCCCACAGGGAAGGTGCCAGCCCTGAAAACTAATGCAGTTTTTCACTATCCCTCTGCAGCCTATCCACAGGCACAACAGCTTTGGGGATCTCTGCTTTCCCAGAGACTCAGCATGTCACGGTGCTCGCTCTCGGCAGAAGCTTTTTTCTGAAAAGGCAAACTTACGGCTCCTTCTCCCACAGGGAAGGTGCCAGCCCTGAAAACTAATGCAGTTTTTCACTATCCCTCTGCAGCCTATCCACAGGCACAACAGCTTTGGGGATCTCTGCTTTCCCAGAGACTCAGCATGTCACGGTGCTCGCTCTCGGCAGAAGCTTTTTTCTGAAAAGGCAAACTTACGGCTCCTTCCCCCACAAGGAAGGTGCCAGCCCTGAAAGATCTTGCTGGTATTCACTATCCCTCTGCAGCCTATCCACAGGCACAACAGCTTTTGGGATCTCTGCTTTCCCAGAGACTCAGCATGTCACGGTGCTCGCTCTCGGCAGAAGCTTTTTTCTGAAAAGGCAAACTTACGGCTCCTTCTCCCACAGGGAAGGTGCCAGCCCTGAAAACTAATGCAGTTTTTCACTATCCCTCTGCAGCCTATCCACAGGCACAACAGCTTTGGGGATCTCTGCTTTCCCAGAGACTCAGCATGTCACGGTGCTCGCTCTCGGCAGAAGCTTTTTTCTGAAAAGGCAAACTTACGGCTCCTTCTCCCACAGGGAAGGTGCCAGCCCTGAAAGATCTTGCTGGTATTCACTATCCCTCTGCAGCCTATCCACAGGCACAACAGCTTTTGGGATCTCTGCTTTCCCAGAGACTCAGCATGTCACGGTGCTCGCTCTCAGCAGAAGCTTTTTTCTGAAAAGGCAAACTTACGGCTCCTTCTCCCACAGGGAAGGTGCCAGCCCTGAAAACTAATGCAGTTTTTCACTATCCCTCTGCAGCCTATCCACAGGCACAACAGCTTTTGGGATCTCTGCTTTCCCAGAGACTCAGCATGTCACGGTGCTCGCTCTCGGCAGAAGCTTTTTTCTGAAAAAGAAAACTTTCGGCTCCTTCTCCCACAGGGAAGGTGCCAGCCCTGAAAACTAATGCAGTTTTTCACTATCCCTCTGCAGCCTATCCACAGGCACAACAGCTTTGGGGATCTCTGCTTTCCCAGAGACTCAGCATGTCACGGTGCTCGCTCTCGGCAGAAGCTTTTTTCTGAAAAAGAAAACTTTCGGCTCCTTCTCCCACAGGGAAGGTGCCAGCCCTGAAAACTAATGCAGTTTTTCACTATCCCTCTGCAGCCTATGCACAGGCACAACATCTTTGGGGATCTCTGCTTTCCCAGAGACTCAGCATGTCACGGTGCTCGCTCTCGGCAGAAGCTTTTTTCTGAAAAGGCAAACTTACGGCTCCTTCTCCCACAGGGAAGGTGCCAGCCCTGAAAACTAATGCAGTTTTTCACTATCCCTCTGCAGCCTATCCACAGGCACAACAGCTTTGGGGATCTCTGCTTTCCCAGAGACTCAGCATGTCACGGTGCTCGCTCTCGGCAGAAGCTTTTTTCTGAAAAGGCAAACTTACGGCTCCTTCTCCCACAGGGAAGGTGCCAGCCCTGAAAACTAATGCAGTTTTTCACTATCCCTCTGCAGCCTATCCACAGGCACAACAGCTTTGGGGATCTCTGCTTTCCCAGAGACTCAGCATGTCACGGTGCTCGCTCTCGGCAGAAGCTTTTTTCTGAAAAGGCAAACTTACGGCTCCTTCTCCCACAGGGAAGGTGCCAGCCCTGAAAGATCTTGCTGGTATTCACTATCCCTCTGCAGCCTATCCACAGGCACAACAGCTTTTGGGATCTCTGCTTTCCCAGAGACTCAGCATGTCACGGTGCTCGCTCTCGGCAGAAGCTTTTTTCTGAAAAGGCAAACTTACGGCTCCTTCTCCCACAGGGAAGGTGCCAGCCCTGAAAACTAATGCAGTTTTTCACTATCCCTCTGCAGCCTATCCACAGGCACAACAGCTTTGGGGATCTCTGCTTTCCCAGAGACTCAGCATGTCACGGTGCTCGCTCTCGGCAGAAGCTTTTTTCTGAAAATGCAAACTTACGGCTCCTTCTCCCACAGGGAAGGTGCCAGCCCTGAAAGATCTTGCTGGTATTCACTATCCCTCTGCAGCCTATCCACAGGCACAACAGCTTTTGGGATCTCTGCTTTCCCAGAGACTCAGCATGTCACGGTGCTCGCTCTCAGCAGAAGCTTTTTTCTGAAAAGGCAAACTTACGGCTCCTTCTCCCACAGGGAAGGTGCCAGCCCTGAAAACTAATGCAGTTTTTCACTATCCCTCTGCAGCCTATCCACAGGCACAACAGCTTTTGGGATCTCTGCTTTCCCAGAGACTCAGCATGTCACGGTGCTCGCTCTCGGCAGAAGCTTTTTTCTGAAAAAGAAAACTTTCGGCTCCTTCTCCCACAGGGAAGGTGCCAGCCCTGAAAACTAATGCAGTTTTTCACTATCCCTCTGCAGCCTATCCACAGGCACAACAGCTTTGGGGATCTCTGCTTTCCCAGAGACTCAGCATGTCACGGTGCTCGCTCTCGGCAGAAGCTTTTTTCTGAAAAGGCAAACTTACGGCTCCTTCTCCCACAGGGAAGGTGCCAGCCCTGAAAACTAATGCAGTTTTTCACTATCCCTCTGCAGCCTATCCACAGGCACAACAGCTTTTGGGATCTCTGCTTTCCCAGAGACTCAGCATGTCATGGTGCTCGCTCTCGGCAGAAGCTTTTTTCTGAAAAGGCAAACTTACGGCTCCTTCTCCCACAGGGAAGGTGCCAGCCCTGAAAACTAATGCAGTTTTTCACTATCCCTCTGCAGCCTATCCACAGGCACAACAGCTTTGGGGATCTCTGCTTTCCCAGAGACTCAGCATGTCACGGTGCTCGCTCTCGGCAGAAGCTTTTTTCTGAAAAGGCAAACTTACGGCTCCTTCTCCCACAGGGAAGGTGCCAGCCCTGAAAACTAATGCAGTTTTTCACTATCCCTCTGCAGCCTATCCACAGGCACAACAGCTTTTGGGATCTCTGCTTTCCCAGAGACTCAGCATGTCACGGTGCTCGCTCTCGGCAGAAGCTTTTTTCTTAAAAGGCAAACTTACGGCTCCTTCTCCCACAGGGAAGGTGCCAGCCCTGAAAACTAATGCAGTTTTTCACTATCCCTCTGCAGCCTATCCACAGGCACAACAGCTTTTGGGATCTCTGCTTTCCCAGAGACTCAGCATGTCACGGTGCTCGCTCTCGGCATAAGCTTTTTTCTGAAAAAGAAAACTTTCGGCTCCTTCTCCCTCAGGGAAGGTGCCAGCCCTGAAAACTAATGCAGTTTTTCACTATCCCTCTGCAGCCTATCCACAGGCACAACAGCTTTGGGGATCTCTGCTTTCCCAGAGACTCAGCATGTCACGGTGCTCGCTCTCGGCAGAAGCTTTTTTCTGAAAAGGCAAACTTACGGCTCCTTCTCCCACAGGGAAGGTGCCAGCCCTGAAAACTAATGCAGTTTTTCACTATCCCTCTGCAGCCTATCCACAGGCACAACAGCTTTTGGGATCTCTGCTTTCCCAGAGACTCAGCATGTCACGGTGCTCGCTCTCGGCAGAAGCTTTTTTCTGAAAAGGCAAACTTACGGCTCCTTCTCCCACAGGGAAGGTGCCAGCCCTGAAAACTAATGCAGTTTTTCACTATCCCTCTGCAGCCTATCCACAGGCACAACAGCTTTTGGGATCTCTGCTTTCCCAGAGACTCAGCATGTCACGGTGCTCGCTCTCGGCAGAAGCTTTTTTCTGAAAAGGCAAACTTACGGCTCCTTCTCCCACAGGGAAGGTGCCAGCCCTGAAAACTAATGCAGTTTTTCACTATCCCTCTGCAGCCTATCCACAGGCACAACAGCTTTGGGGATCTCTGCTTTCCCAGAGACTCAGCATGTCACGGTGCTCGCTCTCGGCAGAAGCTTTTTTCTGAAAAGGCAAACTTACGGCTCCTTCTCCCACAGGGAAGGTGCCAGCCCTGAAAACTAATGCAGTTTTTCACTATCCCTCTGCAGCCTATCCACAGGCACAACAGCTTTTGTGATCTCTGCTTTCCCAGAGACTCAGCATGTCACGGTGCTCGCTCTCGGCAGAAGCTTTTTTCTGAAAAGGCAAACTTACGGCTCCTTCTCCCACAGGGAAGGTGCCAGCCCTGAAAACTAATGCAGTTTTTCACTATCCCTCTGCAGCCTATCCACAGGCACAACAGCTTTTGGGATCTCTGCTTTCCCAGAGACTCAGCATGTCACGGTGCTCGCTCTCGGCAGAAGCTTTTTTCTGAAAAAGAAAACTTTCGGCTCCTTCTCCCTCAGGGAAGGTGCCAGCCCTGAAAACTAATGCAGTTTTTCACTATCCCTCTGCAGCCTATCCACAGGCACAACAGCTTTGGGGATCTCTGCTTTCCCAGAGACTCAGCATGTCACGGTGCTCGCTCTCGGCAGAGCCTTTTTCTGAAAAGGCAAACTTACGGCTCCTTCTCCCACAAGGAAGGTGCCAGCCCTGAAAGATCTTGCTGGTATTCACTATCCCTCTGCAGCCTATCCACAGGCACAACAGCTTTGGGGATCTCTGCTTTCCCAGAGACTCAGCATGTCACGGTGCTCGCTCTCGGCAGAAGCTTTTTTCTGAAAAGGCAAACTTACGGCTCCTTCTCCCACAGGGAAGGTGCCAGCCCTGAAAACTAATGCAGTTTTTCACTATCCCTCTGCAGCCTATCCACAGGCACAACAGCTTTGGGGATCTCTGCTTTCCCAGAGACTCAGCATGTCACGGTGCTCGCTCTCGGCAGAAGCTTTTTTCTGAAAAGGCAAACTTACGGCTCCTTCTCCCACAGGGAAGGTGCCAGCCCTGAAAACTAATGCAGTTTTTCACTATCCCTCTGCAGCCTATCCACAGGCACAACAGCTTTGGGGATCTCTGCTTTCCCAGAGACTCAGCATGTCACGGTGCTCGCTCTCGGCAGAAGCTTTTTTCTGAAAAAGAAAACTTTCGGCTCCTTCTCCCACAGGGAAGGTGCCAGCCCTGAAAACTAATGCAGTTTTTCACTATCCGCCTGCAGCTTATCCACAGCCATAACAGCACTGGGGATCTCTGCTTTCCCAGAGACTCAGCATGTCACGTTGCTCACTCTCGCCAGAGCCTTTTTCTGAAAAGGCAAACTTACGGCTCCTTCTCCCACAAGGAAGGTGCCAGCCCTGAAAGATCTTGCTGGTATTCACTATCCCTCTGCAGCCTATCCACAGGCACAACAGCTTTGGGGATCTCTGCTTTCCCAGAGACTCAGCATGTCACGGTGGTCGTTCTCGGCAGAAGCTTTTTCTGAGAAGGCAAAAGTGTGGCTCCTTCTCCCACAAGGAAGGTGCTAGCCCTGAAAGATCTTGCTGGTATTCACTATCCCTCTGCAGCCTATCCACAGGCACAACAGCTTTGGGGATCTCTGCTTTCCCAGAGACTCAGCATGTCACGGTGCTCGCTCTCGGCAGAAGCTTTTTTCTGAAAAGGCAAACTTACGGCTCCTTCTCCCACAAGGAAGGTGCCAGCCCTGAAAGATCTTGCTGGTCTTCACTATCCCCCTGCAGCCTATCTTTAGCCGCAACAGCATTGGGGATCTCTGCTTTCCCAGAGACTCAGCATGTCACGGTGCTCGTTCTCGGCAGAAGCTTTTTTCTGAAAAGGCAAACTTACGGCTCCTTCTCCCACAGGGAAGGTGCCAGCCCTGAAAACTAATGCAGTTTTTCACTATCCCTCTACAGCCTATCCACAGGCACAACAGCTTTGGGGATCTCTGCTTTCCCAGAGACTCAGCATGTCACGGTGCTCGCTCTCGGCAGAAGCTTTTTTCTGAAAAAGAAAACTTTCGGCTCCTTCTCCCACAGGGAAGGTGCCAGGCCTGAAAACTAATGCAGTTTTTCACTAGCCGCCTGCAGCTTATCCACAGCCATAACAGCACTGGGGATCTCTGCTTTCCCAGAGACTCAGCATGTCACGGTGCTCACTCTCGCCAGAGCCTTTTTCTGAAAAGGCAAACTTAGGGCTCCTTCTCCCACAAGGAAGGTGCCAGCCCTGAAAGATCTTGCTGGTATTCACTATCCCTCTGCAGCCTATCCACAGGCACAACAGCTTTGGGGATCTCTGCTTTCCCAGAGACTCAGCATGTTACGGTGCTTGTTCTCGGCAGAAGCTTTTTCTGAAAAGGCAAACTTACGGCTCCTTCTCCCACAAGGAAGGTGCTAGCCCTGAAAGATCTTGCTGGTATTCACTATCCCTCTGCAGCCTATCCACAGGCACAACAGCTTTTGGGATCTCTGCTTTCCCAGAGACTCAGCATGTCACGGTGCTCGCTCTCGGCAGAAGCTTTTTTCTGAAAAGGCAAACTTACGGCTCCTTCTCCCACAGGGAAGGTGCCAGCCCTGAAAACTAATGCAGTTTTTCACTATCCCTCTGCAGCCTATCCACAGGCACAACAGCTTTGGGGATCTCTGCTTTCCCAGAGACTCAGCATGTCACGGTGCTCGCTCTCGGCAGAAGCTTTTTTCTGAAAAGGCAAACTTACGGCTCCTTCTCCCACAGGGAAGGTGCCAGCCCTGAAAACTAATGCAGTTTTTCACTATCCCTCTGCAGCCTATCCACAGGCACAACAGCTTTGGGGATCTCTGCTTTCCCAGAGACTCAGCATGTCACGGTGCTCGCTCTCGGCAGAAGCTTTTTTCTGAAAAGGCAAACTTACGGCTCCTTCTCCCACAGGGAAGGTGCCAGCCCTGAAAACTAATGCAGTTTTTCACTATCCCTCTGCAGCCTATCCACAGGCACAACAGCTTTGGGGATCTCTGCTTTCCCAGAGACTCAGCATGTCACGGTGCTCGCTCTCGGCAGAAGCTTTTTTCTGAAAAAGAAAACTTTCGGCTCCTTCTCCCTCAGGGAAGGTGCTAGCCCTGAAAACTAATGCAGTTTTTCACTATCCCTCTGCAGCCTATCCACAGGCACAACAGCTTTGGGGATCTCTGCTTTCCCAGAGACTCAGCATGTCACGGTGCTCGCTCTCGGCAGAAGCTTTTTTCTGAAAAGGCAAACTTACGGCTCCTTCTCCCACAAGGAAGGTGCCAGCCCTGAAAGATCTTGCTGGTCTTCACTATCCCCCTGCAGCCTATCTTTAGCCGCAACACCATTGGGGATCTCTGCTTTCCCAGAGACTCAGCATGTCACGGTGCTCGTTCTCGGCAGAAGCTTTTTTCTGAAAAGGCAAACTTACGGCTCCTTCTCCCACAGGGAAGGTGCCAGCCCTGAAAACTAATGCAGTTTTTCACTATCCCTCTACAGCCTATCCACAGGCACAACAGCTTTGGGGATCTCTGCTTTCCCAGAGACTCAGCATGTCACGGTGCTCGCTCTCGGCAGAAGCTTTTTTCTGAAAAAGAAAACTTTCGGCTCCTTCTCCCACAGGGAAGGTGCCAGCCCTGAAAACTAATGCAGTTTTTCACTATCCCTCTGCAGCCTATCCACAGGCACAACAGCTTTGGGGATCTCTGCTTTCCCAGAGACTCAGCATGTCACGGTGCTCGCTCTCGGCAGAAGCTTTTTTCTGAAAAGGCAAACTTACGGCTCCTTCTCCCACAGGGAAGGTGCCAGCCCTGAAAACTAATGCAGTTTTTCACTATCCCTCTGCAGCCTATCCACAGGCACAACAGCTTTGGGGATCTCTGCTTTCCCAGAGACTCAGCATGTCACGGTGCTCGCTCTCGGCAGAAGCTTTTTTCTGAAAAGGCAAACTTACGGCTCCTTCTCCCACAGGGAAGGTGCCAGCCCTGAAAACTAATGCAGTTTTTCACTATCCCTCTGCAGCCTATCCACAGGCACAACAGCTTTTGGGATCTCTGCTTTCCCAGAGACTCAGCATGTCACGGTGCTCGCTCTCGGCAGAAGCTTTTTTCTGAAAAGGCAAACTTACGGCTCCTTCTCCCACAGGGAAGGTGCCAGCCCTGAAAACTAATGCAGTTTTTCACTATCCCTCTGCAGCCTATCCACAGGCACAACAGCTTTGGGGATCTCTGCTTTCCCAGAGACTCAGCATGTCACGGTGCTCGCTCTCGGCAGAAGCTTTTTTCTGAAAAGGCAAACTTACGGCTCCTTCTCCCACAGGGAAGGTGCCAGCCCTGAAAACTAATGCAGTTTTTCACTATCCCTCTGCAGCCTATCCACAGGCACAACAGCTTTTGGGATCTCTGCTTTCCCAGAGACTCAGCATGTCACGGTGCTCGCTCTCGGCAGAAGCTTTTTTCTGAAAAGGCAAACTTACGGCTCCTTCTCCCACAAGGAAGGTGCCAGCCCTGAAAGATCTTGCTGGTATTCACTATCCCTCTGCAGCCTATCCACAGGCACAACAGCTTTTGGGATCTCTGCTTTCCCAGAGACTCAGCATGTCACGGTGCTCGCTCTCGGCAGAAGCTTTTTTCTGAAAAGGCAAACTTACGGCTCCTTCTCCCACAGGGAAGGTGCCAGCCCTGAAAACTAATGCAGTTTTTCACTATCCCTCTGCAGCCTATCCACTGGCACAACAGCTTTGGGGATCTCTGCTTTCCCAGAGACTCAGCATGTCACGGTGCTCGCTCTCGGCAGAGCCTTTTTCTGAAAAGGCAAACTTACGGCTCCTTCTCCCACAAGGAAGGTGCCAGCCCTGAAAGATCTTGCTGGTATTCACTATCCCTCTGCAGCCTATCCACAGGCACAACAGCTTTTGGGATCTCTGCTTTCCCAGAGACTCAGCATGTCACGGTGCTCGCTCTCGGCAGAAGCTTTTTTCTGAAAAGGCAAACTTACGGCTCCTTCTCCCACAGGGAAGGTGCCAGCCCTGAAAACTAATGCAGTTTTTCACTATCCCTCTGCAGCCTATCCACAGGCACAACAGCTTTGGGGATCTCTGCTTTCCCAGAGACTCAGCATGTCACGGTGCTCGCTCTCGGCAGAAGCTTTTTTCTGAAAAGGCAAACTTACGGCTCCTTCTCCCACAGGGAAGGTGCCAGCCCTGAAAACTAATGCAGTTTTTCACTATCCCTCTGCAGCCTATCCACAGGCACAACAGCTTTGGGGATCTCTGCTTTCCCAGAGACTCAGCATGTCACGGTGCTCGCTCTCGGCAGAAGCTTTTTTCTGAAAAAGAAAACTTTCGGCTCCTTCTCCCTCAGGGAAGGTGCTAGCCCTGAAAACTAATGCAGTTTTTCACTATCCCTCTGCAGCCTATCCACAGGCACAACAGCTTTGGGGATCTCTGCTTTCCCAGAGACTCAGCATGTCACGGTGCTCGCTCTCGGCAGAGCCTTTTTCTGAAAAGGCAAACTTACAGCTCCTTCTCCCACAAGGAAGGTGCCAGCCCTGAAAGATCTTGCTGGTATTCACTGTCCCTCTGCAGCCTATCCACAGGCACAACAGCTTTTGGGATCTCTGCTTTCCCAGAGACTCAGCATGTCACGGTGCTCGCTCTCGGCAGAAGCTTTTTTCTGAAAAAGAAAACTTTCGGCTCCTTCTCCCACAGGGAAGGTGCCAGCCCTGAAAACTAATGCAGTTTTTCACTATCCCTCTGCAGCCTATCCACAGGCACAACAGCTTTTGGGATCTCTGCTTTCCCAGAGACTCAGCATGTCACGGTGCTCGCTCTCGGCAGAAGCTTTTTTCTGAAAAGGCAAACTTACGGCTCCTTCTCCCACAGGGAAGGTGCCAGCCCTGAAAACTAATGCAGTTTTTCTCTATCCCTCTGCAGCCTATCCACAGGCACAACAGCTTTTGGGATCTCTGCTTTCCCAGAGACTCAGCATGTCACGGTGCTCGCTCTCGGCAGAAGCTTTTTTCTGAAAAGGCAAACTTACGGCTCCTTCTCCCACAGGGAAGGTGCCAGCCCTGAAAACTAATGCAGTTTTTCACTATCCCTCTGCAGCCTATCCACAGGCACAACAGCTTTGGGGATCTCTGCTTTCCCAGAGACTCAGCATGTCACGGTGCTCGCTCTCGGCAGAAGCTTTTTTCTGAAAAGGCAAACTTACGGCTCCTTCTCCCACAGGGAAGGTGCCAGCCCTGAAAACTAATGCAGTTTTTCACTATCCCTCTGCAGCCTATCCACAGGCACAACAGCTTTGGGGATCTCTGCTTTCCCAGAGACTCAGCATGTCACGGTGCTCGCTCTCGGCAGAAGCTTTTTTCTGAAAAGGCAAACTTACGGCTCCTTCTCCCACAGGGAAGGTGCCAGCCCTGAAAACTAATGCAGTTTTTCACTATCCCTCTGCAGCCTATCCACAGGCACAACAGCTTTTGGGATCTCTGCTTTCCCAGAGACTCAGCATGTCACGGTGCTCGCTCTCGGCAGAAGCTTTTTTCTGAAAAAGAAAACTTTCGGCTCCTTCTCCCACAGGGAAGGTGCCAGCCCTGAAAACTAATGCAGTTTTTCACTATCCCTCTGCAGCCTATCCACAGGCACAACAGCTTTGGGGATCTCTGCTTTCCCAGAGACTCAGCATGTCACGGTGCTCGCTCTCGGCAGAAGCTTTTTTCTGAAAAGGCAAACTTACGGCTCCTTCTCCCACAGGGAAGGTGCCAGCCCTGAAAACTAATGCAGTTTTTCACTATCCCTCTGCAGCCTATCCACAGGCACAACAGCTTTTGGGATCTCTGCTTTCCCAGAGACTCAGCATGTCACGGTGCTCGCTCTCGGCAGAAGCTTTTTTCTGAAAAAGAAAACTTTCGGCTCCTTCTCCCACAGGGAAGGTGCCAGCCCTGAAAACTAATGCAGTTTTTCACTATCCCTCTGCAGCCTATCCACAGGCACAACAGCTTTGGGGATCTCTGCTTTCCCAGAGACTCAGCATGTCACGGTGCTCGCTCTCGGCAGAAGCTTTTTTCTGAAAAGGCAAACTTACGGCTCCTTCTCCCACAGGGAAGGTGCCAGCCCTGAAAACTAATGCAGTTTTTCACTATCCCTCTGCAGCCTATCCACAGGCACAACAGCTTTTGGGATCTCTGCTTTCCCAGAGACTCAGCATGTCACGGTGCTCGCTCTCGGCATAAGCTTTTTTCTGAAAAAGAAAACTTTCGGCTCCTTCTCCCTCAGGGAAGGTGCCAGCCCTGAAAACTAATGCAGTTTTTCACTATCCCTCTGCAGCCTATCCACAGGCACAACAGCTTTGGGGATCTCTGCTTTCCCAGAGACTCAGCATGTCACGGTGCTCGCTCTCGGCAGAAGCTTTTTTCTGAAAAGGCAAACTTACGGCTCCTTCTCCCACAGGGAAGGTGCCAGCCCTGAAAACTAATGCAGTTTTTCACTATCCCTCTGCAGCCTATCCACAGGCACAACAGCTTTTGGGATCTCTGCTTTCCCAGAGACTCAGCATGTCACGGTGCTCGCTCTCGGCAGAAGCTTTTTTCTGAAAAGGCAAACTTACGGCTCCTTCTCCCACAGGGAAGGTGCCAGCCCTGAAAACTAATGCAGTTTTTCACTATCCCTCTGCAGCCTATCCACAGGCACAACAGCTTTTGGGATCTCTGCTTTCCCAGAGACTCAGCATGTCACGGTGCTCGCTCTCGGCAGAAGCTTTTTTCTGAAAAGGCAAACTTACGGCTCCTTCTCCCACAGGGAAGGTGCCAGCCCTGAAAACTAATGCAGTTTTTCACTATCCCTCTGCAGCCTATCCACAGGCACAACAGCTTTGGGGATCTCTGCTTTCCCAGAGACTCAGCATGTCACGGTGCTCGCTCTCGGCAGAGCCTTTTTCTGAAAAGGCAAACTTACGGCTCCTTCTCCCACAAGGAACGTGCCAGCCCTGAAAGATCTTGCTGGTATTCAGTATCCCTCTGCAGCCTATCCACAGGCACAACAGCTTTTGGGATCTCTGCTTTCCCAGAGACTCAGCATGTCACGGTGCTCGCTCTCGGCAGAAGCTTTTTTCTGAAAAGGCAAACTTACGGCTCCTTCTCCCACAGGGAAGGTGCCAGCCCTGAAAACTAATGCAGTTTTTCACTATCCCTCTGCAGCCTATCCACAGGCACAACAGCTTTTGGGATCTCTGCTTTCCCAGAGACTCAGCATGTCACGGTGCTCGCTCTCGGCAGAAGCTTTTTTCTGAAAAAGAAAACTTTCGGCTCCTTCTCCCACAGGGAAGGTGCCAGCCCTGAAAACTAATGCAGTTTTTCACTATCCCTCTGCAGCCTATCCACAGGCACAACAGCTTTGGGGATCTCTGCTTTCCCAGAGACTCAGCATGTCACGGTGCTCGCTCTCGGCAGAAGCTTTTTTCTGAAAAGGCAAACTTACGGCTCCTTCTCCCACAGGGAAGGTGCCAGCCCTGAAAACTAATGCAGTTTTTCACTATCCCTCTGCAGCCTATCCACAGGCACAACAGCTTTTGGGATCTCTGCTTTCCCAGAGACTCAGCATGTCACGGTGCTCGCTCTCGGCATAAGCTTTTTTCTGAAAAAGAAAACTTTCGGCTCCTTCTCCCTCAGGGAAGGTGCCAGCCCTGAAAACTAATGCAGTTTTTCACTATCCCTCTGCAGCCTATCCACAGGCACAACAGCTTTGGGGATCTCTGCTTTCCCAGAGACTCAGCATGTCACGGTGCTCGCTCTCGGCAGAAGCTTTTTTCTGAAAAGGCAAACTTACGGCTCCTTCTCCCACAGGGAAGGTGCCAGCCCTGAAAACTAATGCAGTTTTTCACTATCCCTCTGCAGCCTATCCACAGGCACAACAGCTTTTGGGATCTCTGCTTTCCCACAGACTCAGCATGTCACGGTGCTCGCTCTCGGCAGAAGCTTTTTTCTGAAAAGGCAAACTTACGGCTCCTTCTCCCACAGGGAAGGTGCCAGCCCTGAAAACTAATGCAGTTTTTCACTATCCCTCTGCAGCCTATCCACAGGCACAACAGCTTTTGGGATCTCTGCTTTCCCAGAGACTCAGCATGTCACGGTGCTCGCTCTCGGCAGAAGCTTTTTTCTGAAAAGGCAAACTTACGGCTCCTTCTCCCACAGGGAAGGTGCCAGCCCTGAAAACTAATGCAGTTTTTCACTATCCCTCTGCAGCCTATCCACAGGCACAACAGCTTTTGGGATCTCTGCTTTCCCAGAGACTCAGCATGTCACGGTGCTCGCTCTCGGCAGAAGCTTTTTTCTGAAAAGGCAAACTTACGGCTCCTTCTCCCACAGGGAAGGTGCCAGCCCTGAAAACTAATGCAGTTTTTCACTATCCCTCTGCAGCCTATCCACAGGCACAACAGCTTTTGGGATCTCTGCTTTCCCAGAGACTCAGCATGTCACGGTGCTCGCTCTCGGCAGAAGCTTTTTTCTGAAAAGGCAAACTTACGGCTCCTTCTCCCACAGGGAAGGTGCCAGCCCTGAAAACTAATGCAGTTTTTCACTATCCCTCTGCAGCCTATCCACAGGCACAACAGCTTTGGGGATCTCTGCTTTCCCAGAGACTCAGCATGTCACGGTGCTCGCTCTCGGCAGAAGCTTTTTTCTGAAAAAGAAAACTTTCGGCTCCTTCTCCCTCAGGGAAGGTGCCAGCCCTGAAAACTAATGCAGTTTTTCACTATCCCTCTGCAGCCTATCCACAGGCACAACAGCTTTGGGGATCTCTGCTTTCCCAGAGACTCAGCATGTCACGGTGCTCGCTCTCGGCAGAGCCTTTTTCTGAAAAGGCAAACTTACGGCTCCTTCTCCCACAAGGAAGGTGCCAGCCCTGAAAGATCTTGCTGGTATTCACTATCCCTCTGCAGCCTATCCACAGGCACAACAGCTTTTGGGATCTCTGCTTTCCCAGAGACTCAGCATGTCACGGTGCTCGCTCTCGGCAGAAGCTTTTTTCTGAAAAGGCAAACTTACGGCTCCTTCTCCCACAGGGAAGGTGCCAGCCCTGAAAACTAATGCAGTTTTTCACTATCCCTCTGCAGCCTATCCACAGGCACAACAGCTTTGGGGATCTCTGCTTTCCCAGAGACTCAGCATGTCACGGTGCTCGCTCTCGGCAGAAGCTTTTTTCTGAAAAGGCAAACTTACGGCTCCTTCTCCCACAGGGAAGGTGCCAGCCCTGAAAACTAATGCAGTTTTTCACTATCCCTCTGCAGCCTATCCACAGGCACAACAGCTTTGGGGATCTCTGCTTTCCCAGAGACTCAGCATGTCACGGTGCTCGCTCTCGGCAGAAGCTTTTTTCTGAAAAGGCAAACTTACGGCTCCTTCTCCCACAGGGAAGGTGCCAGCCCTGAAAACTAATGCAGTTTTTCACTATCCCTCTGCAGCCTATCCACAGGCACAACAGCTTTGGGGATCTCTGCTTTCCCAGAGACTCAGCATGTCACGGTGCTCACTCTCGCCAGAGCCTTTTTCTGAAAAGGCAAACTTTCGGCTCCTTCTCCCACAAGGAAGGTGCCAGGCCTAAAAGCTAATGCAGCTCTTCACTATCCTCCTGCAGCCTATCCACAGGCACAACAGCACTGGGGATCTCTGCTTTCCCAGAGACTCAGCATGTCACGGTGCTCGCTCTCGGCAGAAGCTTTTTTCTGAAAAGGCAAACTTACGGCTCCTTCTCCCACAGGGAAGGTGCCAGCCCTGAAAACTAATGCAGTTTTTCACTATCCCTCTGCAGCCTATCCACAGGCACAACAGCTTTGGGGATCTCTGCTTTCCCAGAGACTCAGCATGTCACGGTGCTCACTCTCGCCAGAGCCTTTTTCTGAAAAGGCAAACTTACGGCTCCTTCTCCCACAAGGAAGGTGCCAGCCCTGAAAGATCTTGCTGGTATTCACTATCCCTCTGCAGCCTATCTTTAGCCGCAACAGCACTGGGGATCTCTGCTTTCCCAGAGACTCAGCATGTCACGGTGCTCGTTCTCGGCAGAAGCTTTTTCTGAGAAGGCAAACGTCTGGCTCCTTCTCCCACAAGGAAGGTGCTAGCCCTGAAAGATCTTGCTGGTATTCACTATCGCTCTGCAGCCTATCCACAGGCACAACAGCACTGGGGATCTCTGCTTTCCCAGAGACTCAGCATGTCACGGTGCTCGCTCTCGGCAGAAGCTTTTTTCTGAAAAGGCAAACTTACGGCTCCTTCTCCCACAAGGAAGGTGCTAGCCCTGAAAGATCTTGCTGGTCTTCACTATCCCCCTGCAGCCTATCTTTAGCCGCAACAGCATTGGGGATCTCTGCTTTCCCAGAGACTCAGCATGTCACGGTGCTCGTTCTCGGCAGAAGCTTTTTTCTGAAAAGGCAAACTTACGGCTCCTTCTCCCACAGGGAAGGTGCCAGCCCTGAAAACTAATGCAGTTTTTCACTATCCCTCTACAGCCTATCCACAGGCACAACAGCTTTGGGGATCTCTGCTTTCCCAGAGACTCAGCATGTCACGGTGCTCGCTCTCGGCAGAAGCTTTTTTCTGAAAAGGCAAACTTACGGCTCCTTCTCCCACAGGGAAGGTGCCAGCCCTGAAAACTAATGCAGTTTTTCACTATCCCTCTGCAGCCTATCCACAGGCACAACAGCTTTGGGGATCTCTGCTTTCCCAGAGACTCAGCATGTCACGGTGCTCGCTCTCGGCAGAAGCTTTTTTCTGAAAAAGAAAACTTTCGGCTCCTTCTCCCACAGGGAAGGTGCCAGCCCTGAAAACTAATGCAGTTTTTCACTATCCCTCTGCAGCCTATCCACAGGCACAACAGCTTTGGGGATCTCTGCTTTCCCAGAGACTCAGCATGTCACGGTGCTCGCTCTCGGCAGAAGCTTTTTTCTGAAAAGGCAAACTTACGGCTCCTTCTCCCACAGGGAAGGTGCCAGCCCTGAAAACTAATGCAGTTTTTCACTATCCCTCTGCAGCCTATCCACAGGCACAACAGCTTTGGGGATCTCTGCTTTCCCAGAGACTCAGCATGTCACGGTGCTCGCTCTCGGCAGAAGCTTTTTTCTGAAAAGGCAAACTTACGGCTCCTTCTCCCACAGGGAAGGTGCCAGCCCTGAAAACTAATGCAGTTTTTCACTATCCCTCTGCAGCCTATCCACAGGCACAACAGCTTTGGGGATCTCTGCTTTCCCAGAGACTCAGCATGTCACGGTGCTCGCTCTCGGCAGAAGCTTTTTTCTGAAAAGGCAAACTTACGGCTCCTTCTCCCACAGGGAAGGTGCCAGCCCTGAAAACTAATGCAGTTTTTCACTATCCCTCTGCAGCCTATCCACAGGCACAACAGCTTTGGGGATCTCTGCTTTCCCAGAGACTCAGCATGTCACGGTGCTCGCTCTCGGCAGAAGCTTTTTTCTGAAAAGGCAAACTTACGGCTCCTTCTCCCACAAGGAAGGTGCCAGCCCTGAAAGATCTTGCTGGTATTCACTATCCCTCTGCAGCCTATCCACAGGCACAACAGCTTTTGGGATCTCTGCTTTCCCAGAGACTCAGCATGTCACGGTGCTCGCTCTCGGCAGAAGCTTTTTTCTGAAAAGGCAAACTTACGGCTCCTTCTCCCACAGGGAAGGTGCCAGCCCTGAAAACTAATGCAGTTTTTCACTATCCCTCTGCAGCCTATCCACAGGCACAACAGCTTTGGGGATCTCTGCTTTCCCAGAGACTCAGCATGTCACGGTGCTCGCTCTCGGCAGAAGCTTTTTTCTGAAAAGGCAAACTTACGGCTCCTTCTCCCACAGGGAAGGTGCCAGCCCTGAAAGATCTTGCTGGTATTCACTATCCCTCTGCAGCCTATCCACAGGCACAACAGCTTTTGGGATCTCTGCTTTCCCAGAGACTCAGCATGTCACGGTGCTCGCTCTCAGCAGAAGCTTTTTTCTGAAAAGGCAAACTTACGGCTCCTTCTCCCACAGGGAAGGTGCCAGCCCTGAAAACTAATGCAGTTTTTCACTATCCCTCTGCAGCCTATCCACAGGCACAACAGCTTTTGGGATCTCTGCTTTCCCAGAGACTCAGCATGTCACGGTGCTCGCTCTCGGCAGAAGCTTTTTTCTGAAAAAGAAAACTTTCGGCTCCTTCTCCCACAGGGAAGGTGCCAGCCCTGAAAACTAATGCAGTTTTTCACTATCCCTCTGCAGCCTATCCACAGGCACAACAGCTTTGGGGATCTCTGCTTTCCCAGAGACTCAGCATGTCACGGTGCTCGCTCTCGGCAGAAGCTTTTTTCTGAAAAAGAAAACTTTCGGCTCCTTCTCCCACAGGGAAGGTGCCAGCCCTGAAAACTAATGCAGTTTTTCACTATCCCTCTGCAGCCTATGCACAGGCACAACAGCTTTGGGGATCTCTGCTTTCCCAGAGACTCAGCATGTCACGGTGCTCGCTCTCGGCAGAAGCTTTTTTCTGAAAAGGCAAACTTACGGCTCCTTCTCCCACAGGGAAGGTGCCAGCCCTGAAAACTAATGCAGTTTTTCACTATCCCTCTGCAGCCTATCCACAGGCACAACAGCTTTGGGGATCTCTGCTTTCCCAGAGACTCAGCATGTCACGGTGCTCGCTCTCGGCAGAAGCTTTTTTCTGAAAAGGCAAACTTACGGCTCCTTCTCCCACAGGGAAGGTGCCAGCCCTGAAAACTAATGCAGTTTTTCACTATCCCTCTGCAGCCTATCCACAGGCACAACAGCTTTGGGGATCTCTGCTTTCCCAGAGACTCAGCATGTCACGGTGCTCGCTCTCGGCAGAAGCTTTTTTCTGAAAAGGCAAACTTACGGCTCCTTCTCCCACAAGGAAGGTGCCAGCCCTGAAAGATCTTGCTGGTATTCACTATCCCTCTGCAGCCTATCCACAGGCACAACAGCTTTTGGGATCTCTGCTTTCCCAGAGACTCAGCATGTCACGGTGCTCGCTCTCGGCAGAAGCTTTTTTCTGAAAAGGCAAACTTACGGCTCCTTCTCCCACAGGGAAGGTGCCAGCCCTGAAAACTAATGCAGTTTTTCACTATCCCTCTGCAGCCTATCCACAGGCACAACAGCTTTGGGGATCTCTGCTTTCCCAGAGACTCAGCATGTCACGGTGCTCGCTCTCGGCAGAAGCTTTTTTCTGAAAATGCAAACTTACGGCTCCTTCTCCCACAGGGAAGGTGCCAGCCCTGAAAGATCTTGCTGGTATTCACTATCCCTCTGCAGCCTATCCACAGGCACAACAGCTTTTGGGATCTCTGCTTTCCCAGAGACTCAGCATGTCACGGTGCTCGCTCTCAGCAGAAGCTTTTTTTCTGAAAAGGCAAACTTACGGCTCCTTCTCCCACAGGGAAGGTGCCAGCCCTGAAAACTAATGCAGTTTTTCACTATCCCTCTGCAGCCTATCCACAGGCACAACAGCTTTGGGGATCTCTGCTTTCCCAGAGACTCAGCATGTCACGGTGCTCGCTCTCGGCAGAAGCTTTTTTCTGAAAAAGAAAACTTTCGGCTCCTTCTCCCACAGGGAAGGTGCCAGCCCTGAAAACTAATGCAGTTTTTCACTATCCCTCTGCAGCCTATCCACAGGCACAACAGCTTTGGGGATCTCTGCTTTCCCAGAGACTCAGCATGTCACGGTGCTCGCTCTCGGCAGAAGCTTTTTTCTGAAAAGGCAAACTTACGGCTCCTTCTCCCACAGGGAAGGTGCCAGCCCTCAAAACTAATGCAGTTTTTCACTATCCCTCTGCAGCCTATCCACAGGCACAACAGCTTTTGGGATCTCTGCTTTCCCAGAGACTCAGCATGTCATGGTGCTCGCTCTCGGCAGAAGCTTTTTTCTGAAAAGGCAAACTTACGGCTCCTTCTCCCACAGGGAAGGTGCCAGCCCTGAAAACTAATGCAGTTTTTCACTATCCCTCTGCAGCCTATCCACAGGCACAACAGCTTTGGGGATCTCTGCTTTCCCAGAGACTCAGCATGTCACGGTGCTCGCTCTCGGCAGAAGCTTTTTTCTGAAAAGGCAAACTTACGGCTCCTTCTCCCACAGGGAAGGTGCCAGCCCTGAAAACTAATGCAGTTTTTCACTATCCCTCTGCAGCCTATCCACAGGCACAACAGCTTTTGGGATCTCTGCTTTCCCAGAGACTCAGCATGTCACGGTGCTCGCTCTCGGCAGAAGCTTTTTTCTTAAAAGGCAAACTTACGGCTCCTTCTCCCACAGGGAAGGTGCCAGCCCTGAAAACTAATGCAGTTTTTCACTATCCCTCTGCAGCCTATCCACAGGCACAACAGCTTTTGGGATCTCTGCTTTCCCAGAGACTCAGCATGTCACGGTGCTCGCTCTCGGCATAAGCTTTTTTCTGAAAAAGAAAACTTTCGGCTCCTTCTCCCTCAGGGAAGGTGCCAGCCCTGAAAACTAATGCAGTTTTTCACTATCCCTCTGCAGCCTATCCACAGGCACAACAGCTTTGGGGATCTCTGCTTTCCCAGAGACTCAGCATGTCACGGTGCTCGCTCTCGGCAGAAGCTTTTTTCTGAAAAGGCAAACTTACGGCTCCTTCTCCCACAGGGAAGGTGCCAGCCCTGAAAACTAATGCAGTTTTTCACTATCCCTCTGCAGCCTATCCACAGGCACAACAGCTTTTGGGATCTCTGCTTTCCCAGAGACTCAGCATGTCACGGTGCTCGCTCTCGGCAGAAGCTTTTTTCTGAAAAGGCAAACTTACGGCTCCTTCTCCCACAGGGAAGGTGCCAGCCCTGAAAACTAATGCAGTTTTTCACTATCCCTCTGCAGCCTATCCACAGGCACAACAGCTTTTGGGATCTCTGCTTTCCCAGAGACTCAGCATGTCACGGTGCTCGCTCTCGGCAGAAGCTTTTTTCTGAAAAGGCAAACTTACGGCTCCTTCTCCCACAGGGAAGGTGCCAGCCCTGAAAACTAATGCAGTTTTTCACTATCCCTCTGCAGCCTATCCACAGGCACAACAGCTTTGGGGATCTCTGCTTTCCCAGAGACTCAGCATGTCACGGTGCTCGCTCTCGGCAGAAGCTTTTTTCTGAAAAGGCAAACTTACGGCTCCTTCTCCCACAGGGAAGGTGCCAGCCCTGAAAACTAATGCAGTTTTTCACTATCCCTCTGCAGCCTATCCACAGGCACAACAGCTTTTGTGATCTCTGCTTTCCCAGAGACTCAGCATGTCACGGTGCTCGCTCTCGGCAGAAGCTTTTTTCTGAAAAGGCAAACTTACGGCTCCTTCTCCCACAGGGAAGGTGCCAGCCCTGAAAACTAATGCAGTTTTTCACTATCCCTCTGCAGCCTATCCACAGGCACAACAGCTTTGGGGATCTCTGCTTTCCCAGAGACTCAGCATGTCACGGTGCTCGCTCTCGGCAGAAGCTTTTTTCTGAAAAAGAAAACTTTCGGCTCCTTCTCCCTCAGGGAAGGTGCCAGCCCTGAAAACTAATGCAGTTTTTCACTATCCCTCTGCAGCCTATCCACAGGCACAACAGCTTTGGGGATCTCTGCTTTCCCAGAGACTCAGCATGTCACGGTGCTCGCTCTCGGCAGAGCCTTTTTCTGAAAAGGCAAACTTACGGCTCCTTCTCCCACAAGGAAGGTGCCAGCCCTGAAAGATCTTGCTGGTATTCACTATCCCTCTGCAGCCTATCCACAGGCACAACAGCTTTGGGGATCTCTGCTTTCCCAGAGACTCAGCATGTCACGGTGCTCGCTCTCGGCAGAAGCTTTTTTCTGAAAAGGCAAACTTACGGCTCCTTCTCCCACAGGGAAGGTGCCAGCCCTGAAAACTAATGCAGTTTTTCACTATCCCTCTGCAGCCTATCCACAGGCACAACAGCTTTGGGGATCTCTGCTTTCCCAGAGACTCAGCATGTCACGGTGCTCGCTCTCGGCAGAAGCTTTTTTCTGAAAAGGCAAACTTACGGCTCCTTCTCCCACAGGGAAGGTGCCAGCCCTGAAAACTAATGCAGTTTTTCACTATCCCTCTGCAGCCTATCCACAGGCACAACAGCTTTGGGGATCTCTGCTTTCCCAGAGACTCAGCATGTCACGGTGCTCGCTCTCGGCAGAAGCTTTTTTCTGAAAAAGAAAACTTTCGGCTCCTTCTCCCACAGGGAAGGTGCCAGCCCTGAAAACTAATGCAGTTTTTCACTATCCGCCTGCAGCTTATCCACAGCCATAACAGCACTGGGGATCTCTGCTTTCCCAGAGACTCAGCATGTCACGGTGCTCGCTCTCGGCAGAAGCTTTTTTCTGAAAAAGAAAACTTTCGGCTCCTTCTCCCTCAGGGAAGGTGCCAGCCCTGAAAACTAATGCAGTTTTTCACTATCCCTCTGCAGCCTATCCACAGGCACAACAGCTTTGGGGATCTCTGCTTTCCCAGAGACTCAGCATGTCACGGTGCTCGCTCTCGGCAGAGCCTTTTTCTGAAAAGGCAAACTTACGGCTCCTTCTCCCACAAGGAAGGTGCCAGCCCTGAAAGATCTTGCTGGTATTCACTATCCCTCTGCAGCCTATCCACAGGCACAACAGCTTTGGGGATCTCTGCTTTCCCAGAGACTCAGCATGTCACGGTGCTCGCTCTCGGCAGAAGCTTTTTTCTGAAAAGGCAAACTTACGGCTCCTTCTCCCACAGGGAAGGTGCCAGCCCTGAAAACTAATGCAGTTTTTCACTATCCCTCTGCAGCCTATCCACAGGCACAACAGCTTTGGGGATCTCTGCTTTCCCAGAGACTCAGCATGTCACGGTGCTCGCTCTCGGCAGAAGCTTTTTTCTGAAAAGGCAAACTTACGGCTCCTTCTCCCACAGGGAAGGTGCCAGCCCTGAAAACTAATGCAGTTTTTCACTATCCCTCTGCAGCCTATCCACAGGCACAACAGCTTTGGGGATCTCTGCTTTCCCAGAGACTCAGCATGTCACGGTGCTCGCTCTCGGCAGAAGCTTTTTTCTGAAAAAGAAAACTTTCGGCTCCTTCTCCCACAGGGAAGGTGCCAGCCCTGAAAACTAATGCAGTTTTTCACTATCCGCCTGCAGCTTATCCACAGCCATAACAGCACTGGGGATCTCTGCTTTCCCAGAGACTCAGCATGTCACGTTGCTCACTCTCGCCTTAGCCTTTTTCTGAAAAGGCAAACTTACGGCTCCTTCTCCCACAAGGAAGGTGCCAGCCCTGAAAGATCTTGCTGGTATTCACTATCCCTCTGCAGCCTATCCACAGGCACAACAGCTTTGGGGATCTCTGCTTTCCCAGAGACTCAGCATGTCACGGTGGTCGTTCTCGGCAGAAGCTTTTTCTGAGAAGGCAAAAGTGTGGCTCCTTCTCCCACAAGGAAGGTGCTAGCCCTGAAAGATCTTGCTGGTATTCACTATCCCTCTGCAGCCTATCCACAGGCACAACAGCTTTGGGGATCTCTGCTTTCCCAGAGACTCAGCATGTCACGGTGCTCGCTCTCGGCAGAAGCTTTTTTCTGAAAAGGCAAACTTACGGCTCCTTCTCCCACAAGGAAGGTGCCAGCCCTGAAAGATCTTGCTGGTCTTCACTATCCCCCTGCAGCCTATCTTTAGCCGCAACAGCATTGGGGATCTCTGCTTTCCCAGAGACTCAGCATGTCACGGTGCTCGTTCTCGGCAGAAGCTTTTTTCTGAAAAGGCAAACTTACGGCTCCTTCTCCCACAGGGAAGGTGCCAGCCCTGAAAACTAATGCAGTTTTTCACTATCCCTCTACAGCCTATCCACAGGCACAACAGCTTTGGGGATCTCTGCTTTCCCAGAGACTCAGCATGTCACGGTGCTCGCTCTCGGCAGAAGCTTTTTTCTGAAAAAGAAAACTTTCGGCTCCTTCTCCCACAGGGAAGGTGCCAGGCCTGAAAACTAATGCAGTTTTTCACTAGCCGCCTGCAGCTTATCCACAGCCATAACAGCACTGGGGATCTCTGCTTTCCCAGAGACTCAGCATGTCACGGTGCTCACTCTCGCCAGAGCCTTTTTCTGAAAAGGCAAACTTAGGGCTCCTTCTCCCACAAGGAAGGTGCCAGCCCTGAAAGATCTTGCTGGTATTCACTATCCCTCTGCAGCCTATCCACAGGCACAACAGCTTTGGGGATCTCTGCTTTCCCAGAGACTCAGCATGTTACGGTGCTTGTTCTCGGCAGAAGCTTTTTCTGAAAAGGCAAACTTACGGCTCCTTCTCCCACAAGGAAGGTGCTAGCCCTGAAAGATCTTGCTGGTATTCACTATCCCTCTGCAGCCTATCCACAGGCACAACAGCTTTTGGGATCTCTGCTTTCCCAGAGACTCAGCATGTCACGGTGCTCGCTCTCGGCAGAAGCTTTTTTCTGAAAAGGCAAACTTACGGCTCCTTCTCCCACAGGGAAGGTGCCAGCCCTGAAAACTAATGCAGTTTTTCACTATCCCTCTGCAGCCTATCCACAGGCACAACAGCTTTGGGGATCTCTGCTTTCCCAGAGACTCAGCATGTCACGGTGCTCGCTCTCGGCAGAAGCTTTTTTCTGAAAAGGCAAACTTACGGCTCCTTCTCCCACAGGGAAGGTGCCAGCCCTAAAAACTAATGCAGTTTTTCACTATCCCTCTGCAGCCTATCCACAGGCACAACAGCTTTGGGGATCTCTGCTTTCCCAGAGACTCAGCATGTCACGGTGCTCGCTCTCGGCAGAAGCTTTTTTCTGAAAAGGCAAACTTACGGCTCCTTCTCCCACAGGGAAGGTGCCAGCCCTGAAAACTAATGCAGTTTTTCACTATCCCTCTGCAGCCTATCCACAGGCACAACAGCTTTGGGGATCTCTGCTTTCCCAGAGACTCAGCATGTCACGGTGCTCGCTCTCGGCAGAAGCTTTTTTCTGAAAAAGAAAACTTTCGGCTCCTTCTCCCTCAGGGAAGGTGCTAGCCCTGAAAACTAATGCAGTTTTTCACTATCCCTCTGCAGCCTATCCACAGGCACAACAGCTTTGGGGATCTCTGCTTTCCCAGAGACTCAGCATGTCACGGTGCTCGCTCTCGGCAGAAGCTTTTTTCTGAAAAGGCAAACTTACGGCTCCTTCTCCCACAAGGAAGGTGCCAGCCCTGAAAGATCTTGCTGGTCTTCACTATCCCCCTGCAGCCTATCTTTAGCCGCAACACCATTGGGGATCTCTGCTTTCCCAGAGACTCAGCATGTCACGGTGCTCGTTCTCGGCAGAAGCTTTTTTCTGAAAAGGCAAACTTACGGCTCCTTCTCCCACAGGGAAGGTGCCAGCCCTGAAAACTAATGCAGTTTTTCACTATCCCTCTACAGCCTATCCACAGGCACAACAGCTTTGGGGATCTCTGCTTTCCCAGAGACTCAGCATGTCACGGTGCTCGCTCTCGGCAGAAGCTTTTTTCTGAAAAAGAAAACTTTCGGCTCCTTCTCCCACAGGGAAGGTGCCAGCCCTGAAAACTAATGCAGTTTTTCACTATCCCTCTGCAGCCTATCCACAGGCACAACAGCTTTGGGGATCTCTGCTTTCCCAGAGACTCAGCATGTCACGGTGCTCGCTCTCGGCAGAAGCTTTTTTCTGAAAAGGCAAACTTACGGCTCCTTCTCCCACAGGGAAGGTGCCAGCCCTGAAAACTAATGCAGTTTTTCACTATCCCTCTGCAGCCTATCCACAGGCACAACAGCTTTGGGGATCTCTGCTTTCCCAGAGACTCAGCATGTCACGGTGCTCGCTCTCGGCAGAAGCTTTTTTCTGAAAAGGCAAACTTACGGCTCCTTCTCCCACAGGGAAGGTGCCAGCCCTGAAAACTAATGCAGTTTTTCACTATCCCTCTGCAGCCTATCCACAGGCACAACAGCTTTTGGGATCTCTGCTTTCCCAGAGACTCAGCATGTCACGGTGCTCGCTCTCGGCAGAAGCTTTTTTCTGAAAAGGCAAACTTACGGCTCCTTCTCCCACAGGGAAGGTGCCAGCCCTGAAAACTAATGCAGTTTTTCACTATCCCTCTGCAGCCTATCCACAGGCACAACAGCTTTGGGGATCTCTGCTTTCCCAGAGACTCAGCATGTCACGGTGCTCGCTCTCGGCAGAAGCTTTTTTCTGAAAAAGAAAACTTTCGGCTCCTTCTCCCTCAGGGAAGGTGCCAGCCCTGAAAACTAATGCAGTTTTTCACTATCCCTCTGCAGCCTATCCACAGGCACAACAGCTTTGGGGATCTCTGCTTTCCCAGAGACTCAGCATGTCACGGTGCTCGCTCTCGGCAGAGCCTTTTTCTGAAAAGGCAAACTTACGGCTCCTTCTCCCACAAGGAAGGTGCCAGCCCTGAAAGATCTTGCTGGTATTCACTATCCCTCTGCAGCCTATCCACAGGCACAACAGCTTTGGGGATCTCTGCTTTCCCAGAGACTCAGCATGTCACGGTGCTCGCTCTCGGCAGAAGCTTTTTTCTGAAAAGGCAAACTTACGGCTCCTTCTCCCACAGGGAAGGTGCCAGCCCTGAAAACTAATGCAGTTTTTCACTATCCCTCTGCAGCCTATCCACAGGCACAACAGCTTTGGGGATCTCTGCTTTCCCAGAGACTCAGCATGTCACGGTGCTCGCTCTCGGCAGAAGCTTTTTTCTGAAAAGGCAAACTTACGGCTCCTTCTCCCACAGGGAAGGTGCCAGCCCTGAAAACTAATGCAGTTTTTCACTATCCCTCTGCAGCCTATCCACAGGCACAACAGCTTTGGGGATCTCTGCTTTCCCAGAGACTCAGCATGTCACGGTGCTCGCTCTCGGCAGAAGCTTTTTTCTGAAAAAGAAAACTTTCGGCTCCTTCTCCCACAGGGAAGGTGCCAGCCCTGAAAACTAATGCAGTTTTTCACTATCCGCCTGCAGCTTATCCACAGCCATAACAGCACTGGGGATCTCTGCTTTCCCAGAGACTCAGCATGTCACGTTGCTCTCTCTCGCCAGAGCCTTTTTCTGAAAAGGCAAACTTACGGCTCCTTCTCCCACAAGGAAGGTGCCAGCCCTGAAAGATCTTGCTGGTATTCACTATCCCTCTGCAGCCTATCCACAGGCACAACAGCTTTGGGGATCTCTGCTTTCCCAGAGACTCAGCATGTCACGGTGGTCGTTCTCGGCAGAAGCTTTTTCTGAGAAGGCAAAAGTGTGGCTCCTTCTCCCACAAGGAAGGTGCTAGCCCTGAAAGATCTTGCTGGTATTCACTATCCCTCTGCAGCCTATCCACAGGCACAACAGCTTTGGGGATCTCTGCTTTCCCAGAGACTCAGCATGTCACGGTGCTCGCTCTCGGCAGAAGCTTTTTTCTGAAAAGGCAAACTTACGGCTCCTTCTCCCACAAGGAAGGTGCCAGCCCTGAAAGATCTTGCTGGTCTTCACTATCCCCCTGCAGCCTATCTTTAGCCGCAACAGCATTGGGGATCTCTGCTTTCCCAGAGACTCAGCATGTCACGGTGCTCGTTCTCGGCAGAAGCTTTTTTCTGAAAAGGCAAACTTACGGCTCCTTCTCCCACAGGGAAGGTGCCAGCCCTGAAAACTAATGCAGTTTTTCACTATCCCTCTACAGCCTATCCACAGGCACAACAGCTTTGGGGATCTCTGCTTTCCCAGAGACTCAGCATGTCACGGTGCTCGCTCTCGGCAGAAGCTTTTTTCTGAAAAAGAAAACTTTCGGCTCCTTCTCCCACAGGGAAGGTGCCAGGCCTGAAAACTAATGCAGTTTTTCACTAGCCGCCTGCAGCTTATCCACAGCCATAACAGCACTGGGGATCTCTGCTTTCCCAGAGACTCAGCATGTCACGGTGCTCACTCTCGCCAGAGCCTTTTTCTGAAAAGGCAAACTTAGGGCTCCTTCTCCCACAAGGAAGGTGCCAGCCCTGAAAGATCTTGCTGGTATTCACTATCCCTCTGCAGCCTATCCACAGGCACAACAGCTTTGGGGATCTCTGCTTTCCCAGAGACTCAGCATGTTACGGTGCTTGTTCTCGGCAGAAGCTTTTTCTGAAAAGGCAAACTTACGGCTCCTTCTCCCACAAGGAAGGTGCTAGCCCTGAAAGATCTTGCTGGTATTCACTATCCCTCTGCAGCCTATCCACAGGCACAACAGCTTTGGGGATCTCTGCTTTCCCAGAGACTCAGCATGTCACGGTGCTCGCTCTCGGCAGAAGATTTTTTCTGAAAAGGCAAACTTATGGCTCCTTCTCCCACAGGGAAGGTGATAGCCCTGAAAACTAATGCAGTTTTTCACTATCCCTCTGCAGCCTATCCACAGGCACAACAGCTTTGGGGATCTCTGCTTTCCCAGAGACTCAGCATGTCACGGTGCTCGCTCTCGGCAGAAGCTTTTTTCTGAAAAAGAAAACTTTCGGCTCCTTCTCCCACAAGGAAGGTGCCAGGCCTGAAAGCTAATGCAGCTCTTCACTATCCTCCTGCAGCCTATCCACAGGCACAACAGCACTGGGGATCTCTGCTTTCCCAGAGACTCAGCATGTCACGGTGCTCACTCTCGCCAGAGCCTTTTTCTGAAAAGGCAAACTTACGGCTCCTTCTCCCACAAGGAAGGTGCCAGCCCTGAAAGATCTTGCTGGTCTTCACTATCCCTCTGCAGCCTATCTTTAGCCGCAACAGCACTGGGGATCTCTGCTTTCCCAGAGACTCAGCATGTCACGGTGGTCGTTCTCGGCAGAAGCTTTTTCTGAGAAGGCAAACGTCTGGCTCCTTCTCCCACAAGGAAGGTGCTAGCCCTGAAAGATCTTGCTGGTCTTCACTATCCCTCTGCAGCCTATCCACAGGCACAACAGCTTTTGGGATCTCTGCTTTCCCAGAGACTCAGCATGTCACGGTGCTCGCTCTCGGCAGAAGCTTTTTTCTGAAAAGGCAAACTTACGGCTCCTTCTCCCACAGGGAAGGTGCCAGCCCTGAAAACTAATGCAGTTTTTCACTATCCCTCTGCAGCCTATCCACAGGCACAACAGCTTTGGGGATCTCTGCTTTCCCAGAGACTCAGCATGTCACGGTGCTCGCTCTCGGCAGAAGCTTTTTTCTGAAAAGGCAAACTTACGGCTCCTTCTCCCACAGGGAAGGTGCCAGCCCTGAAAACTAATGCAGTTTTTCACTATCCCTCTGCAGCCTATCCACAGGCACAACAGCTTTTGGGATCTCTGCTTTCCCAGAGACTCAGCATGTCACGGTGCTCGCTCTCGGCAGAAGCTTTTTTCTGAAAAGGCAAACTTACGGCTCCTTCTCCCACAGGGAAGGTGCCAGCCCTGAAAACTAATGCAGTTTTTCACTATCCCTCTGCAGCCTATCCACAGGCACAACAGCTTTGGGGATCTCTGCTTTCCCAGAGACTCAGCATGTCACGGTGCTCGCTCTCGGCAGAAGCTTTTTTCTGAAAAGGCAAACTTACGGCTCCTTCTCCCACAGGGAAGGTGCCAGCCCTGAAAACTAATGCAGTTTTTCACTATCCCTCTGCAGCCTATCCACAGGCACAACAGCTTTTGGGATCTCTGCTTTCCCAGAGACTCAGCATGTCACGGTGCTCGCTCTCGGCAGAAGCTTTTTTCTGAAAAGGCAAACTTACGGCTCCTTCTCCCACAGGGAAGGTGCCAGCCCTGAAAACTAATGCAGTTTTTCACTATCCCTCTGCAGCCTATCCACAGGCACAACAGCTTTTGGGATCTCTGCTTTCCCAGAGACTCAGCATGTCACGGTGCTCGCTCTCGGCAGAAGCTTTTTTCTGAAAAAGAAAACTTTCGGCTCCTTCTCCCTCAGGGAAGGTGCCAGCCCTGAAAACTAATGCAGTTTTTCACTATCCCTCTGCAGCCTATCCACAGGCACAACAGCTTTGGGGATCTCTGCTTTCCCAGAGACTCAGCATGTCACGGTGCTCGCTCTCGGCAGAAGCTTTTTTCTGAAAAGGCAAACTTACGGCTCCTTCTCCCACAGGGAAGGTGCCAGCCCTGAAAACTAATGCAGTTTTTCACTATCCCTCTGCAGCCTATCCACAGGCACAACAGCTTTTGGGATCTCTGCTTTCCCAGAGACTCAGCATGTCACGGTGCTCGCTCTCGGCAGAAGCTTTTTTCTGAAAAGGCAAACTTACGGCTCCTTCTCCCACAGGGAAGGTGCCAGCCCTGAAAACTAATGCAGTTTTTCACTATCCCTCTGCAGCCTATCCACAGGCACAACAGCTTTGGGGATCTCTGCTTTCCCAGAGACTCAGCATGTCACGGTGCTCGCTCTCGGCAGAAGCTTTTTTCTGAAAAGGCAAACTTACGGCTCCTTCTCCCACAGGGAAGGTGCCAGCCCTGAAAACTAATGCAGTTTTTCACTATCCCTCTGCAGCCTATCCACAGGCACAACAGCTTTGGGGATCTCTGCTTTCCCAGAGACTCAGCATGTCACGGTGCTCGCTCTCGGCAGAAGCTTTTTTCTGAAAAGGCAAACTTACGGCTCCTTCTCCCACAGGGAAGGTGCCAGCCCTGAAAACTAATGCAGTTTTTCACTATCCCTCTGCAGCCTATCCACAGGCACAACAGCTTTTGGGATCTCTGCTTTCCCAGAGACTCAGCATGTCACGGTGCTCGCTCTCGGCAGAAGCTTTTTTCTGAAAAGGCAAACTTACGGCTCCTTCTCCCACAGGGAAGGTGCCAGCCCTGAAAACTAATGCAGTTTTTCACTATCCCTCTGCAGCCTATCCACAGGCACAACAGCTTTGGGGATCTCTGCTTTCCCAGAGACTCAGCATGTCACGGTGCTCGCTCTCGGCAGAAGCTTTTTTCTGAAAAAGAAAACTTTCGGCTCCTTCTCCCTCAGGGAAGGTGCCAGCCCTGAAAACTAATGCAGTTTTTCACTATCCCTCTGCAGCCTATCCACAGGCACAACAGCTTTTGGGATCTCTGCTTTCCCAGAGACTCAGCATGTCACGGTGCTCGCTCTCGGCAGAGCCTTTTTCTGAAAAGGCAAACTTACGGCTCCTTCTCCCACAAGGAAGGTGCCAGCCCTGAAAGATCTTGCTGGTATTCACTATCCCTCTGCAGCCTATCCACAGGCACAACAGCTTTGGGGATCTCTGCTTTCCCAGAGACTCAGCATGTCACGGTGCTCGCTCTCGGCAGAAGCTTTTTTCTGAAAAGGCAAACTTACGGCTCCTTCTCCCACAGGGAAGGTGCCAGCCCTGAAAACTAATGCAGTTTTTCACTATCCCTCTGCAGCCTATCCACAGGCACAACAGCTTTGGGGATCTCTGCTTTCCCAGAGACTCAGCATGTCACGGTGCTCGCTCTCGGCAGAAGCTTTTTTCTGAAAAGGCAAACTTACGGCTCCTTCTCCCACAAGGAAGGTGCCAGCCCTGAAAGATCTTGCTGGTCTTCACTATCCCCCTGCAGCCTATCTTTAGCCGCAACAGCATTGGGGATCTCTGCTTTCCCAGAGACTCAGCATGTCACGGTGCTCGTTCTCGGCAGAAGCTTTTTTCTGAAAAGGCAAACTTACGGCTCCTTCTCCCACAGGGAAGGTGCCAGCCCTGAAAACTAATGCAGTTTTTCACTATCCCTCTACAGCCTATCCACAGGCACAACAGCTTTGGGGATCTCTGCTTTCCCAGAGACTCAGCATGTCACGGTGCTCGCTCTCGGCAGAAGCTTTTTTCTGAAAAAGAAAACTTTCGGCTCCTTCTCCCACAGGGAAGGTGCCAGGCCTGAAAACTAATGCAGTTTTTCACTAGCCGCCTGCAGCTTATCCACAGCCATAACAGCACTGGGGATCTCTGCTTTCCCAGAGACTCAGCATGTCACGGTGCTCACTCTCGCCAGAGCCTTTTTCTGAAAAGGCAAACTTAGGGCTCCTTCTCCCACAAGGAAGGTGCCAGCCCTGAAAGATCTTGCTGGTATTCACTATCCCTCTGCAGCCTATCCACAGGCACAACAGCTTTGGGGATCTCTGCTTTCCCAGAGACTCAGCATGTTACGGTGCTTGTTCTCGGCAGAAGCTTTTTCTGAAAAGGCAAACTTACGGCTCCTTCTCCCACAAGGAAGGTGCTAGCCCTGAAAGATCTTGCTGGTATTCACTATCCCTCTGCAGCCTATCCACAGGCACAACAGCTTTTGGGATCTCTGCTTTCCCAGAGACTCAGCATGTCACGGTGCTCGCTCTCGGCAGAAGCTTTTTTCTGAAAAGGCAAACTTACGGCTCCTTCTCCCACAGGGAAGGTGCCAGCCCTGAAAACTAATGCAGTTTTTCACTATCCCTCTGCAGCCTATCCACAGGCACAACAGCTTTTGGGATCTCTGCTTTCCCAGAGACTCAGCATGTCACGGTGCTCGCTCTCGGCAGAAGCTTTTTTCTGAAAAGGCAAACTTACGGCTCCTTCTCCCACAGGGAAGGTGCCAGCCCTGAAAACTAATGCAGTTTTTCACTATCCCTCTGCAGCCTATCCACAGGCACAACAGCTTTGGGGATCTCTGCTTTCCCAGAGACTCAGCATGTCACGGTGCTCGCTCTCGGCAGAAGCTTTTTTCTGAAAAGGCAAACTTACGGCTCCTTCTCCCACAGGGAAGGTGCCAGCCCTGAAAACTAATGCAGTTTTTCACTATCCCTCTGCAGCCTATCCACAGGCACAACAGCTTTGGGGATCTCTGCTTTCCCAGAGACTCAGCATGTCACGGTGCTCGCTCTCGGCAGAAGCTTTTTTCTGAAAAAGAAAACTTTCGGCTCCTTCTCCCACAGGGAAGGTGCAAGCCCTGAAAACTAATGCAGTTTTTCACTATCCCTCTGCAGCCTATCCACAGGCACAACAGCTTTGGGGATCTCTGCTTTCCCAGAGACTCAGCATGTCACGGTGCTCGCTCTCGGCAGAAGCTTTTTTCTGAAAAGGCAAACTTACGGCTCCTTCTCCCACAAGGAAGGTGCCAGCCCTGAAAGATCTTGCTGGTCTTCACTATCCCCCTGCAGCCTATCTTTAGCCGCAACACCATTGGGGATCTCTGCTTTCCCAGAGACTCAGCATGTCACGGTGCTCGTTCTCGGCAGAAGCTTTTTTCTGAAAAGGCAAACTTACGGCTCCTTCTCCCACAGGGAAGGTGCCAGCCCTGAAAACTAATGCAGTTTTTCACTATCCCTCTACAGCCTATCCACAGGCACAACAGCTTTGGGGATCTCTGCTTTCCCAGAGACTCAGCATGTCACGGTGCTCGCTCTCGGCAGAAGCTTTTTTCTGAAAAAGAAAACTTTCGGCTCCTTCTCCCACAGGGAAGGTGCCAGCCCTGAAAACTAATGCAGTTTTTCACTATCCCTCTGCAGCCTATCCACAGGCACAACAGCTTTGGGGATCTCTGCTTTCCCAGAGACTCAGCATGTCACGGTGCTCGCTCTCGGCAGAAGCTTTTTTCTGAAAAGGCAAACTTACGGCTCCTTCTCCCACAGGGAAGGTGCCAGCCCTGAAAACTAATGCAGTTTTTCACTATCCCTCTGCAGCCTATCCACAGGCACAACAGCTTTGGGGATCTCTGCTTTCCCAGAGACTCAGCATGTCACGGTGCTCGCTCTCGGCAGAAGCTTTTTTCTGAAAAGGCAAACTTACGGCTCCTTCTCCCACAGGGAAGGTGCCAGCCCTGAAAACTAATGCAGTTTTTCACTATCCCTCTGCAGCCTATCCACAGGCACAACAGCTTTTGGGATCTCTGCTTTCCCAGAGACTCAGCATGTCACGGTGCTCGCTCTCGGCAGAAGCTTTTTTCTGAAAAGGCAAACTTACGGCTCCTTCTCCCACAGGGAAGGTGCCAGCCCTGAAAACTAATGCAGTTTTTCACTATCCCTCTGCAGCCTATCCACAGGCACAACAGCTTTGGGGATCTCTGCTTTCCCAGAGACTCAGCATGTCACGGTGCTCGCTCTCGGCAGAAGCTTTTTTCTGAAAAAGAAAACTTTCGGCTCCTTCTCCCTCAGGGAAGGTGCCAGCCCTGAAAACTAATGCAGTTTTTCACTATCCCTCTGCAGCCTATCCACAGGCACAACAGCTTTGGGGATCTCTGCTTTCCCAGAGACTCAGCATGTCACGGTGCTCGCTCTCGGCAGAGCTTTTTTCTGAAAAGGCAAACTTACGGCTCCTTCTCCCACAAGGAAGGTGCCAGCCCTGAAAGATCTTGCTGGTATTCACTATCCCTCTGCAGCCTATCCACAGGCACAACAGCTTTGGGGATCTCTGCTTTCCCAGAGACTCAGCATGTCACGGTGCTCGCTCTCGGCAGAAGCTTTTTTCTGAAAAGGCAAACTTACGGCTCCTTCTCCCACAGGGAAGGTGCCAGCCCTGAAAACTAATGCAGTTTTTCACTATCCCTCTGCAGCCTATCCACAGGCACAACAGCTTTGGGGATCTCTGCTTTCCCAGAGACTCAGCATGTCACGGTGCTCGCTCTCGGCAGAAGCTTTTTTCTGAAAAGGCAAACTTACGGCTCCTTCTCCCACAGGGAAGGTGCCAGCCCTGAAAACTAATGCAGTTTTTCACTATCCCTCTGCAGCCTATCCACAGGCACAACAGCTTTGGGGATCTCTGCTTTCCCAGAGACTCAGCATGTCACGGTGCTCGCTCTCGGCAGAAGCTTTTTTCTGAAAAAGAAAACTTTCGGCTCCTTCTCCCACAGGGAAGGTGCCAGCCCTGAAAACTAATGCAGTTTTTCACTATCCGCCTGCAGCTTATCCACAGCCATAACAGCACTGGGGATCTCTGCTTTCCCAGAGACTCAGCATGTCACGTTGCTCACTCTCGCCAGAGCCTTTTTCTGAAAAGGCAAACTTACGGCTCCTTCTCCCACAAGGAAGGTGCCAGCCCTGAAAGATCTTGCTGGTATTCACTATCCCTCTGCAGCCTATCCACAGGCACAACAGCTTTGGGGATCTCTGCTTTCCCAGAGACTCAGCATGTCACGGTGGTCGTTCTCGGCAGAAGCTTTTTCTGAGAAGGCAAAAGTGTGGCTCCTTCTCCCACAAGGAAGGTGCTAGCCCTGAAAGATCTTGCTGGTATTCACTATCCCTCTGCAGCCTATCCACAGGCACAACAGCTTTGGGGATCTCTGCTTTCCCAGAGACTCAGCATGTCACGGTGCTCGCTCTCGGCAGAAGCTTTTTTCTGAAAAGGCAAACTTACGGCTCCTTCTCCCACAAGGAAGGTGCCAGCCCTGAAAGATCTTGCTGGTCTTCACTATCCCCCTGCAGCCTATCTTTAGCCGCAACAGCATTGGGGATCTCTGCTTTCCCAGAGACTCAGCATGTCACGGTGCTCGTTCTCGGCAGAAGCTTTTTTCTGAAAAGGCAAACTTACGGCTCCTTCTCCCACAGGGAAGGTGCCAGCCCTGAAAACTAATGCAGTTTTTCACTATCCCTCTACAGCCTATCCACAGGCACAACAGCTTTGGGGATCTCTGCTTTCCCAGAGACTCAGCATGTCACGGTGCTCGCTCTCGGCAGAAGCTTTTTTCTGAAAAAGAAAACTTTCGGCTCCTTCTCCCACAGGGAAGGTGCCAGGCCTGAAAACTAATGCAGTTTTTCACTAGCCGCCTGCAGCTTATCCACAGCCATAACAGCACTGGGGATCTCTGCTTTCCCAGAGACTCAGCATGTCACGGTGCTCACTCTCGCCAGAGCCTTTTTCTGAAAAGGCAAACTTAGGGCTCCTTCTCCCACAAGGAAGGTGCCAGCCCTGAAAGATCTTGCTGGTATTCACTATCCCTCTGCAGCCTATCCACAGGCACAACAGCTTTGGGGATCTCTGCTTTCCCAGAGACTCAGCATGTTACGGTGCTTGTTCTCGGCAGAAGCTTTTTCTGAAAAGGCAAACTTACGGCTCCTTCTCCCACAAGGAAGGTGCTAGCCCTGAAAGATCTTGCTGGTATTCACTATCCCTCTGCAGCCTATCCACAGGCACAACAGCTTTGGGGATCTCTGCTTTCCCAGAGACTCAGCATGTCACGGTGCTCGCTCTCGGCAGAAGATTTTTTCTGAAAAGGCAAACTTATGGCTCCTTCTCCCACAGGGAAGGTGATAGCCCTGAAAACTAATGCAGTTTTTCACTATCCCTCTGCAGCCTATCCACAGGCACAACAGCTTTGGGGATCTCTGCTTTCCCAGAGACTCAGCATGTCACGGTGCTCGCTCTCGGCAGAAGCTTTTTTCTGAAAAAGAAAACTTTCGGCTCCTTCTCCCACAAGGAAGGTGCCAGGCCTGAAAGCTAATGCAGCTCTTCACTATCCTCCTGCAGCCTATCCACAGGCACAACAGCACTGGGGATCTCTGCTTTCCCAGAGACTCAGCATGTCACGGTGCTCACTCTCGCCAGAGCCTTTTTCTGAAAAGGCAAACTTACGGCTCCTTCTCCCACAAGGAAGGTGCCAGCCCTGAAAGATCTTGCTGGTCTTCACTATCCCTCTGCAGCCTATCTTTAGCCGCAACAGCACTGGGGATCTCTGCTTTCCCAGAGACTCAGCATGTCACGGTGGTCGTTCTCGGCAGAAGCTTTTTCTGAGAAGGCAAACGTCTGGCTCCTTCTCCCACAAGGAAGGTGCTAGCCCTGAAAGATCTTGCTGGTCTTCACTATCCCTCTGCAGCCTATCCACAGGCACAACAGCTTTTGGGATCTCTGCTTTCCCAGAGACTCAGCATGTCACGGTGCTCGCTCTCGGCAGAAGCTTTTTTCTGAAAAGGCAAACTTACGGCTCCTTCTCCCACAGGGAAGGTGCCAGCCCTGAAAACTAATGCAGTTTTTCACTATCCCTCTGCAGCCTATCCACAGGCACAACAGCTTTGGGGATCTCTGCTTTCCCAGAGACTCAGCATGTCACGGTGCTCGCTCTCGGCAGAAGCTTTTTTCTGAAAAGGCAAACTTACGGCTCCTTCTCCCACAGGGAAGGTGCCAGCCCTGAAAACTAATGCAGTTTTTCACTATCCCTCTGCAGCCTATCCACAGGCACAACAGCTTTTGGGATCTCTGCTTTCCCAGAGACTCAGCATGTCACGGTGCTCGCTCTCGGCAGAAGCTTTTTTCTGAAAAGGCAAACTTACGGCTCCTTCTCCCACAGGGAAGGTGCCAGCCCTGAAAACTAATGCAGTTTTTCACTATCCCTCTGCAGCCTATCCACAGGCACAACAGCTTTGGGGATCTCTGCTTTCCCAGAGACTCAGCATGTCACGGTGCTCGCTCTCGGCAGAAGCTTTTTTCTGAAAAGGCAAACTTACGGCTCCTTCTCCCACAGGGAAGGTGCCAGCCCTGAAAACTAATGCAGTTTTTCACTATCCCTCTGCAGCCTATCCACAGGCACAACAGCTTTTGGGATCTCTGCTTTCCCAGAGACTCAGCATGTCACGGTGCTCGCTCTCGGCAGAAGCTTTTTTCTGAAAAGGCAAACTTACGGCTCCTTCTCCCACAGGGAAGGTGCCAGCCCTGAAAACTAATGCAGTTTTTCACTATCCCTCTGCAGCCTATCCACAGGCACAACAGCTTTTGGGATCTCTGCTTTCCCAGAGACTCAGCATGTCACGGTGCTCGCTCTCGGCAGAAGCTTTTTTCTGAAAAAGAAAACTTTCGGCTCCTTCTCCCTCAGGGAAGGTGCCAGCCCTGAAAACTAATGCAGTTTTTCACTATCCCTCTGCAGCCTATCCACAGGCACAACAGCTTTGGGGATCTCTGCTTTCCCAGAGACTCAGCATGTCACGGTGCTCGCTCTCGGCAGAAGCTTTTTTCTGAAAAGGCAAACTTACGGCTCCTTCTCCCACAGGGAAGGTGCCAGCCCTGAAAACTAATGCAGTTTTTCACTATCCCTCTTCAGCCTATCCACAGGCACAACAGCTTTTGGGATCTCTGCTTTCCCAGAGACTCAGCATGTCACGGTGCTCGCTCTCGGCAGAAGCTTTTTTCTGAAAAGGCAAACTTACGGCTCCTTCTCCCACAGGGAAGGTGCCAGCCCTGAAAACTAATGCAGTTTTTCACTATCCCTCTGCAGCCTATCCACAGGCACAACAGCTTTGGGGATCTCTGCTTTCCCAGAGACTCAGCATGTCACGGTGCTCGCTCTCGGCAGAAGCTTTTTTCTGAAAAGGCAAACTTACGGCTCCTTCTCCCACAGGGAAGGTGCCAGCCCTGAAAACTAATGCAGTTTTTCACTATCCCTCTGCAGCCTATCCACAGGCACAACAGCTTTGGGGATCTCTGCTTTCCCAGAGACTCAGCATGTCACGGTGCTCGCTCTCGGCAGAAGCTTTTTTCTGAAAAGGCAAACTTACGGCTCCTTCTCCCACAGGGAAGGTGCCAGCCCTGAAAACTAATGCAGTTTTTCACTATCCCTCTGCAGCCTATCCACAGGCACAACAGCTTTTGGGATCTCTGCTTTCCCAGAGACTCAGCATGTCACGGTGCTCGCTCTCGGCAGAAGCTTTTTTCTGAAAAGGCAAACTTACGGCTCCTTCTCCCACAGGGAAGGTGCCAGCCCTGAAAACTAATGCAGTTTTTCACTATCCCTCTGCAGCCTATCCACAGGCACAACAGCTTTGGGGATCTCTGCTTTCCCAGAGACTCAGCATGTCACGGTGCTCGCTCTCGGCAGAAGCTTTTTTCTGAAAAAGAAAACTTTCGGCTCCTTCTCCCTCAGGGAAGGTGCCAGCCCTGAAAACTAATGCAGTTTTTCACTATCCCTCTGCAGCCTATCCACAGGCACAACAGCTTTTGGGATCTCTGCTTTCCCAGAGACTCAGCATGTCACGGTGCTCGCTCTCGGCAGAGCCTTTTTCTGAAAAGGCAAACTTACGGCTCCTTCTCCCACAAGGAAGGTGCCAGCCCTGAAAGATCTTGCTGGTATTCACTATCCCTCTGCAGCCTATCCACAGGCACAACAGCTTTGGGGATCTCTGCTTTCCCAGAGACTCAGCATGTCACGGTGCTCGCTCTCGGCAGAAGCTTTTTTCTGAAAAGGCAAACTTACGGCTCCTTCTCCCACAGGGAAGGTGCCAGCCCTGAAAACTAATGCAGTTTTTCACTATCCCTCTGCAGCCTATCCACAGGCACAACAGCTTTGGGGATCTCTGCTTTCCCAGAGACTCAGCATGTCACGGTGCTCGCTCTCGGCAGAAGCTTTTTTCTGAAAAGGCAAACTTACGGCTCCTTCTCCCACAAGGAAGGTGCCAGCCCTGAAAGATCTTGCTGGTCTTCACTATCCCCCTGCAGCCTATCTTTAGCCGCAACAGCATTGGGGATCTCTGCTTTCCCAGAGACTCAGCATGTCACGGTGCTCGTTCTCGGCAGAAGCTTTTTTCTGAAAAGGCAAACTTACGGCTCCTTCTCCCACAGGGAAGGTGCCAGCCCTGAAAACTAATGCAGTTTTTCACTATCCCTCTACAGCCTATCCACAGGCACAACAGCTTTGGGGATCTCTGCTTTCCCAGAGACTCAGCATGTCACGGTGCTCGCTCTCGGCAGAAGCTTTTTTCTGAAAAAGAAAACTTTCGGCTCCTTCTCCCACAGGGAAGGTGCCAGGCCTGAAAACTAATGCAGTTTTTCACTAGCCGCCTGCAGCTTATCCACAGCCATAACAGCACTGGGGATCTCTGCTTTCCCAGAGACTCAGCATGTCACGGTGCTCACTCTCGCCAGAGCCTTTTTCTGAAAAGGCAAACTTAGGGCTCCTTCTCCCACAAGGAAGGTGCCAGCCCTGAAAGATCTTGCTGGTATTCACTATCCCTCTGCAGCCTATCCACAGGCACAACAGCTTTGGGGATCTCTGCTTTCCCAGAGACTCAGCATGTTACGGTGCTTGTTCTCGGCAGAAGCTTTTTCTGAAAAGGCAAACTTACGGCTCCTTCTCCCACAAGGAAGGTGCTAGCCCTGAAAGATCTTGCTGGTATTCACTATCCCTCTGCAGCCTATCCACAGGCACAACAGCTTTGGGGATCTCTGCTTTCCCAGAGACTCAGCATGTCACGGTGCTCGCTCTCGGCAGAAGCTTTTTTCTGAAAAGGCAAACTTATGGCTCCTTCTCCCACAGGGAAGGTGATAGCCCTGAAAACTAATGCAGTTTTTCACTATCCCTCTGCAGCCTATCCACAGGCACAACAGCTTTGGGGATCTCTGCTTTCCCAGAGACTCAGCATGTCACGGTGCTCGCTCTCGGCAGAAGCTTTTTTCTGAAAAAGAAAACTTTCGGCTCCTTCTCCCACAAGGAAGGTGCCAGGCCTGAAAGCTAATGCAGCTCTTCACTATCCTCCTGCAGCCTATCCACAGGCACAACAGCACTGGGGATCTCTGCTTTCCCAGAGACTCAGCATGTCACGGTGCTCACTCTCGCCAGAGCCCTTTTCTGAAAAGGCAAACTTACGGCTCCTTCTCCCACAAGGAAGGTGCCAGCCCTGAAAGATCTTGCTGGTCTTCACTATCCCTCTGCAGCCTATCTTTAGCCGCAACAGCACTGGGGATCTCTGCTTTCCCAGAGACTCAGCATGTCACGGTGGTCGTTCTCGGCAGAAGCTTTTTCTGAGAAGGCAAACGTCTGGCTCCTTCTCCCACAAGGAAGGTGCTAGCCCTGAAAGATCTTGCTGGTCTTCACTATCCCTCTGCAGCCTATCCACAGGCACAACAGCTTTTGGGATCTCTGCTTTCCCAGAGACTCAGCATGTCACGGTGCTCGCTCTCGGCAGAAGCTTTTTTCTGAAAAGGCAAACTTACGGCTCCTTCTCCCACAGGGAAGGTGCCAGCCCTGAAAACTAATGCAGTTTTTCACTATCCCTCTGCAGCCTATCCACAGGCACAACAGCTTTGGGGATCTCTGCTTTCCCAGAGACTCAGCATGTCACGGTGCTCGCTCTCGGCAGAAGCTTTTTTCTGAAAAGGCAAACTTACGGCTCCTTCTCCCACAGGGAAGGTGCCAGCCCTGAAAACTAATGCAGTTTTTCACTATCCCTCTGCAGCCTATCCACAGGCACAACAGCTTTTGGGATCTCTGCTTTCCCAGAGACTCAGCATGTCACGGTGCTCGCTCTCGGCAGAAGCTTTTTTCTGAAAAGGCAAACTTACGGCTCCTTCTCCCACAGGGAAGGTGCCAGCCCTGAAAACTAATGCAGTTTTTCACTATCCCTCTGCAGCCTATCCACAGGCACAACAGCTTTGGGGATCTCTGCTTTCCCAGAGACTCAGCATGTCACGGTGCTCGCTCTCGGCAGAAGCTTTTTTCTGAAAAGGCAAACTTACGGCTCCTTCTCCCACAGGGAAGGTGCCAGCCCTGAAAACTAATGCAGTTTTTCACTATCCCTCTGCAGCCTATCCACAGGCACAACAGCTTTTGGGATCTCTGCTTTCCCAGAGACTCAGCATGTCACGGTGCTCGCTCTCGGCAGAAGCTTTTTTCTGAAAAGGCAAACTTACGGCTCCTTCTCCCACAGGGAAGGTGCCAGCCCTGAAAACTAATGCAGTTTTTCACTATCCCTCTGCAGCCTATCCACAGGCACAACAGCTTTTGGGATCTCTGCTTTCCCAGAGACTCAGCATGTCACGGTGCTCGCTCTCGGCATAAGCTTTTTTCTGAAAAAGAAAACTTTCGGCTCCTTCTCCCTCAGGGAAGGTGCCAGCCCTGAAAACTAATGCAGTTTTTCACTATCCCTCTGCAGCCTATCCACAGGCACAACAGCTTTGGGGATCTCTGCTTTCCCAGAGACTCAGCATGTCACGGTGCTCGCTCTCGGCAGAAGCTTTTTTCTGAAAAGGCAAACTTACGGCTCCTTCTCCCACAGGGAAGGTGCCAGCCCTGAAAACTAATGCAGTTTTTCACTATCCCTCTGCAGCCTATCCACAGGCACAACAGCTTTTGGGATCTCTGCTTTCCCAGAGACTCAGCATGTCACGGTGCTCGCTCTCGGCAGAAGCTTTTTTCTGAAAAGGCAAACTTACGGCTCCTTCTCCCACAGGGAAGGTGCCAGCCCTGAAAACTAATGCAGTTTTTCACTATCCCTCTGCAGCCTATCCACAGGCACAACAGCTTTTGGGATCTCTGCTTTCCCAGAGACTCAGCATGTCACGGTGCTCGCTCTCGGCAGAAGCTTTTTTCTGAAAAGGCAAACTTACGGCTCCTTCTCCCACAGGGAAGGTGCCAGCCCTGAAAACTAATGCAGTTTTTCACTATCCCTCTGCAGCCTATCCACAGGCACAACAGCTTTGGGGATCTCTGCTTTCCCAGAGACTCAGCATGTCACGGTGCTCGCTCTCGGCAGAAGCTTTTTTCTGAAAAGGCAAACTTACGGCTCCTTCTCCCACAGGGAAGGTGCCAGCCCTGAAAACTAATGCAGTTTTTCACTATCCCTCTGCAGCCTATCCACAGGCACAACAGCTTTTGGGATCTCTGCTTTCCCAGAGACTCAGCATGTCACGGTGCTCGCTCTCGGCAGAAGCTTTTTTCTGAAAAGGCAAACTTACGGCTCCTTCTCCCACAGGGAAGGTGCCAGCCCTGAAAACTAATGCAGTTTTTCACTATCCCTCTGCAGCCTATCCACAGGCACAACAGCTTTGGGGATCTCTGCTTTCCCAGAGACTCAGCATGTCACGGTGCTCGCTCTCGGCAGAAGCTTTTTTCTGAAAAAGAAAACTTTCGGCTCCTTCTCCCTCAGGGAAGGTGCCAGCCCTGAAAACTAATGCAGTTTTTCACTATCCCTCTGCAGCCTATCCACAGGCACAACAGCTTTTGGGATCTCTGCTTTCCCAGAGACTCAGCATGTCACGGTGCTCGCTCTCGGCAGAGGCTTTTTCTGAAAAGGCAAACTTACGGCTCCTTCTCCCACAAGGAAGGTGCCAGCCCTGAAAGATCTTGCTGGTATTCACTATCCCTCTGCAGCCTATCCACAGGCACAACAGCTTTGGGGATCTCTGCTTTCCCAGAGACTCAGCATGTCACGGTGCTCGCTCTCGGCAGAAGCTTTTTTCTGAAAAGGCAAACTTACGGCTCCTTCTCCCACAGGGAAGGTGCCAGCCCTGAAAACTAATGCAGTTTTTCACTATCCCTCTGCAGCCTATCCACAGGCACAACAGCTTTGGGGATCTCTGCTTTCCCAGAGACTCAGCATGTCACGGTGCTCGCTCTCGGCAGAAGCTTTTTTCTGAAAAGGCAAACTTACGGCTCCTTCTCCCACAGGGAAGGTGCCAGCCCTGAAAACTAATGCAGTTTTTCACTATCCCTCTGCAGCCTATCCACAGGCACAACAGCTTTGGGGATCTCTGCTTTCCCAGAGACTCAGCATGTCACGGTGCTCGCTCTCGGCAGAAGCTTTTTTCTGAAAAAGAAAACTTTCGGCTCCTTCTCCCACAGGGAAGGTGCCAGCCCTGAAAACTAATGCAGTTTTTCACTATCCGCCTGCAGCTTATCCACAGCCATAACAGCACTGGGGATCTCTGCTTTCCCAGAGACTCAGCATGTCACGTTGCTCACTCTCGCCAGAGCCTTTTTCTGAAAAGGCAAACTTACGGCTCCTTCTCCCACAAGGAAGGTGCCAGCCCTGAAAGATCTTGCTGGTATTCACTATCCCTCTGCAGCCTATCCACAGGCACAACAGCTTTGGGGATCTCTGCTTTCCCAGAGACTCAGCATGTCACGGTGGTCGTTCTCGGCAGAAGCTTTTTCTGAGAAGGCAAAAGTGTGGCTCCTTCTCCCACAAGGAAGGTGCTAGCCCTGAAAGATCTTGCTGGTATTCACTATCCCTCTGCAGCCTATCCACAGGCACAACAGCTTTGGGGATCTCTGCTTTCCCAGAGACTCAGCATGTCACGGTGCTCGCTCTCGGCAGAAGCTTTTTTCTGAAAAGGCAAACTTACGGCTCCTTCTCCCACAAGGAAGGTGCCAGCCCTGAAAGATCTTGCTGGTCTTCACTATCCCCCTGCAGCCTATCTTTAGCCGCAACAGCATTGGGGATCTCTGCTTTCCCAGAGACTCAGCATGTCACGGTGCTCGCTCTCGGCAGAAGCTTTTTTCTGAAAAGGCAAACTTACGGCTCCTTCTCCCACAGGGAAGGTGCCAGCCCTGAAAACTAATGCAGTTTTTCACTATCCCTCTACAGCCTATCCACAGGCACAACAGCTTTGGGGATCTCTGCTTTCCCAGAGACTCAGCATGTCACGGTGCTCGCTCTCGGCAGAAGCTTTTTTCTGAAAAAGAAAACTTTCGGCTCCTTCTCCCACAGGGAAGGTGCCAGCCCTGAAAACTAATGCAGTTTTTCACTAGCCGCCTGCAGCTTATCCACAGCCATAACAGCACTGGGGATCTCTGCTTTCCCAGAGACTCAGCATGTCACGGTGCTCACTCTCGCCAGAGCCTTTTTCTGAAAAGGCAAACTTAGGGCTCCTTCTCCCACAAGGAAGGTGCCAGCCCTGAAAGATCTTGCTGGTATTCACTATCCCTCTGCAGCCTATCCACAGGCACAACAGCTTTGGGGATCTCTGCTTTCCCAGAGACTCAGCATGTTACGGTGCTTGTTCTCGGCAGAAGCTTTTTCTGAAAAGGCAAACTTACGGCTCCTTCTCCCACAAGGAAGGTGCTAGCCCTGAAAGATCTTGCTGGTATTCACTATCCCTCTGCAGCCTATCCACAGGCACAACAGCTTTGGGGATCTCTGCTTTCCCAGAGACTCAGCATGTCACGGTGCTCGCTCTCGGCAGAAGCTTTTTTCTGAAAAGGCAAACTTACGGCTCCTTCTCCCACAGGGAAGGTGCCAGCCCTGAAAACTAATGCAGTTTTTCACTATCCCTCTGCAGCCTATCCACAGGCACAACAGCTTTGGGGATCTCTGCTTTCCCAGAGACTCAGCATGTCACGGTGCTCGCTCTCGGCAGAAGCTTTTTTCTGAAAAAGAAAACTTTCGGCTCCTTCTCCCACAAGGAAGGTGCCAGGCCTGAAAGCTAATGCAGCTCTTCACTATCCTCCTGCAGCCTATCCACAGGCACAACAGCACTGGGGATCTCTGCTTTCCCAGAGACTCAGCATGTCACGGTGCTCACTCTCGCCAGAGCCTTTTTCTGAAAAGGCAAACTTACGGCTCCTTCTCCCACAAGGAAGGTGCCAGCCCTGAAAGATCTTGCTGGTCTTCACTATCCCTCTGCAGCCTATCTTTAGCCGCAACAGCACTGGGGATCTCTGCTTTCCCAGAGACTCAGCATGTCACGGTGGTCGTTCTCGGCAGAAGCTTTTTCTGATAAGGCAAACGTCTGGCTCCTTCTCCCACAAGGAAGGTGCTAGCCCTGAAAGATCTTGCTGGTCTTCACTATCCCTCTGCAGCCTATCCACAGGCACAACAGCTTTGGGGATCTCTGCTTTCCCAGAGACTCAGCATGTCACGGTGCTCGCTCTCGGCAGAAGCTTTTTTCTGAAAAGGCAAACTTACGGCTCCTTCTCCCACAGGGAAGGTGCCAGCCCTGAAAGATCTTGCTGGTCTTCACTATCCCCCTGCAGCCTATCTTTAGCCGCAACAGCATTGGGGATCTCTGCTTTCCCAGAGACTCAGCATGTCACGGTGCTCGTTCTCGGCAGAAGCTTTTTTCTGAAAAGGCAAACTTACGGCTCCTTCTCCCACAGGGAAGGTGCCAGCCCTGAAAACTAATGCAGTTTTTCACTATCCCTCTGCAGCCTATCCACAGGCACAACAGCACTGGGGATCTCTGCTTTCCCAGAGACTCAGCATGTCACGGTGCTCGCTCTCGGCAGAGCCTTTTTCTGAAAAGGCAAACTTACGGCTCCTTCTCCCACAAGGAAGGTGCCAGCCCTGAAAGATCTTGCTGATCTTCACTATCCCCCTGCAGCCTATCTTTAGCCGCAACAGCATTGGGGATCTCTGCTTTCCCAGAGACTCAGCATGTCACGGTGCTCGCTCTCGGCAGAAGCTTTTTTCTGAAAAGGCAAACTTACGGCTCCTTCTCCCACAGGGAAGGTGCCAGCCCTGAAAACTAATGCAGTTTTTCACTATCCGCCTGCAGCTTATCCACAGCCATAACAGCTTTGGGGATCTCTGCTTTCCCAGAGACTCAGCATGTCACGGTGCTCGTTCTCGGCAGAAGCTTTTTCTGAGAAGGCAAACTTACGGCTCCTTCTCCCACAAGGAAGGTGCCAGCCCTGAAAGCTAATGCAGCTCTTCACTATCCTCCTGCAGCCTATCCACAGGCAAAACAGCACTGGGGATCTCTGCTTTCCCAGAGACTCAGCATGTCACGGTGCTCACTCTCGCCAGAGCCTTTTTCTGAAAAGGCAAAATTACGGCTCCTTCTCCCACAAGGAAGGTGCCAGCCCTGAAAGATCTTGCTGGTATTCACTATCCCCCTGCAGCCTATCTTTAGCCACAACAGCACTGGGGATCTCTGCTTTCCCAGAGACTCAGCATGTCACGGTGCTCGTTCTCGGCAGAAGCTTTTTCTGAGAAGGCAAAAGTGTGGCTCCTTCTCCCACAAGGAAGGTGCTAGCCCTGAAAGATCTTGCTGGTATTCACTATCCCTCTGCAGCCTATCCACAGGCACAACAGCTTTGGGGATCTCTGCTTTCCCAGAGACTCAGCATGTCACGGTGCTCGCTCTCGGCAGAAGTTTTTTCTGAAAAAGAAAACTTTCGGCTCCTTCTCCCACAAGGAAGGTGCCAGGCCTGAAAGCTAATGCAGCTCTTCACTATCCCTCTGCAGCCTATCCACAGGCACAACAGCACTGGGGATCTCTGCTTTCCCAGAGACTCAGCATGTCACGGTGCTCACTCTCGCCAGAGCCTTTTTCTGAAAAGGCAAACTTACGGCTCCTTCTCCCACAAGGAAGGTGCCAGCCCTGAAAGATCTTGCTGGTCTTCACTATCCCTCTGCAGCCTATCTTTAGCCGCAACAGCACTGGGGATCTCTGCTTTCCCAGAGACTCAGCATGTCACGGTGCTCGTTCTCGGCAGAAGCTTTTTCTGATAAGGCAAACGTCTGGCTCCTTCTCCCACAAGGAAGGTGCTAGCCCTGAAAGATCTTGCTGGTATTCACTATCCCTCTGCAGCCTATCCACAGGCACAACAGCTTTGGGGATCTCTGCTTTCCCAGAGACTCAGCATGTCACGGTGCTCGCTCTCGGCAGAAGCTTTTTTCTGAAAAGGCAAACTTACGGCTCCTTCTCCCACAGGGAAGGTGCCAGCCCTGAAAACTAATGCAGTTTTTCACTATCCCTCTGCAGCCTATCCACAGGCACAACAGCTTTGGGGATCTCTGCTTTCCCAGAGACTCAGCATGTCACGGTGCTCGCTCTCGGCAGAAGCTTTTTTCTGAAAAAGAAAACTTTCGGCTCCTTCTCCCACAAGGAAGGTGCCAGGCCTGAAAGCTAATGCAGCTCTTCACTATCCTCCTGCAGCCTATCCACAGGCACAACAGCACTGGGGATCTCTGCTTTCCCAGAGACTCAGCATGTCACGGTGCTCACTCTCGCCAGAGCCTTTTTCTGAAAAGGCAAACTTACGGCTCCTTCTCCCACAAGGAAGGTGCCAGCCCTGAAAGATCTTGCTGGTCTTCACTATCCCTCTGCAGCCTATCTTTAGCCGCAACAGCACTGGGGATCTCTGCTTTCCCAGAGACTCAGCATGTCACGGTGCTCGTTCTCGGCAGAAGCTTTTTCTGATAAGGCAAACGTCTGGCTCCTTCTCCCACAAGGAAGGTGCTAGCCCTGAAAGATCTTGCTGGTCTTACTATCCCTCTGCAGCCTATCCACAGGCACAACAGCACTGGGGATCTCTGCTTTCCCAGAGACTCAGCATGTCACGGTGCTCGCTCTCGGCAGAAGCTTTTTTCTGAAAAGGCAAACTTACGGCTCCTTCTCCCACAAGGAAGGTGCCAGCCCTGAAAGATCTTGCTGGTCTTCACTATCCCCCTGCAGCCTATCTTTAGCCGCAACAGCATTGGGGATCTCTGCTTTCCCAGAGACTCAGCATGTCACGGTGCTCGTTCTCGGCAGAAGCTTTTTTCTGAAAAGGCAAACTTACGGCTCCTTCTCCCACAGGGAAGGTGCCAGCCCTGAAAACTAATGCAGTTTTTCACTATCCCTCTGCAGCCTATCCACAGGCACAACAGCTTTGGGGATCTCTGCTTTCCCAGAGACTCAGCATGTCACGGTGCTCGCTCTCGGCAGAAGCTTTTTCTGAGAAGGCAAACTTACGGCTCCTTCTCCCACAGGGAAGGTGCCAGCCCTGAAAACTAATGCAGTTTTTCACTATCCGCCTGCAGCTTATCCACAGCCATAACAGCACTGGGGATCTCTGCTTTCCCAGAGACTCAGCATGTCACGGTGCTCGTTCTCGGCAGAAGCTTTTTCTGAGAAGGCAAAAGTGTGGCTCCTTCTCCCACAAGGAAGGTGCTAGCCCTGAAAGATCTTGCTGGTATTCACTATCCCTCTGCAGCCTATCCACAGGCACAACAGCTTTGGGGATCTCTGCTTTCCCAGAGACTCAGCATGTCACGGTGCTCGCTCTCGGCAGAAGCTTTTTTCTGAAAAAGAAAACTTTCGGCTCCTTCTCCCACAAGGAAGGCGCCAGGCCTGAAAGCTAATGCAGCTCTTCACTATCCCTCTGCAGCCTATCCACAGGCACAACAGCACTGGGGATCTCTGCTTTCCCAGAGACTCAGCATGTCACGGTGCTCACTCTCGCCAGAGCCTTTTTCTGAAAAGGCAAACTTACGGCTCCTTCTCCCACAAGGAAGGTTCCAGCCCTGAAAGATCTTGCTGGTCTTCACTATCCCTCTGCAGCCTATCCACAGGCACAACAGCTTTGGGGATCTCTGCTTTCCCAGAGACTCAGCATGTCACGGTGCTCGCTCTCGGCAGAAGCTTTTTTCTGAAAAAGAAAACTTTCGGCTCCTTCTCCCACAAGGAAGGTGCCAGCCCTGAAAGATCTTGGAGTTGTGGAGTGTGCGTGTGTATATAGATATATGTGTGTGTGTGTGTGTGTGTGTGTGTGTGTGAATGTGTATGAAAATAAGAAGACCTAAAGCCCCCTCCCCACATCATTAGTTTTTGCTGACCTGTATTTCAGTGTTACCAAGATTTTAAAGTGACCCAAGTATTGCTGTTGCAAATGTTTCCATGTTTGTCTAACTATTGTGATGACAGAAATAAAAAAAAAAAATCAAAACACTAAATGTTTTATTACTTGCCCTATAACTATATAGGCGTTCCCTGTCTAATATCGATTTCTTTTTTCAGGATTCACTGTATTTTATTTTTTTTTTACCCTATGAAACGGAAAGAGATTTCTGGCTTACTGTTGGCTTTTGATAGATGTTTTATCCTTGGGGAATTGCCCACCAATTAATTCACAGAGTTTGGAATTTAACTGAAGGACGTTTTGCATGCCCGTGTTCAAATATCGATGCTGACAAGCCACCATACGGTTCATGTTGATAGCTTTATGGATACTTAAAGGTAGGCAATAGTCTTATTTTTTAATAATGCTTAACCTTTTTCTCTTTGGCAAGAACAAGCAAGTCTGCCTGGTTTTGTAGGACTTGCAGCTTTTCCTTAACATCGGACTTTAAAAAGGGGAGAACTGGTATCAGGTACGCCGTTAGGATGGTGATTTTTAAAATACGAAGCTGCGTAACAGTCTCGGGAAGAACATGTGTGACTGGGCGTGAGAGTCTGTGGCACAGCATTACTAACATTTGCTTAAAAAAGTTTTGAAGAATGAAGCATTTGCTTTATGAACGGTACTTGAGGACGAATTCTGATGCTGCTAAAGTTTATTGAAAAATAGGCACTGATTTCAGTGATGATGCAGGTGTGGTTTCTGTTCATGCCTTAAATCTGAAAAGAAGAGAAGAGAAACCTCCATTTGAAGGAGGATTTTGTATGAAGGGTAATCAAACCGGTAACCTACTTTAAGAACGACTTTAAAATATTTGGAGCATCGGTTAAAGGCAAATAAGTAAAGTTTATCATATCCTCCTACATAAGCTGTGACTATTGAATACAGTCAGCAGTGCGCCTCAGAACTTGTTGGTGTGCAACTGAAACGTGTTAAGTTGTAAGACTTCACAGCCACGAGCTGATGGGCCACAGTTCTCTCCGAGCATGAAGCGCTGTAAGTTTTAGTTTCTTGCACAGCAGTGACTCTTTCCAACATTAGTAACTATACAACAGGGTAAAAGGTCAATTTAGTGAATAATAATGTGTCGTTCTCGGAGTAGCTGTTTGCATTTCACCATGATGCAGATGCTTTCTATAGCAGTTGTGTTGGCCCGTGTCTTAGAATTCGGTTAATCCTCTCCTGAACTCATTTAAACTTTTGGCTTCAACTGCATCACTGACAATATGTTTCACAATAGAAAAATTATTTCCTTTAAAAACAAGGGGGGGAGGGGTGGGAGAAGAAGGGGTGGAGGAAGTGGGGATAAAAAAATCTGTTGTCTGCCAGTGCTGTGGGCTGCTCACTCATTTTTCTGTAGAACTCCTGGGGGTTTGTTGTTGTTGTTGTTCTTCTTCTTCTACCTTAATGCTAATAGGCATTTCTACCTTTTCTACCTTGTTTTTCTACCTAATGCGAATAGGCATTAGCCTATCCTCTGCACCTTTGGTCATTTCCTGAAGTTTGTCTGTGGTTTCCTACATGAGTAGGTAAATATATCTATTTTACTTTACAGAGCTTTGATAGTTTTTAAAATTATACAAGTAATTTAAGTCTTGGAACAAATGTCTTTGCTTATTGATTTTTGTGAGTAGCTGCAAAAATCTCGTTTATTAGTTGCCCCTTTTAAAATTAAAATAAAAATGAATGCTATGCAAGAAATAGGTTGCAAGTAACTGTTAGGGTCTTACTACTGCTCGCTGTTGAGAGATCGTGGGAAGTGCAGAGAATTTGTGTTAAAAGTGACGGGCATTTTTCAAGATAGTTTTCCAGGTCTGAGGCGTGCTGAAATATCTCTTTCCTATGATAGCGTGTTTAGTTTCATTGACTTCAGCGGAACACACAGAATACATTGACTTAAACTAGCTGAGAATCTGATGATAAGGTTTTATACTCCACCTAACATAGTGTTGTGATGACCTGTCCTCCGAACTCAAAATTATGTTTGATGATCTTAACAAGGAGGCCGGATCTTTGATCTGGAAATTATGCTGATAGCGACGTTACAGAATCCAGGCTTGTAACTTCACTGGTTTCTTGCAGCCCCTCAAGTTCATGAAGGACAATAAAGACCCATTCTTTTTTGTTCTTGTGCTATAATCAGTGATGGAAGTATGACATTGTCAGTTGTAAGAAGTGGCTTAACTGCTGTTGGAGTCTGCTTTTCTGCCTGAAAAACCTGTTGATTTGCATGGGTTTGCACAGCTTATGCTAATGATATGGCTGGAATGAGACAGGATCTTGTGTAGTCTGCAAGGGCTGTATATGGTCCTGGTTTATAGCTGGGTGGGAGGGATTGGTTCGAGTTACTTCTGATTTGCCCTATTTAATATCTTAAATAGGAGTGAACAGGGTGATTGGAACAGTTTCATTTTTACAAGAGGAAATTTATAAATTGTTTTTTATCCTGTGTTAGAATTAAGATATGTATTTACTGGAGACAACGAGTCTAGCCTGAACACTGAAACACCTCCGTTTTGGGCACGCTATTAGAACTTTTTTAAAATTTTCAAATCGTAACAGTCTGTCAGTTTATGCTTGTTGAGTCTGAGACATTAAATGATGCCCTTTGAACAGGTAAACATTGCTAATAATTGATATTTGGTTTGTAGACTATACCTTTTGTATGCTCTAAAGTCATCTGTTGTTTCCCTTTCATTTATAAAAGTTCTGTTCATCAAACCATATAAGCACATACCTAAATTCAGTGTTAAACTTCCTGAATTGCTCTAAACTATTGTGTTGCTGTAAACTGTTTTGGCTGATAAACCTAAGCGGTCAGCTTGGTATTCCTCCATGTATATGTGATTAAGATGCAATAGCTCAGCACAAGTTACCAGGCAACTGCATGCTCCAGCTGCATAGGAGGCACAAAGCACCTGGCCCGTTCCTTGTAATCAGTGGGAAAGTACAGATTCTCCTGTGAGCTTGGTCACCCTTGTCTATAACATATTAGATAAGAGTATTTTGATACTCCTCTCGCAGTGGGAGAAACACTGCTCGTGTCTGTGCAGTGTGTGAAAATCACTTTACCAAGATGCTTTTATTTCTAAAACCCTTGGAAAAAAACCTCAAAACGGAGTTTTAAAACTTTTTTAATCCAAGGCAAACTTCAGGATTCTCATTCTTACAAAGTATTTTACAATTGTGTAACCTTGTAGACTGTACGGAGAATGAGGATCTTGCATGTGACATACTCAAAAGTTTCATTTTTGGTGTTCTACACGCTTCTACTGATCGCAGCGCCTTTGTTTCCTAACGGCAAGTGGCAACAGACAATGCGTATGGGTTTCAAGGCCCTGTGGAACAGAGAAGGTAGTTTGCCAGTGTTCTTACTGCTGTTGCAGACATCGTTTCAGTGGATTGAAAGTGGAACGTTCCAAGTACCTTTTCCTACCATTGCTGCGTTTGTTTTTTTTTTTTTAATCTAGAAGAATGTTTCTGTACTTCCCTTCCCTATAGGTAGTTGCATGTTGATTTACATTGCATGCTATTGCAGCGTTCTTAGTCTACCAGTTACAGATTACTCCTTTCAGTTCTTGTGCATTTCTGAATGTGTATCTACCTATACACCTACTAAACTCACATTTATTCAGACATGATATGCAACTGCTACGGAAGTCAGCTATTGTGCTAGTTATGGTGTTTGCCCCGTCAGTTGTTTTACTATCTAATAAGTACCTGATGACAGAGAAGGGGAGTGTCAGAAAATAGACAAGTCAGGCTTTATGTTAGAACTGGTTTTCATAAGATTTAAGAGAACGCAGTTTTGGCATAAGGATTTACATGCCGCTCCTGGTGTTCTGTTGGGCTAACGCTTTGCAAGAAGCTGAGGTGTTTAACTTTCAAAAGCTGTTTATGTAAATTGGCTTACCTATGAGTACTCTCCTTCAGCTGTGTGTAACGAAGAAATAAATGTGCATCTCTAGACATGTGCATATGCAGATAGAATTGTAAGTGCACAGCTGGGGATGATGCTTGTGTTTGAGGGTAGAAATACGGAGAGGGACAGCAGTGGGGAAAGAAGAACCTTTGAAGATAGTCTAGCGTTGCTCTCATTCTAGAGGTGAATGATCAACGTTCTGTACCATTCTTGACAAATGCTTGCCTAATTTATTCTTAAACATTTCCTGTAATTATTACTACTGTTGCAAAGATTGCCACATACCCTAAGTTTTTCAGGTTGTAATTTAAGCCCCACGATTCCGTGTAACTGTGTGCAGTGGATGCACACAAAAGTTCTTCCTTATAGATAGCTACCCTTTAGAGTTTAAACATTGTTATTTCTCTTCAGTATTGCCCTTTCCAGGTTAAGCAGCTGTTTTTCAATTTATGCTTTGAAGTCAGACTCCTGTACATCGCTGAGCACCCTCTTGGACTTACTGTAGACCCTCACCAGTTATACTACACCCTTCTTGAAAAGCAGTACATCATCTGGAGGGTTCAGCAGCTAATCCGTGCAAATGTAGCGCTGCAGAAATAATGCTTAGATGTACTAACTCAAGTGTGATGTGTGAGGAGGAATCACTGGGCATTTTGATTAGCAAGAAACGGTACGTAAAAACTAGGTGACAGAAATAGGACACGAAGCTGGCACCCTGGTCTTCAAGCTTACAGTGCAGCTCCGTGGGCTTTGGCTGGCTACAGAAGAGCATGAGGCCCCGGAGAGAACTGCTGCTGGATCTTAGTGAAAGGATGGTAAGTCATCTGGAGAGAGGTTTTCAAAGCCAGGAATTCAAGTCGGGTGCCCGATTCCAGATTGCCTGTGAAATCACTGTGTACTTCCCTCGCTTGTCTAACTTTGTGTTGTATATTGTCTAGCAGCTTTTCTTTCAAAGTTAACAAAGCTACACTTGTGTGATAGGTGATGTAATGATCTCATAATAATAGTCAAAATCCAAGTCACAGAAAATGCCAGCATTTAAAAGAGAGCCCTGATAAATTGCTAGTGCCTTATACCACTGCCACTTCCCAGGCCTTCCATGTTAGAGCTGTCTTAATCATTGATGCCGTTTGCTCAGACTTGGAGCCGTAATATCTGCTTCTTGTTTCAGGGTATATTATGAAGTTGCTGATGGCACTGCCTTAGCCCTTTGGCTAAGAAGAATAGCAAATAATTTGTGGATTATCCGTATAAGCAGCAGCCAAACAGCATTCCCTTCCAATCAATAGGGAAGAAAGCTGCTGCACCGGTTTGTCTGGGTTCCCTCATACCAAAGGTCTTTCTCACATTTATTGATCCTTTTACATTTTGCAACTTGTTCAGGGTCAGTTGATGACCGGAGCGAACTGTCAGGTCTTTGAAAAGTGATTGTAACTGTGAAAAGAGGTTTGTTGACTTCCTCACGTGATAAGTAGACATTGAAGAAATTGCATGTTGCTCATCTCTTAAGTCAGAGACTGGAATTGGACAGATACTGTGTTACTAGAAAATAAAATACAACTGGGCCCCTTGAGACAGAAATGTAGTGATGAAATCGTGTCATATTATCACAGAGACATAGTGACTGTTTTCTCAACTAACAAACAGATCCTAGTCAAAAATAATGTTTGTTCCAGGTAATTCTGGTCAGTCTCCCAAGGCAGTGGATCTGCTTTGCAAATGAGAAAAAGTGGACCTACATATTGAAACGGGAAGGGCTATTTTTGTTCCCCAGTTCAAAATGGGCACAGCAGAGCCTCTATAGTTTTCAAATTGGTAGCAGCACCTTTGCCTGCTTGTTAGCAGACGGAGCAGAATCTGTACTTTCTCCTGTATGGCTCTTGAAAGAAACTTGGTTGAACTGGTTTGCTTGTTGGAAAAAAAAGTGGGATGTTGGATCAAGTGCAACTGTAGCAAATACTGACCTTCCTGAAACTATTTAGAGTTTTCATGTGTTGATACTCGTTAGAAAAAACCAAAACTTGAAAAAAATCCTATAAGGATTAAGCTATGAGATTGTTTTCAAGGGGGGGGGGGGGGGGAAGGAAAACTAAATGGAAGATAATTTTAGAGAAAGTAACTTTCATAGCACTTGGAGGTAACATAGCTGTCTGTAAACAGGATGTTTAAGGAAAAGATACTCGGTCTCTTTATGATTCTTTCTGTGGCCTTCTAACTGAAAAGTCTGACTGTGTGAACCCTGGTTATCGGTGTTACGGAAAACTGATGTGCTTTGCAAGCTGAGAATCTTCTGCCACAGAGCAAAGTAGGAGAGACATGGTCTTGTGGTTTGGGTTACTATCCTGTGACGTGCCAAAAGAGGTCAGAAACTGTTTTCAGAGACTCTGGTGTCAGGGCAGAGGTTTCTGGGGAGGCTGTAGCTCAGCCCATCAGCTCAGCTCACCCCGGGGGTGCGGGGCTGTGCGGAGGTGGCGGGAGGCGAGGGAGGGCGAGCGGCTCGGCTGGATGGGGCGAGGGGGCCGGCGCGCAGAGGCAGGGGCCGGGCCGGGCCGGGCCGGGCGGCCCCGCGCCACCCCCCCGCGTCGGCGCGGTGGCGGGCGGCGAAGCCCGTCGCCTTCGCAGCCGCGGTGAAGTGCGCGGGTCTGGCCGCAGCGTCCGGCGTTGTTGGCCGGCGAGGGAAAAATCCTCGGCGGGCCGGGCTGAGGGGCCGGGGCTGCGGGTGCGGCGGGCCTCCCGGCTCGTCAGTCAGGCGTCCGCCTGAGGCCGCGGGGCTTCCCGCCGCTCGGGAGCCGCGGCCGGGCCTGTCAGCGGCGCGGCCCCTGCCCGCGGCGGCGGAGAGGCGCTGGGGCGTCCCGGTCTCCGGCGCGGGCAGCGAGCGGGGGGGGTGGCTCCGGGCAAAGGAGGTTTGCAAAGGCCGGCTGGGGACGAGCGTCGGCGCTCGGCAGACCCGCGGTGATGTGCTGCGGCCCGGCGGCACCGAGGTGGAGGGAGGCTCTCGGCGGAGGGAACGTGTTCCTGCGGCCACAGGAACTTGTGGAGGTACCTACCGGCAGCAGTTGAGGAAGCGTTTTTTTTACTGTGGGTTTTTTTTTCCTGTCTCTTTTTTCCCCCTTCTTTCTGTGCTTTTTACCAGTGCCCGCGGCAATGACTTTTTTTGCCGCCACAATGTTAAGGTTTTTGCTGGAAAACAGGTATGTTCTACAAAGCAATCTCTCGTGCCTTTCAATCTACAGAACTTGTGGACAAATGCGTAGGTCCACGCACGCGTTCATGTTGTGATGCAGAGCGATCAGAAATTGTGGGACCGCTTGTAGGACTTGATGACTTTGTCCGTATCCTCTGATGGAGGTGTTTAAGGCCGTCCAGTTTATGCTCCAGCTCAGTGATGTTACTGCTTTTGAGAGGTTTGAGTTCACCGGATAGGAGAGCCTTTTTTGTAGGGATCAGTTGTCTTGTTCTGATTTTTTTATTTTACAGGTAAAATCACAGCTCAGTGTGACATGGAAATAACTGGAAATAGTTTTATTTTTAAATTCGGGGCCTTATTTTCCTTGAAACTGGATTTTCAGATACGGTGCTAGAAGACGTTACAGAATTGTAAGTGTTGTTTCTGCCTCCTGTTCCTCTTGAACATTTGGTTTCCTGGGGAAAAATACTGTGTAAGCTCTGTAAGCGAAGAGGTTTTATATTTTTGGAATACTTGCCAGCTGAAGGGTTTGTACCTTGGACTTACACTGTAGAGGATGATCTGTTCAGGACATCCATGTCATAGAGTAGCTGTTGCATGACTTATACTTGTAATCAGGTTCCTACTCGATAGCCTTAACTTTGCGTGGATTGCGCCTTGAACTTTCCAGTAGTTTGTTTGTTTTTACATTTCCTTAAGGTCTAGGCAAAGGTTTAGAAAGTTAGCAGACTTAAGGATAAGTATTTATTACTTTGTCCTGCCACGTTGCTATTTGAAACCTGTGCTGAGTATTGGTGGTATTCAAGAAATTGCCGCGATTTAGAGGGTGAATCTGTATCTTTACGTGTACTGAGCAGAAAAGGACAATGGATCTTTTTAGTTGCCAGATAGCTTTCTTTATCCAGGCGGTAAATTTGTCAAGATCGGGCTGCAGCGTGGCCCATTTATTTCTTAGTTCCAACAGCTGCCATCTTAATGTAGAGATTTATTCTGTAATCAAAACTGGAATTGTTGTCCCTGGTTATCTGTTCTTACTTATTTTTTTTTTAATGCTGCTTCAGTGAGATTCCGTCTGAGGGCAGAAGAATCGCAAAGCTAGACCAGATTTTGCTAAATGGAAATAACATAGCACTGGTAAGTCATCATTGTTAAAATGCTGCATGCATTTATTTTCTGTACCTGTAAATCAATCAGTAACTGAGCTCAACTACTTTAAGCTGAGCTTTCCAGACAATTCCATTACACAAGGTAATTTCAAGTAGCTTCTGGGGCATATGTGTGTATGAACGATGCTGGAAAAGTGATCTTGCTGTCTTAGTACACGTTACAGTTTAAAAAAAAAAAAGAAAAAAAAAAAAAAAAAGAGCATGTCCCTAACTTTATTTTGGTGAATGTTTTTCTGGTCTTCAGGTGTGCAAGGGAATCACTGGCTTTGTTAAGCGCTCCGTAAGCTGGTTCATACAGTGGCTTTTAACTCACGAGTGTTTGCCTGCATAAGCGTGTAGGTGGAATGCATCTACGTTTTATCCATTATTGTATGTATAGATGTGTTTGCAGCAGTTTGGATGTTTACAAGCTTGTCAAGTCATTTGGCAGTTACGATTACCGTGTGCTGCCCAGAGAGCTGTACCTTTACGTGCTCTGAAAAAAATCCAGAGGTCTGTTGGCTTATACCAAATCAGAAGCACTATGATTTTTAGTTTATTATCTGCTGGTGTATGTAGGTCAGTACTGCAACAGTAATTAAATACTGTGATTATGCATCCCTAAGCTGAATTCTGCAACTTCCTAAATACCACAAGAGCAGACCTAGAATAGCTTTTTGTTTGTCGGCATAGATGGCTACAAAGTCAGGACTTCCTACGTAAAAGCATTCCTAATTTTGTGGGAAGAGGAGAGGAAGACCAACTCGAGTCGAAATGAGCTCTGTGTGAACGAGGAACAATCTCCATTTTGCTGTCTTACCCACCTTGCATCTCCTCACCGTGTGTCTGAGCAAGTGCCATCTTGCCTTAATTTCTAAGCCCCTTTCTGCTTTGGTTATTGTTCTGCCTCCTTAAAGGATAGTGCATGTTCTGACTTCTTGTATGGGGTAAAATTGCTACCATCCAGCTAAGCTGGTGGTATACTGTCCTTGAAGCAGAAGCTGGTGATGCTTAGAGTGCAAATTTTCAGCGAGACGTAGATACATTTCTGTATCGGATCTTGTGCCTCTCTTGCAGACACATCTTCCCATGTCAGGAAGACTATGCTTTAGACTTTTTCTTACTTTGGTCCTGAAAGCAGCAAAGTTTTTCCTCTCTAGAAGTGCTCAGCTAATTATTAAGAATGTATCAGTAAAAGCAATGGTTATCCTCTTCTTTTTTCCCTTATTCATGTTTTTCCTTTTGTATTTCTTTCTCTGTTGTTCAGCTCTTTACTTTCTTCCCTGGAAAATTACTCCCTGCTGCCTGTAGAAGAGTTCAGGCTCTTTATCAGTTTTTGAGCTCTGCTTACTGATAGAAGTTGGAAAGAGGAAACCAGCTTCCCAGTCTCGTGACAGTCTGGGGAGGAATCGGCAATTGGAGAAATTATTCACGAAAGGAAGGGTGTTCTTTGTCCTTTTAAAAATGAACTGTAGTGTTTCTAGACAGAATCATTTCCTTGAGTTGAATACCAAAGACAAAACCCAAAATGTTTGTTACCTAGGAACTGCTTTGTGTTTTGTTAAACATTCTTTGTGTTTTGGAGGTTCTGTCCTGTGCTTCTCTGGCAATAACTGGCTTCTACTGTTGGGAGAGGAAGATAATATTGAATCGAAAAACCACTTTTGTGGTCTGCCGGTGAAGTCTCCATCTGCTCAATTGTTGTAAAGCAAGAACTGTCATGTGTAGGTTTGTAAAACTCAGATCTATGGCACAAACACAAAATTGTCGTCGTCTTTTATAGGTGGTTCCTGAAGGAGAAGGACCTGAAGTATAAGTTGATACAGTTGTCATCTGTGAAGACATGGTTTTTATGTATGTGTGTGTGTATGTAATCTAAACAGAGCTTTTGGGGTAATGGTGTGGGTTGCTTGTTTGTTTTGTTTACAGACTCTTGGAATTGACATTTGATAAAAGAGAAGGATTTCCCCTTCAGGAAAGGTGCATCACTAATGATGATGATGCTGGTTTTGTAAGTTGAAACCGTTACTTTCCTGTAAAGACACACTAATTTGTTCTGAGTAAAAGCCTTTCTTTTTGTTCTCTTTGTGCTCAGTTACGTAAGTGCACGAGTGAGTGAGTTTTCCAACGGGTTGATGGAGTGGAAAAAGAATAGTTACGTTCCAGTTGCTGTCGGTCTTCAGTTTTTCTACATCTGTTGCATTTGTTTATGGCCCAAGTCTATATAAAACCCAAATCGTGGGCCAAGAGATTGCTATTCTTTGCACTACAGGCAGGTTTACTTTGCTTTCAGTGTTCCTGTAGCCTGTTGCTTTGGAAGGTGCAGGTAACAAGCTTTTCAATTGAATAAATGAGTGGTAGTGGTTTTTTGTTTTCCTCCCCTAGAAATGTAGTGCTTGATCATACTGCACTGACCTGTAGAAGTTGTGGGCACTGTGGTGTTCTCCAGAATGCTACTTGGGCTGCCACTACAAGTAGGCCACTTAAAATAATAACCTTAGACTTTAAAAAGACATAAAAACTTAATGATGCTTAAAGTATAGTGCAGAGTAGTCATCAGGTTAAAATAACTTCATGCTTATGACATGCACAGTGATGGTTCCTTTCAGGTTTTTTGGTTGTTGTTGTTGTTTGGTTTTTTTTCTTCTTTAAGATGGCACTGGTTGCAGTGATCTTCAGTTTTACGACACAGCTAACTGTCTTAGTATAGATATGGTTCCTTTCTGCCTACTATTTCCGTTTACTGGCAGACATAGTTAAGATAGCTCTTTGGAGTTGTGGAGTGTGCGTGTGTATATAGATATATGTGTGTGTGTGTGTGTGTGTGTGTGTGTGAATGTGTATGAAAATAAGAAGACCTAAAGCCCCCTCCCCACATCATTAGTTTTTGCTGACCTGTATTTCAGTGTTACCAAGATTTTAAAGTGACCCAAGTATTGCTGTTGCAAATGTTTCCATGTTTGTCTAACTATTGTGATGACAGAAATAAAAAAAAAAAAAATCAAAACACTAAATGTTTTATTACTTGCCCTATAACTATATAGGCGTTCCCTGTCTAATATCGATTTCTTTTTTCAGGATTCACTGTATTTTATTTTTTTTTTACCCTATGAAACGGAAAGAGATTTCTGGCTTACTGTTGGCTTTTGATAGATGTTTTATCCTTGGGGAATTGCCCACCAATTAATTCATAGAGTTTGGAATTTAACTGAAGGACGTTTTGCATGCCCGTGTTCAAATATCGATGCTGACAAGCCACCATACGGTTCATGTTGATAGCTTTATGGATACTTAAAGGTAGGCAATAGTCTTATTTTTTAATAATGCTTAACCTTTTTCTCTTTGGCAAGAACAAGCAAGTCTGCCTGGTTTTGTAGGACTTGCAGCTTTTCCTTAACATCGGACTTTAAAAAGGGGAGAACCGGTATCAGGTACGCCGTTAGGATGGTGATTTTTAAAATACGAAGCTGCGTAACAGTCTCGGGAAGAACATGTGTGACTGGGCGTGAGAGTCTGTGGCACAGCATTACTAACATTTGCTTAAAAAAGTTTTGAAGAATGAAGCATTTGCTTTATGAACGGTACTTGAGGACGAATTCTGATGCTGCTAAAGTTTATTGAAAAATAGGCACTGATTTCAGTGATGATGCAGGTGTGGTTTCTGTTCATGCCTTAAATCTGAAAAGAAGAGAAGAGAAACCTCCATTTGAAGGAGGATTTTGTATGAAGGGTAATCAAACCGGTAACCTACTTTAAGAACGACTTTAAAATATTTGGAGCATCGGTTAAAGGCAAATAAGTAAAGTTTATCATATCCTCCTACATAAGGTGTGACTATTGAATACAGTCAGCAGTGCGCCTCAGAACTTGTTGGTGTGCAACTGAAACGTGTTAAGTTGTAAGACTTCACAGCCACGAGCTGATGGGCCACAGTTCTCTCCGAGCATGAAGCGCTGTAAGTTTTAGTTTCTTGCACAGCAGTGACTCTTTTCAACATTAGTAACTATACAACAGGGTAAAAGGCCAATTTAGTGAATAATAATGTGTCGTTCTCGGAGTAGCTGTTTGCATTTCACCATGATGCAGATGCTTTCTATAGCAGTTGTGTTGGCCCGTGTCTTAGAATTCGGTTAATCCTCTCCTGAACTCATTTAAACTTTTGGCTTCAACTGCATCACTGACAATATGTTTCACAATAGAAAAATTATTTCCTTTAAAAACAAGGGGGGGAGGGGTGGGAGAAGAAGGGGTGGAGGAAGTGGGGATAAAAAAATCTGTTGTCTGCCAGTGCTGTGGGCTGCTCACTCATTTTTCTGTAGAACTCCTGGGGGTTTGTTGTTGTTGTTGTTCTTCTTCTTCTACCTTAATGCTTATAGGCATGTCATAAATTGCGACCACAAGGGATCATAATCCAATTAAAATTTTATTAATTATAGCAAGTAGAATATGAGCAAATACAGCGCTGGACGGCAGGGGAGTCTGCGCTCCACCAACTGCCGTAACTTTAGTTACAGTTACATTCCTTATATACATTTCATGTACCCTTTTCTTGTAAGTCTCCGCCTTGTCTTGTTTCTTCTTTCTTCACTGGTGTAGGTCTGTTACCATGTAGATTCAGTAGATCTTCTCAAGGATGACTGTCCTTTGATATGGAATGTCTTTTGATGTGGAGAAATGCAGCTGTTGTTCTTCCTTTCCTTATCTAGGGAGTCATAGCCATTACTTTTTCCCCCTTATCTAGTAAGTTATAGCAAGTGCCCTCTTCCCGGGACCTCCACACATAATTCGAGCAAGTCTTGTCATTTACACAAGGCATATGTTAACTCTCAACATCTCTTCCCCCTTCTTGATTTCCTGAACAAATTTAACCCGTTTATTACATAAGCGATCTCATGTCTTTTTGCAGTTTAATCTTTACACTGGGTTTAACATAAATCTTAATAAACAATATCATATTCATAGTTTCTCACAATCCCCCCTTTTTCTTTTTGTCCTATTATTGTTTATTAGACGTTACTTTCACTTTCGGTACTGTAAGCCAAACTTTTCTCATAATCCTAACATTTATCATAACATTCACAAGGTAATATTTCACAATTACAATAGGTATAGTTTTCACGTGGCATAACGTCTTCACAACAATCTTCATCCTCATTAATAGGTACACTCTTATATTTTGCTCCAGACCTCGTAGTTAAAATAAGCAGTTTAGCCATGTCTAACCGTTCTTTAATAAAGTGTAAAATATAGCGTAATATAAAAGGCCCAAATACAAGTCCTAAAATCAACATAATAAGCGGTCCTGCTAAAGCAGACAACAAAGTGGTTAGCCAAGGTGAAACATTAAACCAGTTTTCATACCATGATTTGTTCGCTTCGCGATCCTTTTTACGTTTGTCCAATCTTTTTCGGAGTTTAGACATGGTGTCCTGGACTACTCTCGTGTGATCAGTAAAAGAGCAACACTCTTCATTGAGAGCTACACATAACCCTCCCTCCTTTAAAAACAATAGATCTAATCCTCTTCTATTTTGCAGTACTACCTCTGATAAAGACTTTACTGAAGTGGCTAAATTTTGGATAGATTGTTCTATTTTTGCTAAATCCTCATCTACAGCCATCTGTAAACTTTGTAATTCCTGGCCTTTTACTAGGGAGGCTATGCCTGTACCTGCTCCAACTCCGCCCGCTATCAGCAGTGTAGCCAGGGTTACCACTGTAATTGGCTCTTGTTTTTGTCTATTCAGGTCTCCTTCAAAGTGGCGTAGCACTTCCTCAGAGGTATGATAGATCAGACGAGGAACAATAATCACCTGTATGCAAAACTGAGATTGATTAAACACGTTTAGGGATAGGCAGGGCGTTACTCCGATGTCTGAACAAACCCATTTAGCTCCTGGTGTTGGGATAGCCCATTTGTCCCTTTGATTCTTATGTTTCTCTATGTTGGTGTTAGTGACTGTTCGGTTGCACAAAGGCTGGTACTTTTTGGGCACTGTACTTATACATTTTCCTTGGCCTGTTACTAATTGAATAGTGATTCCTTGCGTATGATTCCTCCGGTCATCCCATGGACATTCTCGTGGGTTTGAACCATTAGACCATTGAATCTTACCTGGTTTTCCAATTGTCTTAAAATATGGTGGTCTAACATTATAACATAACCAGCATTCCTCAGTTAAATTTGGTTTGTTTTCATTAAGAGCACGATAAGAGACTTGTATTAGATTCCATAAGGGGTCTTTGGATTCTGACAACTCTAGGTCCCTGGACAGGGATGATTCAGTCATAGTGTCACTAGTTGTTTCCGAAAGAGAGTCTGGAGGAGGGGTTACAACAATTACGGGGGCAACCTTTTCTTCAGAAGAAGTGGGTGGATTCAGGACTAAGTTTGGTCCTACTGGTAAGGGATCATGAGGCATTGGACTTTTCATTATTTGAAAAATTCCTCCTCTGTCCGCACCTGTTTCCCAATATCTAATTCCCCAATATTTTCCTGCCAGCCAAAAGTCCTGTGCAGGATTTCTTACAGTTATATTGATGCCCACACAAGGAATCGTTTGTCTTAAGCAATGGCCCCATCGGTCTCTGGTTAATTTAGGTCTTTTGTATCCTTCCGGTGACCATTTTATTTCTAGATACTGGTCTCCAGATGCGGACCACTCAGAAGCTCATGTTTCGCATCCCCAATATGCACAGTAATAATGACCTGGAGAATTACAGTAACTTTTACCAGGGTTTGATGTTGGGCATATATAAATTGGTTTACATATATCTGCTTCATCTTTGCGATCTTCTTCAGTAATTAAATCATGTAAACTCACATTAAAACTAACTATGCCCGGTGTAGTTCGTGCTTGGATTGGATTACTTGGATATCTTATGTTTGTTATTGTCTAATTCATAGGTTGATGAGGGTTCCCACTTGCTTGTGTTATTATCAATAACAAGGCTAACGGTATACCAGAAAAAAAGGAGTCCGTCAATTTTGCCAATTTAAGTATATTTTTACCAGTCCTGGGGAAGTTCGGCCATTGTTGCTTTTGTGTCCCATTGTTCTGGTTCTTTTCTCCACAGTTTGTTCCTCCTCTGCCTTGCCCGTCGACTCGGTTGCTTCGAGCCACGGGGTATATCATCTTCTCGGCAGCAAGGGAATTCTTCAGGAGAACAGCTGTTTGGGGCTTTCTGCCTGTTTACATAGGCTTCCCACCTTGCAGCTTTGATTAATGGGACAAAGCAAGACACAGTTAGTATTTCCCTTCTGCACTTTATAGCCAAGATTTCAGCTACAAAGGGGACTGGTTTGTTGGAATGGTAACAATAATATTGTGGGTTTATTCCTTTAGCAAAAATTTCCCACCATTCATGGGATTTTCAAATAATTTCTTGTTTAGACTCTAATTGTTTTAGTTTCCATTCAGTGAGAGTTCTTTGGATTTTTCCAACACTGTGTGCAAACTCCTATCGGAGGGTATTCATATTCACAGTGTGTCCACCATTTATTCTGGCATACCTTACACCTGAAACAAGCAAATGGATAATAATTACAGTTCAAATTATTACACCTAATTCATACATCTAGAGTGCTCAAATTATTTACATTTGTGTATATTCAATATTGTATGGTTGCATAGGTTTAGCAATTTCCTTTAGCACACTTTGTATGTTTCCATATATAGTAGATAAAAAAAGAAGTAATTATAGCAAATATAAACAGCAATATACACTTTACACTAAAAGGTAATGCGGCAAAATAATCAAATAAAGTCTCTATCATGACGTTATCTTTTCAGGGTTATTTTGGTGTCACCTGGAGTACTGATTACTTTCCAGTGGGGTCTCGTCACTGGGCCTTTAATGCGACTAGCATGAGTCCATCCACGTTCAGCAGTCCGGACAGCTGTTTCTGTTGTAAGCAAAACAAGATAAGGTCCCTCCCAATTGGGTTTTAGGGTTTCTTCTTTCCACGTTTTAACCAATATCCAGTCCCCAGGTTTAAAATTGTGAATTTTTAAGTCCAACGGAGGTCGTTGCACAATCAGTCCATGTTCCCAAAGCTTGTTATGATGTTCTGCTAATTGTGAAACATATTCATTAATCACACGATCTGGAATCAAAACATTTGTTTGTGGACTTTCAATTCTATAGGGCATCCCATACACCATTTCAAACGCTGATATTCCTACATCTGCTCGGGGTCTGGTTCTGAGAATTAATAGTGCCATGGGTAGGCACTTAATCCATGATAATTTAGTTTCTATCATTAATTTAGTCAAAATAGTTTTGATTTCCCCATTCATCCTTTCAACTTTTCCCGAACTTTGTGGATGCCATGGCGTATGGTATTCCCACTTAATACCTAAGCTTTCTGTTAGATCTCTGACAATTTTTGACACAAAGTGTGTTCCTCTGTCTGAGTCAATTACATCAGGTACACCATATCGAGGTATAATGTATTCAAGTAATACCTTAGTAACTTGGTTAGCAGTTGCCTTGGAGGTAGGAAAAGCCTCAACATAATGTGTTAAATGATCCACCATTACCAATAAATATTTGTAACGCCCCACCCTGGGTAGTTCAGTAAAATCTACTTGTATGTGTGAAAAAGGTCTGTATGCTGGGGAAAGTCCTCCAAGAGGTTTTTGTCTCATGTTGTTTCGATTAACCTTTTGACAGGTCTCGCAGGCTGTCGTGACTGTCTTTGCTATGTTATATACGCCTATACAGGCAAACTGTTGATTGAAATGATCAACTAACGCCTGGGTTCCCCAGTGTGTTTTGCTGTGTATTTTTGAAAATATTTCGAGTGCTATGCCCTTTGGCAAGACTTCTCTCCCATCTGGCAATTATGTACTTACCATCCTGTTCCTTAGCTCCCATTTGCTCTAATTTTTCCTTTTCTGCAGACTCAAAGCTCAAATTTTTACTAACAGGTATTTGTTGCATAGTCAAAATCGTATTATAATTGCCTGCCACTCGTTTTGCTTCTGTATCAGCTGCATTATTTCCCCTAACTTGATAACTTGTACCTCGCTGGTGTCCCTTTATATGTACAACTGCTATTTTATTCGGCATTTTCAATGCCCCCAGAACTCGCCGAATTAATCCCGGGTGTATCAGTTCTTTTCCCTGTGAGTTAATAAATCCTCTTTCCTCCCATATTTTTCCAAAGGTATGTACCACTCCAAACGCATAGCGTGAGTCTGTATATATAGTTCCATCCTTTCCCTTCAGTGACACTAATGCTTTCCACAATGCATACAGCTCACAGGCTTGAGCCGACCAGCTGGCACTCAGGGGGCCTGATTCTATTGTTTTAAATTCTCCTTTTTCCAATTTAACGATGGCATATCCGGATAATCGTTTACCTTCCACTATTCGTGATGACCCATCTATAAATAATACTTCTCCACATTGTAGTTCTTCTTCTTCTAAGTCTGGCCTAATGCGTGTCTGCTGTTCAATTGTTTGAAAACAATTGTGCAATAGTTCATTGCCTTCTCCTGGGTATAAAAATTCAGCGGGATTAACTGCTCCAATAGTTTTTAAAGATAGTTTAGGGGATTCTATAAGTATTCCTTCATACTTTAATAATCGGCTATCTGTAAGCCACTTTTCTGCTTTTTGTTGTAGCACTCCCCTGATGTTATGAGGTGTATATAAGACAACTTCTCCATTAAAGGTAATGCGATTCGTTTCCTCAAGTAATAAGGCAGCAGCAACAATGATTTGTAAACAACTTGGCCAACCCCTGCTCACAGGATCCAACAGCTTTGATAAGTATGCCACCGGTTTCTTTTGTCCGGCCCATTCCTGAGTTAATACTCCGAATGCCGTTCCTTCATGTATGTTAACGAATAAATGGAATGGCCGCTTTAAATCTGGGAGGCTTAAAACCGGTGCTTGACTTAGCTCCCTTTTGAGACTGGCAAACTGCTCTTGATCCTGAGGGGTCCACTTGGGTATTTTGTCTTTAGACAGTTGTTCATATAAAAATTTAACTTTAAAACTCTAGTTCTCTATTCATTGTCTCCAATACCCAAATAGCCCTAATGCCTGCCGAATTTGCCTCTTAGTGACAGGCATAGGTAATTCTAAAATTCCTTTAATGCGCTCTGGATCTAATATCTTCTTGCCGTTAAACAAATAATGCCTCAAATATTTCACTTTTTCCTCCACAAATTGCAACTTTTCTTGTGATACCCGCAGTCCCTTTTGTACAAGAAAGTTTAGGAGTCGAATGCTTTCTTTTCTTACATCCTCCTTATTATTCCCTGCTATGAGCAGATCATCTACATACTGTAACAGTACATTTCCTGTTTGTGCCTGGTATTCTTTTAAGAGCTCTTCCAGGGCTTGTCCAAACAGATTAGGGGATTCAGTGAACCCTTGGGGGAGCACGGTCCATCTCAATTGCTGTCTACGGCCTGTCTCTATGTCTTCCCATTCAAATGCAAAATAATCACGGCATTCTTCTGCCAGTGGACAGGCCCAAAAGGCATCCTTTAAATCAATCACACTATACCAGGAGTTATGGGGTCCTAGCTTGCTTAGCAGTGTGTATGGATTTGCTACTACAGGGAACCGGGTGATAGTTCTTTTGTTTATTTCCCTTAAATCATGTATAAGCCGATATTTCCCATTTGGCTTCCTTACAGGCAAAATGGGGGTGTTAAAGGGTGATATACAAGGCTCTAAGATTCCTTGTGCTAACAATCGATCAATTTCTGGTTTTAATCCTCTCCGTCCTTCTAGGGATATGGGATATTGCCTCACCCTCACAGGTATGTGGGGTTCGGAGATTTGAATTTTAATCGGTGGGATTTCCAGTTTACTTATTGTGTCCGGAGAGTACCAGACATCAGGGTTAATTTGTTTTTGATTGTCCACAGTTAAAGGATAAGCAGACACCATTAGCTCTTGTTTTTTTGCTTTAATTTCTAATTGTAATTCGACAATTAAATCCCGTCCTAACAGATTAAATTCTGCTTCAGGGACGAGCAAGAGTTCACCCATTCCAAATTTATTTTCAGTTTCGAACACCACATTTTTGATTTTGCTTACTTTAAAGGGTTCCCCTTTTGCTCCAATTACTTGTACTTTTTCAGGGGAAACTTTACATCCCTCAGGTATTTGCCTAATAGTCGATTTCTCAGCCCCAGTGTCTACTAAAAAGGTGAACTCTTGTTTATGGGGACCTATTTTTAATTTTATTAAGGGCTCATGATGACTCCGGTCCCCTAAGATATAGAGCCCCTGACTCTCCTATTCTGTTTTCAATATTTCCTCATCCCTGATCCTTTCTCTGCAATTCTTCTTTATATGTCCCTTCTTTCCACAGTAAAAACAACATCTCTGTTCCTTCCTTACTACTACGTTCCCTTGTTTCGTTCCAGCAGATTTATGTTCACCGATCTGCCCTTTGCGACCCTCTCTAACCACTGCTACCATCATTTTTACTTGTCGCTTGCTGCTCTCTTCTTCCCGCCTTATGTAGATTTTCTGAGCTTCCCTTAATAATTCATCCAACCCTCTATTCTGCCAGTCTTCTAACTTTTCAATTTTCTTTCTGATATCTTCCCATGATTTTGCCACAAACTGAGTTTTGAGGAGTGCTTGTCCTAAAGGATCGTCTGGATTTACCCCAGAGTACAGCTGAAGGGCTTTCCTCAGTCGTTCTAGCCACTCAGTAGGGCTCTCATCTTTCTTTTGCATTTCATTAAATGCTTTATTGATATTCTGGCCACGGGGTACTGCTTCTCTAATCCCCTGAATTACTATAGTTCTCAGGTCCTGCATATGAGTTCTATGCACCGGATCCTGATTATCCCAATTAGGTCTTTGGAGTGGCCATTTAATATCTGCTTGGGGTCCCTGGGCATGCTGAGCATCCCACAGTCTCATTCCTGCTCGTCTAATCATATCTCTTTCCTCGGTAGTAAATAATTGACCAAGGATAGATTGCATCTCATCCCAAGTATAAAGGTTTGGTCCCAAAAATTGATCTAATCTTTCTGCCACTCCGAGTGGGTCCTCAATTAAGTTTCCCATCTCGGTTCTTTTAAAATCTCGCAGGTCAGCCGAGCTTAGGGGTACAGAAATATATCCAATCACAGGTTGAGGTCCCCCCATGGGCATTTCCCTTAGAGGATATATCTGAGCTGCCCCTTTTTGGCTCCTAGTCACGCGTCTAGGAGGAAGGGGGGACCCTTGTTCCGACTCTGGTTGGGGAGTGGGCGCTCTGGGGACCTCTGGAGGGGCTGCGGGAGCAGGAGGAGGAATGTAAGGGGGGGGGGTTAGAAGGGTTTCGTCTAACTCTTCCTTCTTTTTCTTTTGTTTAGTTTTTACTTCATTCAGTGGGTAAAGTCTAGCTCCCGGTCTTTCTAGCCACACTTCCGCATACTGACTCTCCTCCGGGTTAAGGGGTTTTTTATTATTAACCCAGAGGTTTAATTGCTGTCTTACCCAATCTTCTTCTGACCCATAGACTGGCCAAAAGACATTTTTAGAAATCTTCTTCCCTCCCCATACCTTAGTACAATATTCTATCATTTTCTGCTTATCTTTCCCTAATGTTCCAGGGAAATATCTCCAATTGTCTAAGATATATGCCAGAGGGGTATTCTTAGGTACAGTGGGTACCCTTCCCATGGGAGTCGAAGGCTTGCTGCCCTTCGCCCCCATCTTCTGGATTATCCACACACACACTCACTCGTTCCCCTTGTTCCTGGCCCAGTCCCTCGCAGGAGATGGGAAACGCAGTACTTAAGAGTCCACGCTCGCTTGGTTCAGTATATCGAACCTCTCATTTGTTATAATCCAGGAAACCCAATCCCGCCCGAACGGCAAACCCGCGAACAAATTCGCAATATACTTACGCGTCCTGCGTCTTCGTCCGGACTCCCGTGCACAGAATTTTTATGGGATTTTACCGGTTTCTCCTTTGCTCACTATTCTAGAATTTAGGTTCGTCGGTAAGGTTGAGGTAGGCTGTCGGTCACGGGGCCGCGGATTGCCGCGGGGCGCCTCCCCGGAGGACAGAAGCCCACCATTCCTTATCCGAGTCACGGCACCAAGAATTGTCATAAATTGCGACCACAAGGGATCATAATCCAATTAAAATTTTATTAATTATAGCAAGTAGAATATGAGCAAATACAGCGCTGGACGGCAGGGGAGTCTGCGCTCCACCAACTGCCGTAACTTTAGGTTACAGTTACATTCCTTATATACATTTCATGTACCCTTTTCTTGTAAGTCTCCGCCTTGTCTTGTTTCTTCTTTCTTCACTGGTGTAGGTCTGTTACCATGTAGATTCAGTAGATCTTCTCAAGGATGACTGTCCTTTGATATGGAATGTCTTTTGATGTGGAGAAATGCAGCTGTTGTTCTTCCTTTCCTTATCTAGGGAGTCATAGCCATTACTTTTTCCCCCTTATCTAGTAAGTTATAGCAAGTGCCCTCTTCCCGGGACCTCCACACATAATTCGAGCAAGTCTTGTCATTTACACAAGGCATATGTTAACTCTCAACATCTCTTCCCCCTTCTTGATTTCCTGAACAAATTTAACCCGTTTATTACATAAGCGATCTCATGTCTTTTTGCAGTTTAATCTTTACACTGGGTTTAACATAAATCTTAATAAACAATATCATATTCATAGTTTCTCACAGGCATTTCTACCTTTTCTACCTTGTTTTTCTACCTAATGCGAATAGGCATTAGCCTATCCTCTGCACCTTTGGTCATTTCCTGAAGTTCGTCTGTGGTTTCCTACATGAGTAGGTAAATGTATCTATTTTACTTTACAGAGCTTTGATAGTTTTTAAAATTATACAAGTAATTTAAGTCTTGGAACAAATGTCTTTGCTTATTGATTTTTGTGAGTAGCTGCAAAAATCTCGTTTATTAGTTGCCCCTTTTAAAATTAAAATAAAAATGAATGCTATGCAAGAAATAGGTTGCAAGTAACTGTTAGGGTCTTACTACTGCTCGCTGTTGAGAGATCGTGGGAAGTGCAGAGAATTTGTGTTAAAAGTGAAGGGCATTTTTCAAGATAGTTTTCCAGGTCTGAGGCGTGCTGAAATATCTCTTTCCTATGATAGCGTGTTTAGTTTCATTGACTTCAGCGGAACACACAGAATACATTGACTTAAACTAGCTGAGAATCTGATGATAAGGTTTTATACTCTACCTAACATAGTGTTGTGATGACCTGTCCTCCGAACTCAAAATTATGTTTGATGATCTTAACAAGGAGGCCGGATCTTTGATCTGGAAATTATGCTGATAGCGACGTTACAGAATCCAGGCTTGTAACTTCACTGGTTTCTTGCAGCCCCTCAAGTTCATGAAGGACAATAAAGACCCATTCTTTTTTGTTCTTGTGCTATAATCAGTGATGGAAGTATGACATTGTCAGTTGTAAGAAGTGGCTTAACTGCTGTTGGAGTCTGCTTTTCTGCCTGAAAAACCTGTTGATTTGCATGGGTTTGCACAGCTTATGCTAATGATATGGCTGGAATGAGACAGGATCTTGTGTAGTCTGCAAGGGCTGTATATGGTCCTGGTTTATAGCTGGGTGGGAGGGATTGGTTCGAGTTACTTCTGATTTGCCCTATTTAATATCTTAAATAGGAGTGAACAGGGTGATTGGAACAGTTTCATTTTTACAAGAGGAAATTTATAAATTGTTTTTTATCCTGTGTTAGAATTAAGATATGTATTTACTGGAGACAACGAGTCTAGCCTGAACACTGAAACACCTCCGTTTTGGGCACGCTATTAGAACTTTTTTAAAATTTTCAAATCGTAACAGTCTGTCAGTTTATGCTTGTTGAGTCTGAGACATTAAATGATGCCCTTTGAACAGGTAAACATTGCTAATAATTGATATTTGGTTTGTAGACTATACCTTTTGTATGCTCTAAAGTCATCTGTTGTTTCCCTTTCATTTATAAAAGTTCTGTTCATCAAACCATATAAGCACATACCTAAATTCAGTGTTAAACTTCCTGAATTGCTCTAAACTATTGTGTTGCTGTAAACTGTTTTGGCTGATAAACCTAAGCGGTCAGCTTGGTATTCCTCCATGTATATGTGATTAAGATGCAATAGCTCAGCACAAGTTACCAGGCAACTGCATGCTCCAGCTGCATAGGAGGCACAAAGCACCTGGCCCGTTCCTTGTAATCAGTGGGAAAGTACAGATTCTCCTGTGAGCTTGGTCACCCTTGTCTATAACATATTAGATAAGAGTATTTTGATACTCCTCTCGCAGTGGGAGAAACACTGCTCGTGTCTGTGCAGTGTGTGAAAATCACTTTACCAAGATGCTTTTATTTCTAAAACCCTTGGAAAAAAACCTCAAAACGGAGTTTTAAAACTTTTTTAATCCAAGGCAAACTTCAGGATTCTCATTCTTACAAAGTATTTTACAATTGTGTAACCTTGTAGACTGTACGGAGAATGAGGATCTTGCATGTGACATACTCAAAAGTTTCATTTTTGGTGTTCTACACGCTTCTACTGATCGCAGCGCCTTTGTTTCCTAACGGCAAGTGGCAACAGACAATGCGTATGGGTTTCAAGGCCCTGTGGAACAGAGAAGGTAGTTTGCCAGTGTTCTTACTGCTGTTGCAGATGTCGTTTCAGTGGATTGAAAGTGGCACGTTCCAAGTACCTTTTCCTACCATTGCTGCGTTTGTTTTTTTTTTTTAATCTAGAAGAATGTTTCTGTACTTCCCTTCCCTATAGGTAGTTGCATGTTGATTTACATTGCATGCTATTGCAGCGTTCTTAGTCTACCAGTTACAGATTACTCCTTTCAGTTCTTGTGCATTTCTGAATGTGTATCTACCTATACACCTACTAAACTCACATTTATTCAGACATGATATGCAACTGCTACGGAAGTCAGCTATTGTGCTAGTTATGGTGTTTGCCCCGTCAGTTGTTTTACTATCTAATAAGTACCTGATGACAGAGAAGGGGAGTGTCAGAAAATAGACAAGTCAGGCTTTATGTTAGAACTGGTTTTCATAAGATTTAAGAGAACGCAGTTTTGGCATAAGGATTTACATGCCGCTCCTGGTGTTCTGTTGGGCTAACGCTTTGCAAGAAGCTGAGGTGTTTAACTTTCAAAAGCTGTTTATGTAAATTGGCTTACCTATGAGTACTCTCCTTCAGCTGTGTGTAACGAAGAAATAAATGTGCATCTCTAGACATGTGCATATGCAGATAGAATTGTAAGTGCACAGCTGGGGATGATGCTTGTGTTTGAGGGTAGAAATACGGAGAGGGACAGCAGTGGGGAAAGAAGAACCTTTGAAGATAGTCTAGCGTTGCTCTCATTCTAGAGGTAAATGATCAACGTTCTGTACCATTCTTGACAAATGCTTGCCTAATTTATTCTTAAACATTTCCTGTAATTATTGCTACTGTTGCAAAGATTGCCACATACCCTAAGTTTTTCAGGTTGTAATTTAAGCCCCACAATTCCGTGTAACTGTGTGCAGTGGATGCACACAAAAGCTCTTCCTTATAGCTACCCTTTAGAGTTTAAACATTGTTATTTCTCTTCAGTATTGCCCTTTCCAGGTTAAGCAGCTGTTTTTCAATTTATGCTTTGAAGTCAGACTCCTGTACATCGCTGAGCACCCTCTTGGACTTACTGTAGACCCTCACCAGTTATACTACACCCTTCTTGAAAAGCAGTACATCATCTGGAGGGTTCAGCAGCTAATCCGTGCAAATGTAGCGCTGCAGAAATAATGCTTAGATGTACTAACTCAAATGTGATGTGTGAGGAGGAATCACTGGGCATTTTGATTAGCAAGAAACGGTACGTAAAAACTAGGTGACAGAAATAGGACACGAAGCTGGCACCCTGGTCTTCAAGCTTACAGTGCAGCTCCGTGGGCTTTGGCTGGCTACAGAAGAGCATGAGGCCCCGGAGAGAACTGCTGCTGGATCTTAGTGAAAGGATGGTAAGTCATCTGGAGAGAGGTTTTCAAAGCCAGGAATTCAAGTCGGGTGCCCGATTCCAGATTGCCTGTGAAATCACTGTGTACTTCCCTCGCTTGTCTAACTTTGTGTTGTATATTGTCTAGCAGCTTTTCTTTCAAAGTTAACAAAGCTACACTTGTGTGATAGGTGATGTAATGATCTCATAATAATAGTCAAAATCCAAGTCACAGAAAATGCCAGCATTTAAAAGAGAGCCCTGATAAATTGCTAGTGCCTTATACCACTGCCACTTCCCAGGCCTTCCATGTTAGAGCTGTCTTAATCATTGATGCCGTTTGCTCAGACTTGGAGCCGTAATATCTGCTTCTTGTTTCAGGGTATATTATGAAGTTGCTGATGGCACTGCCTTAGCCCTTTGGCTAAGAAGAATAGCAAATAATTTGTGGATTATCCGTATAAGCAGCAGCCAAACAGCATTCCCTTCCAATCAATAGGGAAGAAAGCTGCTGCACCGGTTTGTCTGGGTTCCCTCATACCAAAGGTCTTTCTCACATTTATTGATCCTTTTACATTTTGCAACTTGTTCAGGGTCAGTTGATGACCGGAGCGAACTGTCAGGTCTTTGAAAAGTGATTGTAACTGTGAAAAGAGGTTTGTTGACTTCCTCACGTGATAAGTAGACATTGAAGAAATTGCATGTTGCTCATCTCTTAAGTCAGAGACTGGAATTGGACAGATACTGTGTTACTAGAAAATAAAATACAACTGGGCCCCTTGAGACAGAAATGTAGTGATGAAATCGTGTCATATTATCACAGAGACATAGTGACTGTTTTCTCAACTAACAAACAGATCCTAGTCAAAAATAATGTTTGTTCCAGGTAATTCTGGTCAGTCTCCCAAGGCAGTGGATCTGCTTTGCAAATGAGAAAAAGTGGACCTACATATTGAAACGGGAAGGGCTATTTTTGTTCCCCAGTTCAAAATGGGCACAGCAGAGCCTCTATAGTTTTCAAATTGGTAGCAGCACCTTTGCCTGCTTGTTAGCAGACGGAGCAGAATCTGTACTTTCTCCTGTATGGCTCTTGAAAGAAACTTGGTTGAACTGGTTTGCTTGTTGGAAAAAAAAGTGGGATGTTGGATCAAGTGCAACTGTAGCAAATACTGACCTTCCTGAAACTATTTAGAGTTTTCATGTGTTGATACTCGTTAGAAAAAACCAAAACTTGAAAAAAATCCTATAAGGATTAAGCTATGAGATTGTTTTCAAGGGGGGGGGGGGGGGGAAGGAAAACTAAATGGAAGATAATTTTAGAGAAAGTAACTTTCATAGCACTTGGAGGTAACATAGCTGTCTGTAAACAGGATGTTTAAGGAAAAGATACTCGGTCTCTTTATGATTCTTTCTGTGGCCTTCTAACTGAAAAGTCTGACTGTGTGAACCCTGGTTATCGGTGTTACGGAAAACTGATGTGCTTTGCAAGCTGAGATTCTTCTGCCACAGAGCAAAGTAGGAGAGACATGGTCTTGTGGTTTGGGTTACTATCCTGTGACGTGCCAAAAGAGGTCAGAAACTGTTTTCAGAGACTCTGGTGTCAGGGCAGAGGTTTCTGGGGAGGCTGTAGCTCAGCCCATCAGCTCAGCTCACCCCGGGGGTGCGGGGCTGTGCGGAGGTGGCGGGAGGCGAGGGAGGGCGAGCGGCTCGGCTGGATGGGGCGAGGGGGCCGGCGCGCAGAGGCAGGGGCCGGGCCGGGCCGGGCCGGGCGGCCCCGCGCCACCCCCCCGCGTCGGCGCGGTGGCGGGCGGCGAAGCCCGTCGCCTTCGCAGCCGCGGTGAAGTGCGCGGGTCTGGCCGCAGCGTCCGGCGTTGTTGGCCGGCGAGGGAAAAATCCTCGGCGGGCCGGGCTGAGGGGCCGGGGCTGCGGGTGCGGCGGGCCTCCCGGCTCGTCAGTCAGGCGTCCGCCTGAGGCCGCGGGGCTTCCCGCCGCTCGGGAGCCGCGGCCGGGCCTGTCAGCGGCGCGGCCCCTGCCCGCGGCGGCGGAGAGGCGCTGGGGCGTCCCGGTCTCCGGCGCGGGCAGCGAGCGGGGGGGGTGGCTCCGGGCAAAGGAGGTTTGCAAAGGCCGGCTGGGGACGAGCGTCGGCGCTCGGCAGACCCGCGGTGATGTGCTGCGGCCCGGCGGCACCGAGGTGGAGGGAGGCTCTCGGCGGAGGGAACGTGTTCCTGCGGCCACAGGAACTTGTGGAGGTACCTACCGGCAGCAGTTGAGGAAGCGTTTTTTTTACTGTGGGTTTTTTTTTCCTGTCTCTTTTTTCCCCCTTCTTTCTGTGCTTTTTACCAGTGCCCGCGGCAATGACTTTTTTTGCCGCCACAATGTTAAGGTTTTTGCTGGAAAACAGGTATGTTCTACAAAGCAATCTCTCGTGCCTTTCAATCTACAGAACTTGTGGACAAATGCGTAGGTCCACGCACGCGTTCATGTTGTGATGCAGAGCGATCAGAAATTGTGGGACCGCTTGTAGGACTTGATGACTTTGTCCGTATCCTCTGATGGAGGTGTTTAAGGCCGTCCAGTTTATGCTCCAGCTCAGTGATGTTACTGCTTTTGAGAGGTTTGAGTTCACCGGATAGGAGAGCCTTTTTTGTAGGGATCAGTTGTCTTGTTCTGATTTTTTTATTTTACAGGTAAAATCACAGCTCAGTGTGACATGGAAATAACTGGAAATAGTTTTATTTTTAAATTCGGGGCCTTATTTTCCTTGAAACTGGATTTTCAGATACGGTGCTAGAAGACGTTACAGAATTGTAAGTGTTGTTTCTGCCTCCTGTTCCTCTTGAACATTTGGTTTCCTGGGGAAAAATACTGTGTAAGCTCTGTAAGCGAAGAGGTTTTATATTTTTGGAATACTTGCCAGCTGAAGGGTTTGTACCTTGGACTTACACTGTAGAGGATGATCTGTTCAGGACATCCATGTCATAGAGTAGCTGTTGCATGACTTATACTTGTAATCAGGTTCCTACTCGATAGCCTTAACTTTGCGTGGATTGCGCCTTGAACATTCCAGTAGTTTGTTTGTTTTTACATTTCCTTAAGGTCTAGGCAAAGGTTTAGAAAGTTAGCAGACTTAAGGATAAGTATTTATTACTTTGTCCTGCCACGTTGCTATTTGAAACCTGTGCTGAGTATTGGTGGTATTCAAGTAATTGCCGCGATTTAGAGGGTGAATCTGTATCTTTACGTGTACTGAGCAGAAAAGGACAATGGATCTTTTTAGTTGCCAGATAGCTTTCTTTATCCAGGCGGTCAATTTGTCAAGATCGGTCTGCAGCGTGGCCCATTTATTTCTTAGTTCCAACAGCTGCCATCTTAATGTAGAGATATATTCTGTAATCAAAACTGGAATTGTTGTCCCTGGTTATCTGTTCTTACTTATTTTTTTTTTAATGCTGCTTCAGTGAGATTCCGTCTGAGGGCAGAAGAATCGCAAAGCTAGACCAGATTTTGCTAAATGGAAATAACATAGCACTGGTAAGTCATCATTGTTAAAATGCTGCATGCATTTATTTTCTGTACCTGTAAATCAATCAGTAACTGAGCTCAACTACTTTAAGCTGAGCTTTCCAGACAATTCCATTACACAAGGTAATTTCAAGTAGCTTCTGGGGCATATGTGTGTATGAACGATGCTGGAAAAGTGATCTTGCTGTCTTAGTACACGTTACAGTTTAAAAAAAAAAAAGAAAAAAAAAAAAAAAAAGAGCATGTCCCTAACTTTATTTTGGTGAATGTTTTTCTGGTCTTCAGGTGTGCAAGGGAATCGCTGGCTTTGTTAAGCGCTCCGTAAGCTGGTTCATACAGTGGCTTTTAACTCACGAGTGTTTGCCTGCATAAGCGTGTAGGTGGAATGCATCTACGTTTTATCCATTATTGTATGTATAGATGTGTTTGCAGCAGTTTGGATGTTTACAAGCTTGTCAAGTCATTTGGCAGTTACGATTACCGTGTGCTGCCCAGAGAGCTGTACCTTTACGTGCTCTGAAAAAAATCCAGAGGTCTGTTGGCTTATACCAAATCAGAAGCACTATGATTTTTAGTTTATTATCTGCTGGTGTATGTAGGTCAGTACTGCAACAGTAATTAAATACTGTGATTATGCATCCCTAAGCTGAATTCTGCAACTTCCTAAATACCACAAGAGCAGACCTAGAATAGCTTTTTGTTTGTCGGCATAGATGGCTACAAAGTCAGGACTTCCTACGTAAAAGCATTCCTAATTTTGTGGGAAGAGGAGAGGAAGACCAACTCGAGTCGAAATGAGCTCTGTGTGAACGAGGAACAATCTCCATTTTGCTGTCTTACCCACCTTGCATCTCCTCACCGTGTGTCTGAGCAAGTGCCATCTTGCCTTAATTTCTAAGCCCCTTTCTGCTTTGGTTATTGTTCTGCCTCCTTAAAGGATAGTGCATGTTCTGACTTCTTGTATGGGGTAAAATTGCTACCATCCAGCTAAGCTGGTGGTATACTGTCCTTGAAGCAGAAGCTGGTGATGCTTAGAGTGCAAATTTTCAGCGAGACGTAGATACATTTCTGTATCGGATCTTGTGCCTCTCTTGCAGACACATCTTCCCATGTCAGGAAGACTATGCTTTAGACTTTTTCTTACTTTGGTCCTGAAAGCAGCAAAGTTTTTCCTCTCTAGAAGTGCTCAGCTAATTATTAAGAATGTATCAGTAAAAGCAATGGTTATCCTCTTCTTTTTTCCCTTATTCATGTTTTTCCTTTTGTATTTCTTTCTCTGTTGTTCAGCTCTTTACTTTCTTCCCTGGAAAATTACTCCCTGCTGCCTGTAGAAGAGTTCAGGCTCTTTATCAGTTTTTGAGCTCTGCTTACTGATAGAAGTTGGAAAGAGGAAACCAGCTTCCCAGTCTCGTGACAGTCTGGGGAGGAATCGGCAATTGGAGAAATTATTCACGAAAGGAAGGGTGTTCTTTGTCCTTTTAAAAATGAACTGTAGTGTTTCTAGACAGAATCATTTCCTTGAGTTGAATACCAAAGACAAAACCCAAAATGTTTGTTACCTAGGAACTGCTTTGTGTTTTGTTAAACATTCTTTGTGTTTTGGAGGTTCTGTCCTGTGCTTCTCTGGCAATAACTGGCTTCTACTGTTGGGAGAGGAAGATAATATTGAATCGAAAAACCACTTTTGTGGTCTGCCGGTGAAGTCTCCATCTGCTCAATTGTTGTAAAGCAAGAACTGTCATGTGTAGGTTTGTAAAACTCAGATCTATGGCACAAACACAAAATTGTCGTCGTCTTTTATAGGTGGTTCCTGAAGGAGAAGGACCTGAAGTATAAGTTGATACAGTTGTCATCTGTGAAGACATGGTTTTTATGTATGTGTGTGTGTATGTAATCTAAACAGAGCTTTTGGGGTAATGGTGTGGGTTGCTTGTTTGTTTTGTTTACAGACTCTTGGAATTGACATTTGATAAAAGAGAAGGATTTCCCCTTCAGGAAAGGTGCATCACTAATGATGATGATGCTGGTTTTGTAAGTTGAAACCGTTACTTTCCTGTAAAGACACACTAATTTGTTCTGAGTAAAAGCCTTTCTTTTTGTTCTCTTTGTGCTCAGTTACGTAAGTGCACGAGTGAGTGAGTTTTCCAACGGGTTGATGGAGTGGAAAAAGAATAGTTACGTTCCAGTTGCTGTCGGTCTTCAGTTTTTCTACATCTGTTGCATTTGTTTATGGCCCAAGTCTATATAAAACCCAAATCGTGGGCCAAGAGATTGCTATTCTTTGCACTACAGGCAGGTTTACTTTGCTTTCAGTGTTCCTGTAGCCTGTTGCTTTGGAAGGTGCAGGTAACAAGCTTTTCAACTGAATAAATGAGTGGTAGTGTTTTTTTGTTTTCCTCCCCTAGAAATGTAGTGCTTGATCATACTGCACTGACCTGTAGAAGTTGTGGGCACTGTGGTGTTCTCCAGAATGCTACTTGGGCTGCCACTACAAGTAGGCCACTTAAAATAATAACCTTAGACTTTAAAAAGACATAAAAACTTAATGATGCTTAAAGTATAGTGCAGAGTAGTCATCAGGTTAAAATAACTTCATGCTTATGACATGCACAGTGATGGTTCCTTTCAGGTTTTTTGGTTGTTGTTGTTGTTTGGTTTTTTTTCTTCTTTAAGATGGCACTGGTTGCAGTGATCTTCAGTTTTACGACACAGCTAACTGTCTTAGTATAGATATGGTTCCTTTCTGCCTACTATTTCCGTTTACTGGCAGACATAGTTAAGATAGCTCTTTGGAGTTGTGGAGTGTGCGTGTGTATATAGATATATGTGTGTGTGTGTGTGTGTGTGTGTGTGTGAATGTGTATGAAAATAAGAAGACCTAAAGCCCCCTCCCCACATCATTAGTTTTTGCTGACCTGTATTTCAGTGTTACCAAGATTTTAAAGTGACCCAAGTATTGCTGTTGCAAATGTTTCCATGTTTGTCTAACTATTGTGATGACAGAAATAAAAAAAAAAAAATCAAAACACTAAATGTTTTATTACTTGCCCTATAACTATATAGGCGTTCCCTGTCTAATATCGATTTCTTTTTTCAGGATTCACTGTATTTTATTTTTTTTTTACCCTATGAAACGGAAAGAGATTTCTGGCTTACTGTTGGCTTTTGATAGATGTTTTATCCTTGGGGAATTGCCCACCAATTAATTCATAGAGTTTGGAATTTAACTGAAGGACGTTTTGCATGCCCGTGTTCAAATATCGATGCTGACAAGCCACCATACGGTTCATGTTGATAGCTTTATGGATACTTAAAGGTAGGCAATAGTCTTATTTTTTAATAATGCTTAACCTTTTTCTCTTTGGCAAGAACAAGCAAGTCTGCCTGGTTTTGTAGGACTTGCAGCTTTTCCTTAACATCGGACTTTAAAAAGGGGAGAACCGGTATCAGGTACGCCGTTAGGATGGTGATTTTTAAAATACGAAGCTGCGTAACAGTCTCGGGAAGAACATGTGTGACTGGGCGTGAGAGTCTGTGGCACAGCATTACTAACATTTGCTTAAAAAAGTTTTGAAGAATGAAGCATTTGCTTTATGAACGGTACTTGAGGACGAATTCTGATGCTGCTAAAGTTTATTGAAAAATAGGCACTGATTTCAGTGATGATGCAGGTGTGGTTTCTGTTCATGCCTTAAATCTGAAAAGAAGAGAAGAGAAACCTCCATTTGAAGGAGGATTTTGTATGAAGGGTAATCAAACCGGTAACCTACTTTAAGAACGACTTTAAAATATTTGGAGCATCGGTTAAAGGCAAATAAGTAAAGTTTATCATATCCTCCTACATAAGCTGTGACTATTGAATACAGTCAGCAGTGCGCCTCAGAACTTGTTGGTGTGCAACTGAAACGTGTTAAGTTGTAAGACTTCACAGCCACGAGCTGATGGGCCACAGTTCTCTCCGAGCATGAAGCGCTGTAAGTTTTAGTTTCTTGCACAGCAGTGACTCTTTCCAACATTAGTAACTATACAACAGGGTAAAAGGTCAATTTAGTGAATAATAATGTGTCGTTCTCGGAGTAGCTGTTTGCATTTCACCATGATGCAGATGCTTTCTATAGCAGTTGTGTTGGCCCGTGTCTTAGAATTCGGTTAATCCTCTCCTGAACTCATTTAAACTTTTGGCTTCAACTGCATCACTGACAATATGTTTCACAATAGAAAAATTATTTCCTTTAAAAACAAGGGGGGGAGGGGTGGGAGAAGAAGGGGTGGAGGAAGTGGGGATAAAAAAATCTGTTGTCTGCCAGTGCTGTGGGCTGCTCACTCATTTTTCTGTAGAACTCCTGGGGGTTTGTTGTTGTTGTTGTTCTTCTTCTTCTACCTTAATGCTTATAGGCATGTCATAAATTGCGACCACAAGGGATCATAATCCAATTAAAATTTTATTAATTATAGCAAGTAGAATATGAGCAAATACAGCGCTGGACGGCAGGGGAGTCTGCGCTCCACCAACTGCCGTAACTTTAGTTACAGTTACATTCCTTATATACATTTCATGTACCCTTTTCTTGTAAGTCTCCGCCTTGTCTTGTTTCTTCTTTCTTCACTGGTGTAGGTCTGTTACCATGTAGATTCAGTAGATCTTCTCAAGGATGACTGTCCTTTGATATGGAATGTCTTTTGATGTGGAGAAATGCAGCTGTTGTTCTTCCTTTCCTTATCTAGGGAGTCATAGCCATTACTTTTTCCCCCTTATCTAGTAAGTTATAGCAAGTGCCCTCTTCCCGGGACCTCCACACATAATTCGAGCAAGTCTTGTCATTTACACAAGGCATATGTTAACTCTCAACATCTCTTCCCCCTTCTTGATTTCCTGAACAAATTTAACCCGTTTATTACATAAGCGATCTCATGTCTTTTTGCAGTTTAATCTTTACACTGGGTTTAACATAAATCTTAATAAACAATATCATATTCATAGTTTCTCACAATCCCCCCTTTTTCTTTTTGTCCTATTATTGTTTATTAGACGTTACTTTCACTTTCGGTACTGTAAGCCAAACTTTTCTCATAATCCTAACATTTATCATAACATTCACAAGGTAATATTTCACAATTACAATAGGTATAGTTTTCACGTGGCATAACGTCTTCACAACAATCTTCATCCTCATTAATAGGTACACTCTTATATTTTGCTCCAGACCTCGTAGTTAAAATAAGCAGTTTAGCCATGTCTAACCGTTCTTTAATAAAGTGTAAAATATAGCGTAATATAAAAGGCCCAAATACAAGTCCTAAAATCAACATAATAAGCGGTCCTGCTAAAGCAGACAACAAAGTGGTTAGCCAAGGTGAAACATTAAACCAGTTTTCATACCATGATTTGTTCGCTTCGCGATCCTTTTTACGTTTGTCCAATCTTTTTCGGAGTTTAGACATGGTGTCCTGGACTACTCTCGTGTGATCAGTAAAAGAGCAACACTCTTCATTGAGAGCTACACATAACCCTCCCTCCTTTAAAAACAATAGATCTAATCCTCTTCTATTTTGCAGTACTACCTCTGATAAAGACTTTACTGAAGTGGCTAAATTTTGGATAGATTGTTCTATTTTTGCTAAATCCTCATCTACAGCCATCTGTAAACTTTGTAATTCCTGGCCTTTTACTAGGGAGGCTATGCCTGTACCTGCTCCAACTCCGCCCGCTATCAGCAGTGTAGCCAGGGTTACCACTGTAATTGGCTCTTGTTTTTGTCTATTCAGGTCTCCTTCAAAGTGGCGTAGCACTTCCTCAGAGGTATGATAGATCAGACGAGGAACAATAATCACCTGTATGCAAAACTGAGATTGATTAAACACGTTTAGGGATAGGCAGGGCGTTACTCCGATGTCTGAACAAACCCATTTAGCTCCTGGTGTTGGGATAGCCCATTTGTCCCTTTGATTCTTATGTTTCTCTATGTTGGTGTTAGTGACTGTTCGGTTGCACAAAGGCTGGTACTTTTTGGGCACTGTACTTATACATTTTCCTTGGCCTGTTACTAATTGAATAGTGATTCCTTGCGTATGATTCCTCCGGTCATCCCATGGACATTCTCGTGGGTTTGAACCATTAGACCATTGAATCTTACCTGGTTTTCCAATTGTCTTAAAATATGGTGGTCTAACATTATAACATAACCAGCATTCCTCAGTTAAATTTGGTTTGTTTTCATTAAGAGCACGATAAGAGACTTGTATTAGATTCCATAAGGGGTCTTTGGATTCTGACAACTCTAGGTCCCTGGACAGGGATGATTCAGTCATAGTGTCACTAGTTGTTTCCGAAAGAGAGTCTGGAGGAGGGGTTACAACAATTACGGGGGCAACCTTTTCTTCAGAAGAAGTGGGTGGATTCAGGACTAAGTTTGGTCCTACTGGTAAGGGATCATGAGGCATTGGACTTTTCATTATTTGAAAAATTCCTCCTCTGTCCGCACCTGTTTCCCAATATCTAATTCCCCAATATTTTCCTGCCAGCCAAAAGTCCTGTGCAGGATTTCTTACAGTTATATTGATGCCCACACAAGGAATCGTTTGTCTTAAGCAATGGCCCCATCGGTCTCTGGTTAATTTAGGTCTTTTGTATCCTTCCGGTGACCATTTTATTTCTAGATACTGGTCTCCAGATGCGGACCACTCAGAAGCTCATGTTTCGCATCCCCAATATGCACAGTAATAATGACCTGGAGAATTACAGTAACTTTTACCAGGGTTTGATGTTGGGCATATATAAATTGGTTTACATATATCTGCTTCATCTTTGCGATCTTCTTCAGTAATTAAATCATGTAAACTCACATTAAAACTAACTATGCCCGGTGTAGTTCGTGCTTGGATTGGATTACTTGGATATCTTATGTTTGTTATTGTCTAATTCATAGGTTGATGAGGGTTCCCACTTGCTTGTGTTATTATCAATAACAAGGCTAACGGTATACCAGAAAAAAAGGAGTCCGTCAATTTTGCCAATTTAAGTATATTTTTACCAGTCCTGGGGAAGTTCGGCCATTGTTGCTTTTGTGTCCCATTGTTCTGGTTCTTTTCTCCACAGTTTGTTCCTCCTCTGCCTTGCCCGTCGACTCGGTTGCTTCGAGCCACGGGGTATATCATCTTCTCGGCAGCAAGGGAATTCTTCAGGAGAACAGCTGTTTGGGGCTTTCTGCCTGTTTACATAGGCTTCCCACCTTGCAGCTTTGATTAATGGGACAAAGCAAGACACAGTTAGTATTTCCCTTCTGCACTTTATAGCCAAGATTTCAGCTACAAAGGGGACTGGTTTGTTGGAATGGTAACAATAATATTGTGGGTTTATTCCTTTAGCAAAAATTTCCCACCATTCATGGGATTTTCAAATAATTTCTTGTTTAGACTCTAATTGTTTTAGTTTCCATTCAGTGAGAGTTCTTTGGATTTTTCCAACACTGTGTGCAAACTCCTATCGGAGGGTATTCATATTCACAGTGTGTCCACCATTTATTCTGGCATACCTTACACCTGAAACAAGCAAATGGATAATAATTACAGTTCAAATTATTACACCTAATTCATACATCTAGAGTGCTCAAATTATTTACATTTGTGTATATTCAATATTGTATGGTTGCATAGGTTTAGCAATTTCCTTTAGCACACTTTGTATGTTTCCATATATAGTAGATAAAAAAAGAAGTAATTATAGCAAATATAAACAGCAATATACACTTTACACTAAAAGGTAATGCGGCAAAATAATCAAATAAAGTCTCTATCATGACGTTATCTTTTCAGGGTTATTTTGGTGTCACCTGGAGTACTGATTACTTTCCAGTGGGGTCTCGTCACTGGGCCTTTAATGCGACTAGCATGAGTCCATCCACGTTCAGCAGTCCGGACAGCTGTTTCTGTTGTAAGCAAAACAAGATAAGGTCCCTCCCAATTGGGTTTTAGGGTTTCTTCTTTCCACGTTTTAACCAATATCCAGTCCCCAGGTTTAAAATTGTGAATTTTTAAGTCCAACGGAGGTCGTTGCACAATCAGTCCATGTTCCCAAAGCTTGTTATGATGTTCTGCTAATTGTGAAACATATTCATTAATCACACGATCTGGAATCAAAACATTTGTTTGTGGACTTTCAATTCTATAGGGCATCCCATACACCATTTCAAACGCTGATATTCCTACATCTGCTCGGGGTCTGGTTCTGAGAATTAATAGTGCCATGGGTAGGCACTTAATCCATGATAATTTAGTTTCTATCATTAATTTAGTCAAAATAGTTTTGATTTCCCCATTCATCCTTTCAACTTTTCCCGAACTTTGTGGATGCCATGGCGTATGGTATTCCCACTTAATACCTAAGCTTTCTGTTAGATCTCTGACAATTTTTGACACAAAGTGTGTTCCTCTGTCTGAGTCAATTACATCAGGTACACCATATCGAGGTATAATGTATTCAAGTAATACCTTAGTAACTTGGTTAGCAGTTGCCTTGGAGGTAGGAAAAGCCTCAACATAATGTGTTAAATGATCCACCATTACCAATAAATATTTGTAACGCCCCACCCTGGGTAGTTCAGTAAAATCTACTTGTATGTGTGAAAAAGGTCTGTATGCTGGGGAACGTCCTCCAAGAGGTTTTTGTCTCATGTTGTTTCGATTAACCTTTTGACAGGTCTCGCAGGCTGTCGTGACTGTCTTTGCTATGTTATATACGCCTATACAGGCAAACTGTTGATTGAAATGATCAACTAACGCCTGGGTTCCCCAGTGTGTTTTGCTGTGTATTTTTGAAAATATTTCGAGTGCTATGCCCTTTGGCAAGACTTCTCTCCCATCTGGCAATATGTACTTACCATCCTGTTCCTTAGCTCCCATTTGCTCTAATTTTTCCTTTTCTGCAGACTCAAAGCTCAAATTTTTACTAACAGGTATTTGTTGCATAGTCAAAATCGTATTATAATTGCCTGCCACTCGTTTTGCTTCTGTATCAGCTGCATTATTTCCCCTAACTTGATAACTTGTACCTCGCTGGTGTCCCTTTATATGTACAACTGCTATTTTATTCGGCATTTTCAATGCCCCCAGAACTCGCCGAATTAATCCCGGGTGTATCAGTTCTTTTCCCTGTGAGTTAATAAATCCTCTTTCCTCCCATATTTTTCCAAAGGTATGTACCACTCCAAACGCATAGCGTGAGTCTGTATATATAGTTCCATCCTTTCCCTTCAGTGACACTAATGCTTTCCACAATGCATACAGCTCACAGGCTTGAGCCGACCAGCTGGCACTCAGGGGGCCTGATTCTATTGTTTTAAATTCTCCTTTTTCCAATTTAACGATGGCATATCCGGATAATCGTTTACCTTCCACTATTCGTGATGACCCATCTATAAATAATACTTCTCCACATTGTAGTTCTTCTTCTTCTAAGTCTGGCCTAATGCGTGTCTGCTGTTCAATTGTTTGAAAACAATTGTGCAATAGTTCATTGCCTTCTCCTGGGTATAAAAATTCAGCGGGATTAACTGCTCCAATAGTTTTTAAAGATAGTTTAGGGGATTCTATAAGTATTCCTTCATACTTTAATAATCGGCTATCTGTAAGCCACTTTTCTGCTTTTTGTTGTAGCACTCCCCTGATGTTATGAGGTGTATATAAGACAACTTCTCCATTAAAGGTAATGCGATTCGTTTCCTCAAGTAATAAGGCAGCAGCAACAATGATTTGTAAACAACTTGGCCAACCCCTGCTCACAGGATCCAACAGCTTTGATAAGTATGCCACCGGTTTCTTTTGTCCGGCCCATTCCTGAGTTAATACTCCGAATGCCGTTCCTTCATGTATGTTAACGAATAAATGGAATGGCCGCTTTAAATCTGGGAGGCTTAAAACCGGTGCTTGACTTAGCTCCCTTTTGAGACTGGCAAACTGCTCTTGATCCTGAGGGGTCCACTTGGGTATTTTGTCTTTAGACAGTTGTTCATATAAAAATTTAACTTTAAAACTCTAGTTCTCTATTCATTGTCTCCAATACCCAAATAGCCCTAATGCCTGCCGAATTTGCCTCTTAGTGACAGGCATAGGTAATTCTAAAATTCCTTTAATGCGCTCTGGATCTAATATCTTCTTGCCGTTAAACAAATAATGCCTCAAATATTTCACTTTTTCCTCCACAAATTGCAACTTTTCTTGTGATACCCGCAGTCCCTTTTGTACAAGAAAGTTTAGGAGTCGAATGCTTTCTTTTCTTACATCCTCCTTATTATTCCCTGCTATGAGCAGATCATCTACATACTGTAACAGTACATTTCCTGTTTGTGCCTGGTATTCTTTTAAGAGCTCTTCCAGGGCTTGTCCAAACAGATTAGGGGATTCAGTGAACCCTTGGGGGAGCACGGTCCATCTCAATTGCTGTCTACGGCCTGTCTCTATGTCTTCCCATTCAAATGCAAAATAATCACGGCATTCTTCTGCCAGTGGACAGGCCCAAAAGGCATCCTTTAAATCAATCACACTATACCAGGAGTTATGGGGTCCTAGCTTGCTTAGCAGTGTGTATGGATTTGCTACTACAGGGAACCGGGTGATAGTTCTTTTGTTTATTTCCCTTAAATCATGTATAAGCCGATATTTCCCATTTGGCTTCCTTACAGGCAAAATGGGGGTGTTAAAGGGTGATATACAAGGCTCTAAGATTCCTTGTGCTAACAATCGATCAATTTCTGGTTTTAATCCTCTCCGTCCTTCTAGGGATATGGGATATTGCCTCACCCTCACAGGTATGTGGGGTTCGGAGATTTGAATTTTAATCGGTGGGATTTCCAGTTTACTTATTGTGTCCGGAGAGTACCAGACATCAGGGTTAATTTGTTTTTGATTGTCCACAGTTAAAGGATAAGCAGACACCATTAGCTCTTGTTTTTTTGCTTTAATTTCTAATTGTAATTCGACAATTAAATCCCGTCCTAACAGATTAAATTCTGCTTCAGGGACGAGCAAGAGTTCACCCATTCCAAATTTATTTTCAGTTTCGAACACCACATTTTTGATTTTGCTTACTTTAAAGGGTTCCCCTTTTGCTCCAATTACTTGTACTTTTTCAGGGGAAACTTTACATCCCTCAGGTATTTGCCTAATAGTCGATTTCTCAGCCCCAGTGTCTACTAAAAAGGTGAACTCTTGTTTATGGGGACCTATTTTTAATTTTATTAAGGGCTCATGATGACTCCGGTCCCCTAAGATATAGAGCCCCTGACTCTCCTATTCTGTTTTCAATATTTCCTCATCCCTGATCCTTTCTCTGCAATTCTTCTTTATATGTCCCTTCTTTCCACAGTAAAAACAACATCTCTGTTCCTTCCTTACTACTACGTTCCCTTGTTTCGTTCCAGCAGATTTATGTTCACCGATCTGCCCTTTGCGACCCTCTCTAACCACTGCTACCATCATTTTTACTTGTCGCTTGCTGCTCTCTTCTTCCCGCCTTATGTAGATTTTCTGAGCTTCCCTTAATAATTCATCCAACCCTCTATTCTGCCAGTCTTCTAACTTTTCAATTTTCTTTCTGATATCTTCCCATGATTTTGCCACAAACTGAGTTTTGAGGAGTGCTTGTCCTAAAGGATCGTCTGGATTTACCCCAGAGTACAGCTGAAGGGCTTTCCTCAGTCGTTCTAGCCACTCAGTAGGGCTCTCATCTTTCTTTTGCATTTCATTAAATGCTTTATTGATATTCTGGCCACGGGGTACTGCTTCTCTAATCCCCTGAATTACTATAGTTCTCAGGTCCTGCATATGAGTTCTATGCACCGGATCCTGATTATCCCAATTAGGTCTTTGGAGTGGCCATTTAATATCTGCTTGGGGTCCCTGGGCATGCTGAGCATCCCACAGTCTCATTCCTGCTCGTCTAATCATATCTCTTTCCTCGGTAGTAAATAATTGACCAAGGATAGATTGCATCTCATCCCAAGTATAAAGGTTTGGTCCCAAAAATTGATCTAATCTTTCTGCCACTCCGAGTGGGTCCTCAATTAAGTTTCCCATCTCGGTTCTTTTAAAATCTCGCAGGTCAGCCGAGCTTAGGGGTACAGAAATATATCCAATCACAGGTTGAGGTCCCCCCATGGGCATTTCCCTTAGAGGATATATCTGAGCTGCCCCTTTTTGGCTCCTAGTCACGCGTCTAGGAGGAAGGGGGGACCCTTGTTCCGACTCTGGTTGGGGAGTGGGCGCTCTGGGGACCTCTGGAGGGGCTGCGGGAGCAGGAGGAGGAATGTAAGGGGGGGGGGGTTAGAAGGGTTTCGTCTAACTCTTCCTTCTTTTTCTTTTGTTTAGTTTTTACTTCATTCAGTGGGTAAAGTCTAGCTCCCGGTCTTTCTAGCCACACTTCCGCATACTGACTCTCCTCCGGGTTAAGGGGTTTTTTATTATTAACCCAGAGGTTTAATTGCTGTCTTACCCAATCTTCTTCTGACCCATAGACTGGCCAAAAGACATTTTTAGAAATCTTCTTCCCTCCCCATACCTTAGTACAATATTCTATCATTTTCTGCTTATCTTTCCCTAATGTTCCAGGGAAATATCTCCAATTGTCTAAGATATATGCCAGAGGGGTATTCTTAGGTACAGTGGGTACCCTTCCCATGGGAGTCGAAGGCTTGCTGCCCTTCGCCCCCATCTTCTGGATTATCCACACACACACTCACTCGTTCCCCTTGTTCCTGGCCCAGTCCCTCGCAGGAGATGGGAAACGCAGTACTTAAGAGTCCACGCTCGCTTGGTTCAGTATATCGAACCTCTCATTTGTTATAATCCAGGAAACCCAATCCCGCCCGAACGGCAAACCCGCGAACAAATTCGCAATATACTTACGCGTCCTGCGTCTTCGTCCGGACTCCCGTGCACAGAATTTTTATGGGATTTTACCGGTTTCTCCTTTGCTCACTATTCTAGAATTTAGGTTCGTCGGTAAGGTTGAGGTAGGCTGTCGGTCACGGGGCCGCGGATTGCCGCGGGGCGCCTCCCCGGAGGACAGAAGCCCACCGTTCCTTATCCGAGTCACGGCACCAAGAATTGTCATAAATTGCGACCACAAGGGATCATAATCCAATTAAAATTTTATTAATTATAGCAAGTAGAATATGAGCAAATACAGCGCTGGACGGCAGGGGAGTCTGCGCTCCACCAACTGCCGTAACTTTAGGTTACAGTTACATTCCTTATATACATTTCATGTACCCTTTTCTTGTAAGTCTCCGCCTTGTCTTGTTTCTTCTTTCTTCACTGGTGTAGGTCTGTTACCATGTAGATTCAGTAGATCTTCTCAAGGATGACTGTCCTTTGATATGGAATGTCTTTTGATGTGGAGAAATGCAGCTGTTGTTCTTCCTTTCCTTATCTAGGGAGTCATAGCCATTACTTTTTCCCCCTTATCTAGTAAGTTATAGCAAGTGCCCTCTTCCCGGGACCTCCACACATAATTCGAGCAAGTCTTGTCATTTACACAAGGCATATGTTAACTCTCAACATCTCTTCCCCCTTCTTGATTTCCTGAACAAATTTAACCCGTTTATTACATAAGCGATCTCATGTCTTTTTGCAGTTTAATCTTTACACTGGGTTTAACATAAATCTTAATAAACAATATCATATTCATAGTTTCTCACAGGCATTTCTACCTTTTCTACCTTGTTTTTCTACCTAATGCGAATAGGCATTAGCCTATCCTCTGCACCTTTGGTCATTTCCTGAAGTTTGTCTGTGGTTTCCTACATGAGTAGGTAAATGTATCTATTTTACTTTACAGAGCTTTGATAGTTTTTAAAATTATACAAGTAATTTAAGTCTTGGAACAAATGTCTTTGCTTATTGATTTTTGTGAGTAGCTGCAAAAATCTCGTTTATTAGTTGCCCCTTTTAAAATTAAAATAAAAATGAATGCTATGCAAGAAATAGGTTGCAAGTAACTGTTAGGGTCTTACTACTGCTCGCTGTTGAGAGATCGTGGGAAGTGCAGAGAATTTGTGTTAAAAGTGAAGGGCATTTTTCAAGATAGTTTTCCAGGTCTGAGGCGTGCTGAAATATCTCTTTCCTATGATAGCGTGTTTAGTTTCATTGACTTCAGCGGAACACACAGAATACATTGACTTAAACTAGCTGAGAATCTGATGATAAGGTTTTATACTCCACCTAACATAGTGTTGTGATGACCTGTCCTCCGAACTCAAAATTATGTTTGATGATCTTAACAAGGAGGCCGGATCTTTGATCTGGAAATTATGCTGATAGCGACGTTACAGAATCCAGGCTTGTAACTTCACTGGTTTCTTGCAGCCCCTCAAGTTCATGAAGGACAATAAAGACCCATTCTTTTTTGTTCTTGTGCTATAATCAGTGATGGAAGTATGACATTGTCAGTTGTAAGAAGTGGCTTAACTGCTGTTGGAGTCTGCTTTTCTGCCTGAAAAACCTGTTGATTTGCATGGGTTTGCACAGCTTATGCTAATGATATGGCTGGAATGAGACAGGATCTTGTGTAGTCTGCAAGGGCTGTATATGGTCCTGGTTTATAGCTGGGTGGGAGGGATTGGTTCGAGTTACTTCTGATTTGCCCTATTTAATATCTTAAATAGGAGTGAACAGGGTGATTGGAACAGTTTCATTTTTACAAGAGGAAATTTATAAATTGTTTTTTATCCTGTGTTAGAATTAAGATATGTATTTACTGGAGACAACGAGTCTAGCCTGAACACTGAAACACCTCCGTTTTGGGCACGCTATTAGAACTTTTTTAAAATTTTCAAATCGTAACAGTCTGTCAGTTTATGCTTGTTGAGTCTGAGACATTAAATGATGCCCTTTGAACAGGTAAACATTGCTAATAATTGATATTTGGTTTGTAGACTATACCTTTTGTATGCTCTAAAGTCATCTGTTGTTTCCCTTTCATTTATAAAAGTTCTGTTCATCAAACCATATAAGCACATACCTAAATTCAGTGTTAAACTTCCTGAATTGCTCTAAACTATTGTGTTGCTGTAAACTGTTTTGGCTGATAAACCTAAGCGGTCAGCTTGGTATTCCTCCATGTATATGTGATTAAGATGCAATAGCTCAGCACAAGTTACCAGGCAACTGCATGCTCCAGCTGCATAGGAGGCACAAAGCACCTGGCCCGTTCCTTGTAATCAGTGGGAAAGTACAGATTCTCCTGTGAGCTTGGTCACCCTTGTCTATAACATATTAGATAAGAGTATTTTGATACTCCTCTCGCAGTGGGAGAAACACTGCTCGTGTCTGTGCAGTGTGTGAAAATCACTTTACCAAGATGCTTTTATTTCTAAAACCCTTGGAAAAAAACCTCAAAACGGAGTTTTAAAACTTTTTTAATCCAAGGCAAACTTCAGGATTCTCATTCTTACAAAGTATTTTACAATTGTGTAACCTTGTAGACTGTACGGAGAATGAGGATCTTGCATGTGACATACTCAAAAGTTTCATTTTTGGTGTTCTACACGCTTCTACTGATCGCAGCGCCTTTGTTTCCTAACGGCAAGTGGCAACAGACAATGCGTATGGGTTTCAAGGCCCTGTGGAACAGAGAAGGTAGTTTGCCAGTGTTCTTACTGCTGTTGCAGATGTCGTTTCAGTGGATTGAAAGTGGCACGTTCCAAGTACCTTTTCCTACCATTGCTGCGTTTGTTTTTTTTTTTTAATCTAGAAGAATGTTTCTGTACTTCCCTTCCCTATAGGTAGTTGCATGTTGATTTACATTGCATGCTATTGCAGCGTTCTTAGTCTACCAGTTACAGATTACTCCTTTCAGTTCTTGTGCATTTCTGAATGTGTATCTACCTATACACCTACTAAACTCACATTTATTCAGACATGATATGCAACTGCTACGGAAGTCAGCTATTGTGCTAGTTATGGTGTTTGCCCCGTCAGTTGTTTTACTATCTAATAAGTACCTGATGACAGAGAAGGGGAGTGTCAGAAAATAGACAAGTCAGGCTTTATGTTAGAACTGGTTTTCATAAGATTTAAGAGAACGCAGTTTTGGCATAAGGATTTACATGCCGCTCCTGGTGTTCTGTTGGGCTAATGCTTTGCAAGAAGCTGAGGTGTTTAACTTTCAAAAGCTGTTTATGTAAATTGGCTTACCTATGAGTACTCTCCTTCAGCTGTGTGTAACGAAGAAATAAATGTGCATCTCTAGACATGTGCATATGCAGATAGAATTGTAAGTGCACAGCTGGGGATGATGCTTGTGTTTGAGGGTAGAAATACGGAGAGGGACAGCAGTGGGGAAAGAAGAACCTTTGAAGATAGTCTAGCGTTGCTCTCATTCTAGAGGTAAATGATCAACGTTCTGTACCATTCTTGACAAATGCTTGCCTAATTTATTCTTAAACATTTCCTGTAATTATTGCTACTGTTGCAAAGATTGCCACATACCCTAAGTTTTTCAGGTTGTAATTTAAGCCCCACAATTCCGTGTAACTGTGTGCAGTGGATGCACACAAAAGCTCTTCCTTATAGCTACCCTTTAGAGTTTAAACATTGTTATTTCTCTTCAGTATTGCCCTTTCCAGGTTAAGCAGCTGTTTTTCAATTTATGCTTTGAAGTCAGACTCCTGTACATCGCTGAGCACCCTCTTGGACTTACTGTAGACCCTCACCAGTTATACTACACCCTTCTTGAAAAGCAGTACATCATCTGGAGGGTTCAGCAGCTAATCCGTGCAAATGTAGCGCTGCAGAAATAATGCTTAGATGTACTAACTCAAATGTGATGTGTGAGGAGGAATCACTGGGCATTTTGATTAGCAAGAAACGGTACGTAAAAACTAGGTGACAGAAATAGGACACGAAGCTGGCACCCTGGTCTTCAAGCTTACAGTGCAGCTCCGTGGGCTTTGGCTGGCTACAGAAGAGCATGAGGCCCCGGAGAGAACTGCTGCTGGATCTTAGTGAAAGGATGGTAAGTCATCTGGAGAGAGGTTTTCAAAGCCAGGAATTCAAGTCGGGTGCCCGATTCCAGATTGCCTGTGAAATCACTGTGTACTTCCCTCGCTTGTCTAACTTTGTGTTGTATATTGTCTAGCAGCTTTTCTTTCAAAGTTAACAAAGCTACACTTGTGTGATAGGTGATGTAATGATCTCATAATAATAGTCAAAATCCAAGTCACAGAAAATGCCAGCATTTAAAAGAGAGCCCTGATAAATTGCTAGTGCCTTATACCACTGCCACTTCCCAGGCCTTCCATGTTAGAGCTGTCTTAATCATTGATGCCGTTTGCTCAGACTTGGAGCCGTAATATCTGCTTCTTGTTTCAGGGTATATTATGAAGTTGCTGATGGCACTGCCTTAGCCCTTTGGCTAAGAAGAATAGCAAATAATTTGTGGATTATCCGTATAAGCAGCAGCCAAACAGCATTCCCTTCCAATCAATAGGGAAGAAAGCTGCTGCACCGGTTTGTCTGGGTTCCCTCATACCAAAGGTCTTTCTCACATTTATTGATCCTTTTACATTTTGCAACTTGTTCAGGGTCAGTTGATGACCGGAGCGAACTGTCAGGTCTTTGAAAAGTGATTGTAACTGTGAAAAGAGGTTTGTTGACTTCCTCACGTGATAAGTAGACATTGAAGAAATTGCATGTTGCTCATCTCTTAAGTCAGAGACTGGAATTGGACAGATACTGTGTTACTAGAAAATAAAATACAACTGGGCCCCTTGAGACAGAAATGTAGTGATGAAATCGTGTCATATTATCACAGAGACATAGTGACTGTTTTCTCAACTAACAAACAGATCCTAGTCAAAAATAATGTTTGTTCCAGGTAATTCTGGTCAGTCTCCCAAGGCAGTGGATCTGCTTTGCAAATGAGAAAAAGTGGACCTACATATTGAAACGGGAAGGGCTATTTTTGTTCCCCAGTTCAAAATGGGCACAGCAGAGCCTCTATAGTTTTCAAATTGGTAGCAGCACCTTTGCCTGCTTGTTAGCAGACGGAGCAGAATCTGTACTTTCTCCTGTATGGCTCTTGAAAGAAACTTGGTTGAACTGGTTTGCTTGTTGGAAAAAAAAGTGGGATGTTGGATCAAGTGCAACTGTAGCAAATACTGACCTTCCTGAAACTATTTAGAGTTTTCATGTGTTGATACTCGTTAGAAAAAACCAAAACTTGAAAAAAATCCTATAAGGATTAAGCTATGAGATTGTTTTCAAGGGGGGGGGGGGGGGGGAAGGAAAACTAAATGGAAGATAATTTTAGAGAAAGTAACTTTCATAGCACTTGGAGGTAACATAGCTGTCTGTAAACAGGATGTTTAAGGAAAAGATACTCGGTCTCTTTATGATTCTTTCTGTGGCCTTCTAACTGAAAAGTCTGACTGTGTGAACCCTGGTTATCGGTGTTACGGAAAACTGATGTGCTTTGCAAGCTGAGAATCTTCTGCCACAGAGCAAAGTAGGAGAGACATGGTCTTGTGGTTTGGGTTACTATCCTGTGACGTGCCAAAAGAGGTCAGAAACTGTTTTCAGAGACTCTGGTGTCAGGGCAGAGGTTTCTGGGGAGGCTGTAGCTCAGCCCATCAGCTCAGCTCACCCCGGGGGTGCGGGGCTGTGCGGAGGTGGCGGGAGGCGAGGGAGGGCGAGCGGCTCGGCTGGATGGGGCGAGGGGGCCGGCGCGCAGAGGCAGGGGCCGGGCCGGGCCGGGCCGGGCGGCCCCGCGCCACCCCCCCGCGTCGGCGCGGTGGCGGGCGGCGAAGCCCGTCGCCTTCGCAGCCGCGGTGAAGTGCGCGGGTCTGGCCGCAGCGTCCGGCGTTGTTGGCCGGCGAGGGAAAAATCCTCGGCGGGCCGGGCTGAGGGGCCGGGGCTGCGGGTGCGGCGGGCCTCCCGGCTCGTCAGTCAGGCGTCCGCCTGAGGCCGCGGGGCTTCCCGCCGCTCGGGAGCCGCGGCCGGGCCTGTCAGCGGCGCGGCCCCTGCCCGCGGCGGCGGAGAGGCGCTGGGGCGTCCCGGTCTCCGGCGCGGGCAGCGAGCGGGGGGGGTGGCTCCGGGCAAAGGAGGTTTGCAAAGGCCGGCTGGGGACGAGCGTCGGCGCTCGGCAGACCCGCGGTGATGTGCTGCGGCCCGGCGGCACCGAGGTGGAGGGAGGCTCTCGGCGGAGGGAACGTGTTCCTGCGGCCACAGGAACTTGTGGAGGTACCTACCGGCAGCAGTTGAGGAAGCGTTTTTTTTACTGTGGGTTTTTTTTTCCTGTCTCTTTTTTCCCCCTTCTTTCTGTGCTTTTTACCAGTGCCCGCGGCAATGACTTTTTTTGCCGCCACAATGTTAAGGTTTTTGCTGGAAAACAGGTATGTTCTACAAAGCAATCTCTCGTGCCTTTCAATCTACAGAACTTGTGGACAAATGCGTAGGTCCACGCACGCGTTCATGTTGTGATGCAGAGCGATCAGAAATTGTGGGACCGCTTGTAGGACTTGATGACTTTGTCCGTATCCTCTGATGGAGGTGTTTAAGGCCGTCCAGTTTATGCTCCAGCTCAGTGATGTTACTGCTTTTGAGAGGTTTGAGTTCACCGGATAGGAGAGCCTTTTTTGTAGGGATCAGTTGTCTTGTTCTGATTTTTTTATTTTACAGGTAAAATCACAGCTCAGTGTGACATGGAAATAACTGGAAATAGTTTTATTTTTAAATTCGGGGCCTTATTTTCCTTGAAACTGGATTTTCAGATACGGTGCTAGAAGACGTTACAGAATTGTAAGTGTTGTTTCTGCCTCCTGTTCCTCTTGAACATTTGGTTTCCTGGGGAAAAATACTGTGTAAGCTCTGTAAGCGAAGAGGTTTTATATTTTTGGAATACTTGCCAGCTGAAGGGTTTGTACCTTGGACTTACACTGTAGAGGATGATCTGTTCAGGACATCCATGTCATAGAGTAGCTGTTGCATGACTTATACTTGTAATCAGGTTCCTACTCGATAGCCTTAACTTTGCGTGGATTGCGCCTTGAACATTCCAGTAGTTTGTTTGTTTTTACATTTCCTTAAGGTCTAGGCAAAGGTTTAGAAAGTTAGCAGACTTAAGGATAAGTATTTATTACTTTGTCCTGCCACGTTGCTATTTGAAACCTGTGCTGAGTATTGGTGGTATTCAAGAAATTGCCGCGATTTAGAGGGTGAATCTGTATCTTTACGTGTACTGAGCAGAAAAGGACAATGGATCTTTTTAGTTGCCAGATAGCTTTCTTTATCCAGGCGGTCAATTTGTCAAGATCGGGCTGCAGCGTGGCCCATTTATTTCTTAGTTCCAACAGCTGCCATCTTAATGTAGAGATTTATTCTGTAATCAAAACTGGAATTGTTGTCCCTGGTTATCTGTTCTTACTTATTTTTTTTTTAATGCTGCTTCAGTGAGATTCCGTCTGAGGGCAGAAGAATCGCAAAGCTAGACCAGATTTTGCTAAATGGAAATAACATAGCACTGGTAAGTCATCATTGTTAAAATGCTGCATGCATTTATTTTCTGTACCTGTAAATCAATCAGTAACTGAGCTCAACTACTTTAAGCTGAGCTTTCCAGACAATTCCATTACACAAGGTAATTTCAAGTAGCTTCTGGGGCATATGTGTGTATGAACGATGCTGGAAAAGTGATCTTGCTGTCTTAGTACACGTTACAGTTTAAAAAAAAAAAAGAAAAAAAAAAAAAAAAAAGAGCATGTCCCTAACTTTATTTTGGTGAATGTTTTTCTGGTCTTCAGGTGTGCAAGGGAATCGCTGGCTTTGTTAAGCGCTCCGTAAGCTGGTTCATACAGTGGCTTTTAACTCACGAGTGTTTGCCTGCATAAGCGTGTAGGTGGAATGCATCTACGTTTTATCCATTATTGTATGTATAGATGTGTTTGCAGCAGTTTGGATGTTTACAAGCTTGTCAAGTCATTTGGCAGTTACGATTACCGTGTGCTGCCCAGAGAGCTGTACCTTTACGTGCTCTGAAAAAAATCCAGAGGTCTGTTGGCTTATACCAAATCAGAAGCACTATGATTTTTAGTTTATTATCTGCTGGTGTATGTAGGTCAGTACTGCAACAGTAATTAAATACTGTGATTATGCATCCCTAAGCTGAATTCTGCAACTTCCTAAATACCACAAGAGCAGACCTAGAATAGCTTTTTGTTTGTCGGCATAGATGGCTACAAAGTCAGGACTTCCTACGTAAAAGCATTCCTAATTTTGTGGGAAGAGGAGAGGAAGACCAACTCGAGTCGAAATGAGCTCTGTGTGAACGAGGAACAATCTCCATTTTGCTGTCTTACCCACCTTGCATCTCCTCACCGTGTGTCTGAGCAAGTGCCATCTTGCCTTAATTTCTAAGCCCCTTTCTGCTTTGGTTATTGTTCTGCCTCCTTAAAGGATAGTGCATGTTCTGACTTCTTGTATGGGGTAAAATTGCTACCATCCAGCTAAGCTGGTGGTATACTGTCCTTGAAGCAGAAGCTGGTGATGCTTAGAGTGCAAATTTTCAGCGAGACGTAGATACATTTCTGTATCGGATCTTGTGCCTCTCTTGCAGACACATCTTCCCATGTCAGGAAGACTATGCTTTAGACTTTTTCTTACTTTGGTCCTGAAAGCAGCAAAGTTTTTCCTCTCTAGAAGTGCTCAGCTAATTATTAAGAATGTATCAGTAAAAGCAATGGTTATCCTCTTCTTTTTTCCCTTATTCATGTTTTTCCTTTTGTATTTCTTTCTCTGTTGTTCAGCTCTTTACTTTCTTCCCTGGAAAATTACTCCCTGCTGCCTGTAGAAGAGTTCAGGCTCTTTATCAGTTTTTGAGCTCTGCTTACTGATAGAAGTTGGAAAGAGGAAACCAGCTTCCCAGTCTCGTGACAGTCTGGGGAGGAATCGGCAATTGGAGAAATTATTCACGAAAGGAAGGGTGTTCTTTGTCCTTTTAAAAATGAACTGTAGTGTTTCTAGACAGAATCATTTCCTTGAGTTGAATACCAAAGACAAAACCCAAAATGTTTGTTACCTAGGAACTGCTTTGTGTTTTGTTAAACATTCTTTGTGTTTTGGAGGTTCTGTCCTGTGCTTCTCTGGCAATAACTGGCTTCTACTGTTGGGAGAGGAAGATAATATTGAATCGAAAAACCGCTTTTGTGGTCTGCCGGTGAAGTCTCCATCTGCTCAATTGTTGTAAAGCAAGAACTGTCATGTGTAGGTTTGTAAAACTCAGATCTATGGCACAAACACAAAATTGTCGTCGTCTTTTATAGGTGGTTCCTGAAGGAGAAGGACCTGAAGTATAAGTTGATACAGTTGTCATCTGTGAAGACATGGTTTTTATGTATGTGTGTGTGTATGTAATCTAAACAGAGCTTTTGGGGTAATGGTGTGGGTTGCTTGTTTGTTTTGTTTACAGACTCTTGGAATTGACATTTGATAAAAGAGAAGGATTTCCCCTTCAGGAAAGGTGCATCACTAATGATGATGATGCTGGTTTTGTAAGTTGAAACCGTTACTTTCCTGTAAAGACACACTAATTTGTTCTGAGTAAAAGCCTTTCTTTTTGTTCTCTTTGTGCTCAGTTATGTAAGTGCACGAGTGAGTGAGTTTTCCAACGGGTTGATGGAGTGGAAAAAGAATAGTTACGTTCCAGTTGCTGTCGGTCTTCAGTTTTTCTACATCTGTTGCATTTGTTTATGGCCCAAGTCTATATAAAACCCAAATCGTGGGCCAAGAGATTGCTATTCTTTGCACTACAGGCAGGTTTACTTTGCTTTCAGTGTTCCTGTAGCCTGTTGCTTTGGAAGGTGCAGGTAACAAGCTTTTCAACTGAATAAATGAGTGGTAGTGGTTTTTTGTTTTCCTCCCCTAGAAATGTAGTGCTTGATCATACTGCACTGACCTGTAGAAGTTGTGGGCACTGTGGTGTTCTCCAGAATGCTACTTGGGCTGCCACTACAAGTAGGCCACTTAAAATAATAACCTTAGACTTTAAAAAGACATAAAAACTTAATGATGCTTAAAGTATAGTGCAGAGTAGTCATCAGGTTAAAATAACTTCATGCTTATGACATGCACAGTGATGGTTCCTTTCAGGTTTTTTGGTTGTTGTTGTTGTTTGGTTTTTTTTCTTCTTTAAGATGGCACTGGTTGCAGTGATCTTCAGTTTTACGACACAGCTAACTGTCTTAGTATAGATATGGTTCCTTTCTGCCTACTATTTCCGTTTACTGGCAGACATAGTTAAGATAGCTCTTTGGAGTTGTGGAGTGTGCGTGTGTATATAGATATATGTGTGTGTGTGTGTGTGTGTGTGTGTGTGAATGTGTATGAAAATAAGAAGACCTAAAGCCCCCTCCCCACATCATTAGTTTTTGCTGACCTGTATTTCAGTGTTACCAAGATTTTAAAGTGACCCAAGTATTGCTGTTGCAAATGTTTCCATGTTTGTCTAACTATTGTGATGACAGAAATAAAAAAAAAAAAATCAAAACACTAAATGTTTTATTACTTGCCCTATAACTATATAGGCGTTCCCTGTCTAATATCGATTTCTTTTTTCAGGATTCACTGTATTTTATTTTTTTTTTACCCTATGAAACGGAAAGAGATTTCTGGCTTACTGTTGGCTTTTGATAGATGTTTTATCCTTGGGGAATTGCCCACCAATTAATTCATAGAGTTTGGAATTTAACTGAAGGACGTTTTGCATGCCCGTGTTCAAATATCGATGCTGACAAGCCACCATACGGTTCATGTTGATAGCTTTATGGATACTTAAAGGTAGGCAATAGTCTTATTTTTTAATAATGCTTAACCTTTTTCTCTTTGGCAAGAACAAGCAAGTCTGCCTGGTTTTGTAGGACTTGCAGCTTTTCCTTAACATCGGACTTTAAAAAGGGGAGAACCGGTATCAGGTACGCCGTTAGGATGGTGATTTTTAAAATACGAAGCTGCGTAACAGTCTCGGGAAGAACATGTGTGACTGGGCGTGAGAGTCTGTGGCACAGCATTACTAACATTTGCTTAAAAAAGTTTTGAAGAATGAAGCATTTGCTTTATGAACGGTACTTGAGGACGAATTCTGATGCTGCTAAAGTTTATTGAAAAATAGGCACTGATTTCAGTGATGATGCAGGTGTGGTTTCTGTTCATGCCTTAAATCTGAAAAGAAGAGAAGAGAAACCTCCATTTGAAGGAGGATTTTGTATGAAGGGTAATCAAACCGGTAACCTACTTTAAGAACGACTTTAAAATATTTGGAGCATCGGTTAAAGGCAAATAAGTAAAGTTTATCATATCCTCCTACATAAGCTGTGACTATTGAATACAGTCAGCAGTGCGCCTCAGAACTTGTTGGTGTGCAACTGAAACGTGTTAAGTTGTAAGACTTCACAGCCACGAGCTGATGGGCCACAGTTCTCTCCGAGCATGAAGCGCTGTAAGTTTTAGTTTCTTGCACAGCAGTGACTCTTTCCAACATTAGTAACTATACAACAGGGTAAAAGGTCAATTTAGTGAATAATAATGTGTCGTTCTCGGAGTAGCTGTTTGCATTTCACCATGATGCAGATGCTTTCTATAGCAGTTGTGTTGGCCCGTGTCTTAGAATTCGGTTAATCCTCTCCTGAACTCATTTAAACTTTTGGCTTCAACTGCATCACTGACAATATGTTTCACAATAGAAAAATTATTTCCTTTAAAAACAAGGGGGGGAGGGGTGGGAGAAGAAGGGGTGGAGGAAGTGGGGATAAAAAAATCTGTTGTCTGCCAGTGCTGTGGGCTGCTCACTCATTTTTCTGTAGAACTCCTGGGGGTTTGTTGTTGTTGTTGTTCTTCTTCTTCTACCTTAATGCTTATAGGCATGTCATAAATTGCGACCACAAGGGATCATAATCCAATTAAAATTTTATTAATTATAGCAAGTAGAATATGAGCAAATACAGCGCTGGACGGCAGGGGAGTCTGCGCTCCACCAACTGCCGTAACTTTAGTTACAGTTACATTCCTTATATACATTTCATGTACCCTTTTCTTGTAAGTCTCCGCCTTGTCTTGTTTCTTCTTTCTTCACTGGTGTAGGTCTGTTACCATGTAGATTCAGTAGATCTTCTCAAGGATGACTGTCCTTTGATATGGAATGTCTTTTGATGTGGAGAAATGCAGCTGTTGTTCTTCCTTTCCTTATCTAGGGAGTCATAGCCATTACTTTTTCCCCCTTATCTAGTAAGTTATAGCAAGTGCCCTCTTCCCGGGACCTCCACACATAATTCGAGCAAGTCTTGTCATTTACACAAGGCATATGTTAACTCTCAACATCTCTTCCCCCTTCTTGATTTCCTGAACAAATTTAACCCGTTTATTACATAAGCGATCTCATGTCTTTTTGCAGTTTAATCTTTACACTGGGTTTAACATAAATCTTAATAAACAATATCATATTCATAGTTTCTCACAATCCCCCCTTTTTCTTTTTGTCCTATTATTGTTTATTAGACGTTACTTTCACTTTCGGTACTGTAAGCCAAACTTTTCTCATAATCCTAACATTTATCATAACATTCACAAGGTAATATTTCACAATTACAATAGGTATAGTTTTCACGTGGCATAACGTCTTCACAACAATCTTCATCCTCATTAATAGGTACACTCTTATATTTTGCTCCAGACCTCGTAGTTAAAATAAGCAGTTTAGCCATGTCTAACCGTTCTTTAATAAAGTGTAAAATATAGCGTAATATAAAAGGCCCAAATACAAGTCCTAAAATCAACATAATAAGCGGTCCTGCTAAAGCAGACAACAAAGTGGTTAGCCAAGGTGAAACATTAAACCAGTTTTCATACCATGATTTGTTCGCTTCGCGATCCTTTTTACGTTTGTCCAATCTTTTTCGGAGTTTAGACATGGTGTCCTGGACTACTCTCGTGTGATCAGTAAAAGAGCAACACTCTTCATTGAGAGCTACACATAACCCTCCCTCCTTTAAAAACAATAGATCTAATCCTCTTCTATTTTGCAGTACTACCTCTGATAAAGACTTTACTGAAGTGGCTAAATTTTGGATAGATTGTTCTATTTTTGCTAAATCCTCATCTACAGCCATCTGTAAACTTTGTAATTCCTGGCCTTTTACTAGGGAGGCTATGCCTGTACCTGCTCCAACTCCGCCCGCTATCAGCAGTGTAGCCAGGGTTACCACTGTAATTGGCTCTTGTTTTTGTCTATTCAGGTCTCCTTCAAAGTGGCGTAGCACTTCCTCAGAGGTATGATAGATCAGACGAGGAACAATAATCACCTGTATGCAAAACTGAGATTGATTAAACACGTTTAGGGATAGGCAGGGCGTTACTCCGATGTCTGAACAAACCCATTTAGCTCCTGGTGTTGGGATAGCCCATTTGTCCCTTTGATTCTTATGTTTCTCTATGTTGGTGTTAGTGACTGTTCAGTTGCACAAAGGCTGGTACTTTTTGGGCACTGTACTTATACATTTTCCTTGGCCTGTTACTAATTGAATAGTGATTCCTTGCGTATGATTCCTCCGGTCATCCCATGGACATTCTCGTGGGTTTGAACCATTAGACCATTGAATCTTACCTGGTTTTCCAATTGTCTTAAAATATGGTGGTCTAACATTATAACATAACCAGCATTCCTCAGTTAAATTTGGTTTGTTTTCATTAAGAGCACGATAAGAGACTTGTATTAGATTCCATAAGGGGTCTTTGGATTCTGACAACTCTAGGTCCCTGGACAGGGATGATTCAGTCATAGTGTCACTAGTTGTTTCCGAAAGAGAGTCTGGAGGAGGGGTTACAACAATTACGGGGGCAACCTTTTCTTCAGAAGAAGTGGGTGGATTCAGGACTAAGTTTGGTCCTACTGGTAAGGGATCATGAGGCATTGGACTTTTCATTATTTGAAAAATTCCTCCTCTGTCCGCACCTGTTTCCCAATATCTAATTCCCCAATATTTTCCTGCCAGCCAAAAGTCCTGTGCAGGATTTCTTACAGTTATATTGATGCCCACACAAGGAATCGTTTGTCTTAAGCAATGGCCCCATCGGTCTCTGGTTAATTTAGGTCTTTTGTATCCTTCCGGTGACCATTTTATTTCTAGATACTGGTCTCCAGATGCGGACCACTCAGAAGCTCATGTTTCGCATCCCCAATATGCACAGTAATAATGACCTGGAGAATTACAGTAACTTTTACCAGGGTTTGATGTTGGGCATATATAAATTGGTTTACATATATCTGCTTCATCTTTGCGATCTTCTTCAGTAATTAAATCATGTAAACTCACATTAAAACTAACTATGCCCGGTGTAGTTCGTGCTTGGATTGGATTACTTGGATATCTTATGTTTGTTATTGTCTAATTCATAGGTTGATGAGGGTTCCCACTTGCTTGTGTTATTATCAATAACAAGGCTAACGGTATACCAGAAAAAAAGGAGTCCGTCAATTTTGCCAATTTAAGTATATTTTTACCAGTCCTGGGGAAGTTCGGCCATTGTTGCTTTTGTGTCCCATTGTTCTGGTTCTTTTCTCCACAGTTTGTTCCTCCTCTGCCTTGCCCGTCGACTCGGTTGCTTCGAGCCACGGGGTATATCATCTTCTCGGCAGCAAGGGAATTCTTCAGGAGAACAGCTGTTTGGGGCTTTCTGCCTGTTTACATAGGCTTCCCACCTTGCAGCTTTGATTAATGGGACAAAGCAAGACACAGTTAGTATTTCCCTTCTGCACTTTATAGCCAAGATTTCAGCTACAAAGGGGACTGGTTTGTTGGAATGGTAACAATAATATTGTGGGTTTATTCCTTTAGCAAAAATTTCCCACCATTCATGGGATTTTCAAATAATTTCTTGTTTAGACTCTAATTGTTTTAGTTTCCATTCAGTGAGAGTTCTTTGGATTTTTCCAACACTGTGTGCAAACTCCTATCGGAGGGTATTCATATTCACAGTGTGTCCACCATTTATTCTGGCATACCTTACACCTGAAACAAGCAAATGGATAATAATTACAGTTCAAATTATTACACCTAATTCATACATCTAGAGTGCTCAAATTATTTACATTTGTGTATATTCAATATTGTATGGTTGCATAGGTTTAGCAATTTCCTTTAGCACACTTTGTATGTTTCCATATATAGTAGATAAAAAAAGAAGTAATTATAGCAAATATAAACAGCAATATACACTTTACACTAAAAGGTAATGCGGCAAAATAATCAAATAAAGTCTCTATCATGACGTTATCTTTTCAGGGTTATTTTGGTGTCACCTGGAGTACTGATTACTTTCCAGTGGGGTCTCGTCACTGGGCCTTTAATGCGACTAGCATGAGTCCATCCACGTTCAGCAGTCCGGACAGCTGTTTCTGTTGTAAGCAAAACAAGATAAGGTCCCTCCCAATTGGGTTTTAGGGTTTCTTCTTTCCACGTTTTAACCAATATCCAGTCCCCAGGTTTAAAATTGTGAATTTTTAAGTCCAACGGAGGTCGTTGCACAATCAGTCCATGTTCCCAAAGCTTGTTATGATGTTCTGCTAATTGTGAAACATATTCATTAATCACACGATCTGGAATCAAAACATTTGTTTGTGGACTTTCAATTCTATAGGGCATCCCATACACCATTTCAAACGCTGATATTCCTACATCTGCTCGGGGTCTGGTTCTGAGAATTAATAGTGCCATGGGTAGGCACTTAATCCATGATAATTTAGTTTCTATCATTAATTTAGTCAAAATAGTTTTGATTTCCCCATTCATCCTTTCAACTTTTCCCGAACTTTGTGGATGCCATGGCGTATGGTATTCCCACTTAATACCTAAGCTTTCTGTTAGATCTCTGACAATTTTTGACACAAAGTGTGTTCCTCTGTCTGAGTCAATTACATCAGGTACACCATATCGAGGTATAATGTATTCAAGTAATACCTTAGTAACTTGGTTAGCAGTTGCCTTGGAGGTAGGAAAAGCCTCAACATAATGTGTTAAATGATCCACCATTACCAATAAATATTTGTAACGCCCCACCCTGGGTAGTTCAGTAAAATCTACTTGTATGTGTGAAAAAGGTCTGTATGCTGGGGAACGTCCTCCAAGAGGTTTTTGTCTCATGTTGTTTCGATTAACCTTTTGACAGGTCTCGCAGGCTGTCGTGACTGTCTTTGCTATGTTATATACGCCTATACAGGCAAACTGTTGATTGAAATGATCAACTAACGCCTGGGTTCCCCAGTGTGTTTTGCTGTGTATTTTTGAAAATATTTCGAGTGCTATGCCCTTTGGCAAGACTTCTCTCCCATCTGGCAATATGTACTTACCATCCTGTTCCTTAGCTCCCATTTGCTCTAATTTTTCCTTTTCTGCAGACTCAAAGCTCAAATTTTTACTAACAGGTATTTGTTGCATAGTCAAAATCGTATTATAATTGCCTGCCACTCGTTTTGCTTCTGTATCAGCTGCATTATTTCCCCTAACTTGATAACTTGTACCTCGCTGGTGTCCCTTTATATGTACAACTGCTATTTTATTCGGCATTTTCAATGCCCCCAGAACTCGCCGAATTAATCCCGGGTGTATCAGTTCTTTTCCCTGTGAGTTAATAAATCCTCTTTCCTCCCATATTTTTCCAAAGGTATGTACCACTCCAAACGCATAGCGTGAGTCTGTATATATAGTTCCATCCTTTCCCTTCAGTGACACTAATGCTTTCCACAATGCATACAGCTCACAGGCTTGAGCCGACCAGCTGGCACTCAGGGGGCCTGATTCTATTGTTTTAAATTCTCCTTTTTCCAATTTAACGATGGCATATCCGGATAATCGTTTACCTTCCACTATTCGTGATGACCCATCTATAAATAATACTTCTCCACATTGTAGTTCTTCTTCTTCTAAGTCTGGCCTAATGCGTGTCTGCTGTTCAATTGTTTGAAAACAATTGTGCAATAGTTCATTGCCTTCTCCTGGGTATAAAAATTCAGCGGGATTAACTGCTCCAATAGTTTTTAAAGATAGTTTAGGGGATTCTATAAGTATTCCTTCATACTTTAATAATCGGCTATCTGTAAGCCACTTTTCTGCTTTTTGTTGTAGCACTCCCCTGATGTTATGAGGTGTATATAAGACAACTTCTCCATTAAAGGTAATGCGATTCGTTTCCTCAAGTAATAAGGCAGCAGCAACAATGATTTGTAAACAACTTGGCCAACCCCTGCTCACAGGATCCAACAGCTTTGATAAGTATGCCACCGGTTTCTTTTGTCCGGCCCATTCCTGAGTTAATACTCCGAATGCCGTTCCTTCATGTATGTTAACGAATAAATGGAATGGCCGCTTTAAATCTGGGAGGCTTAAAACCGGTGCTTGACTTATCTCCCTTTTGAGACTGGCAAACTGCTCTTGATCCTGAGGGGTCCACTTGGGTATTTTGTCTTTAGACAGTTGTTCATATAAAAATTTAACTTTAAAACTCTAGTTCTCTATTCATTGTCTCCAATACCCAAATAGCCCTAATGCCTGCCGAATTTGCCTCTTAGTGACAGGCATAGGTAATTCTAAAATTCCTTTAATGCGCTCTGGATCTAATATCTTCTTGCCGTTAAACAAATAATGCCTCAAATATTTCACTTTTTCCTCCACAAATTGCAACTTTTCTTGTGATACCCGCAGTCCCTTTTGTACAAGAAAGTTTAGGAGTCGAATGCTTTCTTTTCTTACATCCTCCTTATTATTCCCTGCTATGAGCAGATCATCTACATACTGTAACAGTACATTTCCTGTTTGTGCCTGGTATTCTTTTAAGAGCTCTTCCAGGGCTTGTCCAAACAGATTAGGGGATTCAGTGAACCCTTGGGGGAGCACGGTCCATCTCAATTGCTGTCTACGGCCTGTCTCTATGTCTTCCCATTCAAATGCAAAATAATCACGGCATTCTTCTGCCAGTGGACAGGCCCAAAAGGCATCCTTTAAATCAATCACACTATACCAGGAGTTATGGGGTCCTAGCTTGCTTAGCAGTGTGTATGGATTTGCTACTACAGGGAACCGGGTGATAGTTCTTTTGTTTATTTCCCTTAAATCATGTATAAGCCGATATTTCCCATTTGGCTTCCTTACAGGCAAAATGGGGGTGTTAAAGGGTGATATACAAGGCTCTAAGATTCCTTGTGCTAACAATCGATCAATTTCTGGTTTTAATCCTCTCCGTCCTTCTAGGGATATGGGATATTGCCTCACCCTCACAGGTATGTGGGGTTCGGAGATTTGAATTTTAATCGGTGGGATTTCCAGTTTACTTATTGTGTCCGGAGAGTACCAGACATCAGGGTTAATTTGTTTTTGATCGTCCACAGTTAAAGGATAAGCAGACACCATTAGCTCTTGTTTTTTTGCTTTAATTTCTAATTGTAATTCGACAATTAAATCCCGTCCTAACAGATTAAATTCTGCTTCAGGGACGAGCAAGAGTTCACCCATTCCAAATTTATTTTCAGTTTCGAACACCACATTTTTGATTTTGCTTACTTTAAAGGGTTCCCCTTTTGCTCCAATTACTTGTACTTTTTCAGGGGAAACTTTACATCCCTCAGGTATTTGCCTAATAGTCGATTTCTCAGCCCCAGTGTCTACTAAAAAGGTGAACTCTTGTTTATGGGGACCTATTTTTAATTTTATTAAGGGCTCATGATGACTCCGGTCCCCTAAGATATAGAGCCCCTGACTCTCCTATTCTGTTTTCAATATTTCCTCATCCCTGATCCTTTCTCTGCAATTCTTCTTTATATGTCCCTTCTTTCCACAGTAAAAACAACATCTCTGTTCCTTCCTTACTACTACGTTCCCTTGTTTCGTTCCAGCAGATTTATGTTCACCGATCTGCCCTTTGCGACCCTCTCTAACCACTGCTACCATCATTTTTACTTGTCGCTTGCTGCTCTCTTCTTCCCGCCTTATGTAGATTTTCTGAGCTTCCCTTAATAATTCATCCAACCCTCTATTCTGCCAGTCTTCTAACTTTTCAATTTTCTTTCTGATATCTTCCCATGATTTTGCCACAAACTGAGTTTTGAGGAGTGCTTGTCCTAAAGGATCGTCTGGATTTACCCCAGAGTACAGCTGAAGGGCTTTCCTCAGTCGTTCTAGCCACTCAGTAGGGCTCTCATCTTTCTTTTGCATTTCATTAAATGCTTTATTGATATTCTGGCCACGGGGTACTGCTTCTCTAATCCCCTGAATTACTATAGTTCTCAGGTCCTGCATATGAGTTCTATGCACCGGATCCTGATTATCCCAATTAGGTCTTTGGAGTGGCCATTTAATATCTGCTTGGGGTCCCTGGGCATGCTGAGCATCCCACAGTCTCATTCCTGCTCGTCTAATCATATCTCTTTCCTCGGTAGTAAATAATTGACCAAGGATAGATTGCATCTCATCCCAAGTATAAAGGTTTGGTCCCAAAAATTGATCTAATCTTTCTGCCACTCCGAGTGGGTCCTCAATTAAGTTTCCCATCTCGGTTCTTTTAAAATCTCGCAGGTCAGCCGAGCTTAGGGGTACAGAAATATATCCAATCACAGGTTGAGGTCCCCCCATGGGCATTTCCCTTAGAGGATATATCTGAGCTGCCCCTTTTTGGCTCCTAGTCACGCGTCTAGGAGGAAGGGGGGACCCTTGTTCCGACTCTGGTTGGGGAGTGGGCGCTCTGGGGACCTCTGGAGGGGCTGCGGGAGCAGGAGGAGGAATGTAAGGGGGGGGGGGTTAGAAGGGTTTCGTCTAACTCTTCCTTCTTTTTCTTTTGTTTAGTTTTTACTTCATTCAGTGGGTAAAGTCTAGCTCCCGGTCTTTCTAGCCACACTTCCGCATACTGACTCTCCTCCGGGTTAAGGGGTTTTTTATTATTAACCCAGAGGTTTAATTGCTGTCTTACCCAATCTTCTTCTGACCCATAGACTGGCCAAAAGACATTTTTAGAAATCTTCTTCCCTCCCCATACCTTAGTACAATATTCTATCATTTTCTGCTTATCTTTCCCTAATGTTCCAGGGAAATATCTCCAATTGTCTAAGATATATGCCAGAGGGGTATTCTTAGGTACAGTGGGTACCCTTCCCATGGGAGTCGAAGGCTTGCTGCCCTTCGCCCCCATCTTCTGGATTATCCACACACACACTCACTCGTTCCCCTTGTTCCTGGCCCAGTCCCTCGCAGGAGATGGGAAACGCAGTACTTAAGAGTCCACGCTCGCTTGGTTCAGTATATCGAACCTCTCATTTGTTATAATCCAGGAAACCCAATCCCGCCCGAACGGCAAACCCGCGAACAAATTCGCAATATACTTACGCGTCCTGCGTCTTCGTCCGGACTCCCGTGCACAGAATTTTTATGGGATTTTACCGGTTTCTCCTTTGCTCACTATTCTAGAATTTAGGTTCGTCGGTAAGGTTGAGGTAGGCTGTCGGTCACGGGGCCGCGGATTGCCGCGGGGCGCCTCCCCGGAGGACAGAAGCCCACCGTTCCTTATCCGAGTCACGGCACCAAGAATTGTCATAAATTGCGACCACAAGGGATCATAATCCAATTAAAATTTTATTAATTATAGCAAGTAGAATATGAGCAAATACAGCGCTGGACGGCAGGGGAGTCTGCGCTCCACCAACTGCCGTAACTTTAGGTTACAGTTACATTCCTTATATACATTTCATGTACCCTTTTCTTGTAAGTCTCCGCCTTGTCTTGTTTCTTCTTTCTTCACTGGTGTAGGTCTGTTACCATGTAGATTCAGTAGATCTTCTCAAGGATGACTGTCCTTTGATATGGAATGTCTTTTGATGTGGAGAAATGCAGCTGTTGTTCTTCCTTTCCTTATCTAGGGAGTCATAGCCATTACTTTTTCCCCCTTATCTAGTAAGTTATAGCAAGTGCCCTCTTCCCGGGACCTCCACACATAATTCGAGCAAGTCTTGTCATTTACACAAGGCATATGTTAACTCTCAACATCTCTTCCCCCTTCTTGATTTCCTGAACAAATTTAACCCGTTTATTACATAAGCGATCTCATGTCTTTTTGCAGTTTAATCTTTACACTGGGTTTAACATAAATCTTAATAAACAATATCATATTCATAGTTTCTCACAGGCATTTCTACCTTTTCTACCTTGTTTTTCTACCTAATGCGAATAGGCATTAGCCTATCCTCTGCACCTTTGGTCATTTCCTGAAGTTTGTCTGTGGTTTCCTACATGAGTAGGTAAATGTATCTATTTTACTTTACAGAGCTTTGATAGTTTTTAAAATTATACAAGTAATTTAAGTCTTGGAACAAATGTCTTTGCTTATTGATTTTTGTGAGTAGCTGCAAAAATCTCGTTTATTAGTTGCCCCTTTTAAAATTAAAATAAAAATGAATGCTATGCAAGAAATAGGTTGCAAGTAACTGTTAGGGTCTTACTACTGCTCGCTGTTGAGAGATCGTGGGAAGTGCAGAGAATTTGTGTTAAAAGTGAAGGGCATTTTTCAAGATAGTTTTCCAGGTCTGAGGCGTGCTGAAATATCTCTTTCCTATGATAGCGTGTTTAGTTTCATTGACTTCAGCGGAACACACAGAATACATTGACTTAAACTAGCTGAGAATCTGATGATAAGGTTTTATACTCCACCTAACATAGTGTTGTGATGACATGTCCTCCGAACTCAAAATTATGTTTGATGATCTTAACAAGGAGGCCGGATCTTTGATCTGGAAATTATGCTGATAGCGACGTTACAGAATCCAGGCTTGTAACTTCACTGGTTTCTTGCAGCCCCTCAAGTTCATGAAGGACAATAAAGACCCATTCTTTTTTGTTCTTGTGCTATAATCAGTGATGGAAGTATGACATTGTCAGTTGTAAGAAGTGGCTTAACTGCTGTTGGAGTCTGCTTTTCTGCCTGAAAAACCTGTTGATTTGCATGGGTTTGCACAGCTTATGCTAATGATATGGCTGGAATGAGACAGGATCTTGTGTAGTCTGCAAGGGCTGTATATGGTCCTGGTTTATAGCTGGGTGGGAGGGATTGGTTCGAGTTACTTCTGATTTGCCCTATTTAATATCTTAAATAGGAGTGAACAGGGTGATTGGAACAGTTTCATTTTTACAAGAGGAAATTTATAAATTGTTTTTTATCCTGTGTTAGAATTAAGATATGTATTTACTGGAGACAACGAGTCTAGCCTGAACACTGAAACACCTCCGTTTTGGGCACGCTATTAGAACTTTTTTAAAATTTTCAAATCGTAACAGTCTGTCAGTTTATGCTTGTTGAGTCTGAGACATTAAATGATGCCCTTTGAACAGGTAAACATTGCTAATAATTGATATTTGGTTTGTAGACTATACCTTTTGTATGCTCTAAAGTCATCTGTTGTTTCCCTTTCATTTATAAAAGTTCTGTTCATCAAACCATATAAGCACATACCTAAATTCAGTGTTAAACTTCCTGAATTGCTCTAAACTATTGTGTTGCTGTAAACTGTTTTGGCTGATAAACCTAAGCGGTCAGCTTGGTATTCCTCCATGTATATGTGATTAAGATGCAATAGCTCAGCACAAGTTACCAGGCAACTGCATGCTCCAGCTGCATAGGAGGCACAAAGCACCTGGCCCGTTCCTTGTAATCAGTGGGAAAGTACAGATTCTCCTGTGAGCTTGGTCACCCTTGTCTATAACATATTAGATAAGAGTATTTTGATACTCCTCTCGCAGTGGGAGAAACACTGCTCGTGTCTGTGCAGTGTGTGAAAATCACTTTACCAAGATGCTTTTATTTCTAAAACCCTTGGAAAAAAACCTCAAAACGGAGTTTTAAAACTTTTTTAATCCAAGGCAAACTTCAGGATTCTCATTCTTACAAAGTATTTTACAATTGTGTAACCTTGTAGACTGTACGGAGAATGAGGATCTTGCATGTGACATACTCAAAAGTTTCATTTTTGGTGTTCTACACGCTTCTACTGATCGCAGCGCCTTTGTTTCCTAACGGCAAGTGGCAACAGACAATGCGTATGGGTTTCAAGGCCCTGTGGAACAGAGAAGGTAGTTTGCCAGTGTTCTTACTGCTGTTGCAGATGTCGTTTCAGTGGATTGAAAGTGGCACGTTCCAAGTACCTTTTCCTACCATTGCTGCGTTTGTTTTTTTTTTTTAATCTAGAAGAATGTTTCTGTACTTCCCTTCCCTATAGGTAGTTGCATGTTGATTTACATTGCATGCTATTGCAGCGTTCTTAGTCTACCAGTTACAGATTACTCCTTTCAGTTCTTGTGCATTTCTGAATGTGTATCTACCTATACACCTACTAAACTCACATTTATTCAGACATGATATGCAACTGCTACGGAAGTCAGCTATTGTGCTAGTTATGGTGTTTGCCCCGTCAGTTGTTTTACTATCTAATAAGTACCTGATGACAGAGAAGGGGAGTGTCAGAAAATAGACAAGTCAGGCTTTATGTTAGAACTGGTTTTCATAAGATTTAAGAGAACGCAGTTTTGGCATAAGGATTTACATGCCGCTCCTGGTGTTCTGTTGGGCTAATGCTTTGCAAGAAGCTGAGGTGTTTAACTTTCAAAAGCTGTTTATGTAAATTGGCTTACCTATGAGTACTCTCCTTCAGCTGTGTGTAACGAAGAAATAAATGTGCATCTCTAGACATGTGCATATGCAGATAGAATTGTAAGTGCACAGCTGGGGATGATGCTTGTGTTTGAGGGTAGAAATACGGAGAGGGACAGCAGTGGGGAAAGAAGAACCTTTGAAGATAGTCTAGCGTTGCTCTCATTCTAGAGGTAAATGATCAACGTTCTGTACCATTCTTGACAAATGCTTGCCTAATTTATTCTTAAACATTTCCTGTAATTATTGCTACTGTTGCAAAGATTGCCACATACCCTAAGTTTTTCAGGTTGTAATTTAAGCCCCACGATTCCGTGTAACTGTGTGCAGTGGATGCACACAAAAGCTCTTCCTTATAGCTACCCTTTAGAGTTTAAACATTGTTATTTCTCTTCAGTATTGCCCTTTCCAGGTTAAGCAGCTGTTTTTCAATTTATGCTTTGAAGTCAGACTCCTGTACATCGCTGAGCACCCTCTTGGACTTACTGTAGACCCTCACCAGTTATACTACACCCTTCTTGAAAAGCAGTACATCATCTGGAGGGTTCAGCAGCTAATCCGTGCAAATGTAGCGCTGCAGAAATAATGCTTAGATGTACTAACTCAAGTGTGATGTGTGAGGAGGAATCACTGGGCATTTTGATTAGCAAGAAACGGTACGTAAAAACTAGGTGACAGAAATAGGACACGAAGCTGGCACCCTGGTCTTCAAGCTTACAGTGCAGCTCCGTGGGCTTTGGCTGGCTACAGAAGAGCATGAGGCCCCGGAGAGAACTGCTGCTGGATCTTAGTGAAAGGATGGTAAGTCATCTGGAGAGAGGTTTTCAAAGCCAGGAATTCAAGTCGGGTGCCCGATTCCAGATTGCCTGTGAAATCACTGTGTACTTCCCTCGCTTGTCTAACTTTGTGTTGTATATTGTCTAGCAGCTTTTCTTTCAAAGTTAACAAAGCTACACTTGTGTGATAGGTGATGTAATGATCTCATAATAATAGTCAAAATCCAAGTCACAGAAAATGCCAGCATTTAAAAGAGAGCCCTGATAAATTGCTAGTGCCTTATACCACTGCCACTTCCCAGGCCTTCCATGTTAGAGCTGTCTTAATCATTGATGCCGTTTGCTCAGACTTGGAGCCGTAATATCTGCTTCTTGTTTCAGGGTATATTATGAAGTTGCTGATGGCACTGCCTTAGCCCTTTGGCTAAGAAGAATAGCAAATAATTTGTGGATTATCCGTATAAGCAGCAGCCAAACAGCATTCCCTTCCAATCAATAGGGAAGAAAGCTGCTGCACCGGTTTGTCTGGGTTCCCTCATACCAAAGGTCTTTCTCACATTTATTGATCCTTTTACATTTTGCAACTTGTTCAGGGTCAGTTGATGACCGGAGCGAACTGTCAGGTCTTTGAAAAGTGATTGTAACTGTGAAAAGAGGTTTGTTGACTTCCTCACGTGATAAGTAGACATTGAAGAAATTGCATGTTGCTCATCTCTTAAGTCAGAGACTGGAATTGGACAGATACTGTGTTACTAGAAAATAAAATACAACTGGGCCCCTTGAGACAGAAATGTAGTGATGAAATCGTGTCATATTATCACAGAGACATAGTGACTGTTTTCTCAACTAACAAACAGATCCTAGTCAAAAATAATGTTTGTTCCAGGTAATTCTGGTCAGTCTCCCAAGGCAGTGGATCTGCTTTGCAAATGAGAAAAAGTGGACCTACATATTGAAACGGGAAGGGCTATTTTTGTTCCCCAGTTCAAAATGGGCACAGCAGAGCCTCTATAGTTTTCAAATTGGTAGCAGCACCTTTGCCTGCTTGTTAGCAGACGGAGCAGAATCTGTACTTTCTCCTGTATGGCTCTTGAAAGAAACTTGGTTGAACTGGTTTGCTTGTTGGAAAAAAAAGTGGGATGTTGGATCAAGTGCAACTGTAGCAAATACTGACCTTCCTGAAACTATTTAGAGTTTTCATGTGTTGATACTCGTTAGAAAAAACCAAAACTTGAAAAAAATCCTATAAGGATTAAGCTATGAGATTGTTTTCAAGGGGGGGGGGGGGGGGAAGGAAAACTAAATGGAAGATAATTTTAGAGAAAGTAACTTTCATAGCACTTGGAGGTAACATAGCTGTCTGTAAACAGGATGTTTAAGGAAAAGATACTCGGTCTCTTTATGATTCTTTCTGTGGCCTTCTAACTGAAAAGTCTGACTGTGTGAACCCTGGTTATCGGTGTTACGGAAAACTGATGTGCTTTGCAAGCTGAGAATCTTCTGCCACAGAGCAAAGTAGGAGAGACATGGTCTTGTGGTTTGGGTTACTATCCTGTGACGTGCCAAAAGAGGTCAGAAACTGTTTTCAGAGACTCTGGTGTCAGGGCAGAGGTTTCTGGGGAGGCTGTAGCTCAGCCCATCAGCTCAGCTCACCCCGGGGGTGCGGGGCTGTGCGGAGGTGGCGGGAGGCGAGGGAGGGCGAGCGGCTCGGCTGGATGGGGCGAGGGGGCCGGCGCGCAGAGGCAGGGGCCGGGCCGGGCCGGGCCGGGCGGCCCCGCGCCACCCCCCCGCGTCGGCGCGGTGGCGGGCGGCGAAGCCCGTCGCCTTCGCAGCCGCGGTGAAGTGCGCGGGTCTGGCCGCAGCGTCCGGCGTTGTTGGCCGGCGAGGGAAAAATCCTCGGCGGGCCGGGCTGAGGGGCCGGGGCTGCGGGTGCGGCGGGCCTCCCGGCTCGTCAGTCAGGCGTCCGCCTGAGGCCGCGGGGCTTCCCGCCGCTCGGGAGCCGCGGCCGGGCCTGTCAGCGGCGCGGCCCCTGCCCGCGGCGGCGGAGAGGCGCTGGGGCGTCCCGGTCTCCGGCGCGGGCAGCGAGCGGGGGGGGTGGCTCCGGGCAAAGGAGGTTTGCAAAGGCCGGCTGGGGACGAGCGTCGGCGCTCGGCAGACCCGCGGTGATGTGCTGCGGCCCGGCGGCACCGAGGTGGAGGGAGGCTCTCGGCGGAGGGAACGTGTTCCTGCGGCCACAGGAACTTGTGGAGGTACCTACCGGCAGCAGTTGAGGAAGCGTTTTTTTTACTGTGGGTTTTTTTTTCCTGTCTCTTTTTTCCCCCTTCTTTCTGTGCTTTTTACCAGTGCCCGCGGCAATGACTTTTTTTGCCGCCACAATGTTAAGGTTTTTGCTGGAAAACAGGTATGTTCTACAAAGCAATCTCTCGTGCCTTTCAATCTACAGAACTTGTGGACAAATGCGTAGGTCCACGCACGCGTTCATGTTGTGATGCAGAGCGATCAGAAATTGTGGGACCGCTTGTAGGACTTGATGACTTTGTCCGTATCCTCTGATGGAGGTGTTTAAGGCCGTCCAGTTTATGCTCCAGCTCAGTGATGTTACTGCTTTTGAGAGGTTTGAGTTCACCGGATAGGAGAGCCTTTTTTGTAGGGATCAGTTGTCTTGTTCTGATTTTTTTATTTTACAGGTAAAATCACAGCTCAGTGTGACATGGAAATAACTGGAAATAGTTTTATTTTTAAATTCGGGGCCTTATTTTCCTTGAAACTGGATTTTCAGATACGGTGCTAGAAGACGTTACAGAATTGTAAGTGTTGTTTCTGCCTCCTGTTCCTCTTGAACATTTGGTTTCCTGGGGAAAAATACTGTGTAAGCTCTGTAAGCGAAGAGGTTTTATATTTTTGGAATACTTGCCAGCTGAAGGGTTTGTACCTTGGACTTACACTGTAGAGGATGATCTGTTCAGGACATCCATGTCATAGAGTAGCTGTTGCATGACTTATACTTGTAATCAGGTTCCTACTCGATAGCCTTAACTTTGCGTGGATTGCGCCTTGAACTTTCCAGTAGTTTGTTTGTTTTTACATTTCCTTAAGGTCTAGGCAAAGGTTTAGAAAGTTAGCAGACTTAAGGATAAGTATTTATTACTTTGTCCTGCCACGTTGCTATTTGAAACCTGTGCTGAGTATTGGTGGTATTCAAGAAATTGCCGCGATTTAGAGGGTGAATCTGTATCTTTACGTGTACTGAGCAGAAAAGGACAATGGATCTTTTTAGTTGCCAGATAGCTTTCTTTATCCAGGCGGTCAATTTGTCAAGATCGGGCTGCAGCGTGGCCCATTTATTTCTTAGTTCCAACAGCTGCCATCTTAATGTAGAGATTTATTCTGTAATCAAAACTGGAATTGTTGTCCCTGGTTATCTGTTCTTACTTATTTTTTTTTTAATGCTGCTTCAGTGAGATTCCGTCTGAGGGCAGAAGAATCGCAAAGCTAGACCAGATTTTGCTAAATGGAAATAACATAGCACTGGTAAGTCATCATTGTTAAAATGCTGCATGCATTTATTTTCTGTACCTGTAAATCAATCAGTAACTGAGCTCAACTACTTTAAGCTGAGCTTTCCAGACAATTCCATTACACAAGGTAATTTCAAGTAGCTTCTGGGGCATATGTGTGTATGAACGATGCTGGAAAAGTGATCTTGCTGTCTTAGTACACGTTACAGTTTAAAAAAAAAAAAGAAAAAAAAAAAAAAAAAGAGCATGTCCCTAACTTTATTTTGGTGAATGTTTTTCTGGTCTTCAGGTGTGCAAGGGAATCGCTGGCTTTGTTAAGCGCTCCGTAAGCTGGTTCATACAGTGGCTTTTAACTCACGAGTGTTTGCCTGCATAAGCGTGTAGGTGGAATGCATCTACGTTTTATCCATTATTGTATGTATAGATGTGTTTGCAGCAGTTTGGATGTTTACAAGCTTGTCAAGTCATTTGGCAGTTACGATTACCGTGTGCTGCCCAGAGAGCTGTACCTTTACGTGCTCTGAAAAAAATCCAGAGGTCTGTTGGCTTATACCAAATCAGAAGCACTATGATTTTTAGTTTATTATCTGCTGGTGTATGTAGGTCAGTACTGCAACAGTAATTAAATACTGTGATTATGCATCCCTAAGCTGAATTCTGCAACTTCCTAAATACCACAAGAGCAGACCTAGAATAGCTTTTTGTTTGTCGGCATAGATGGCTACAAAGTCAGGACTTCCTACGTAAAAGCATTCCTAATTTTGTGGGAAGAGGAGAGGAAGACCAACTCGAGTCGAAATGAGCTCTGTGTGAACGAGGAACAATCTCCATTTTGCTGTCTTACCCACCTTGCATCTCCTCACCGTGTGTCTGAGCAAGTGCCATCTTGCCTTAATTTCTAAGCCCCTTTCTGCTTTGGTTATTGTTCTGCCTCCTTAAAGGATAGTGCATGTTCTGACTTCTTGTATGGGGTAAAATTGCTACCATCCAGCTAAGCTGGTGGTATACTGTCCTTGAAGCAGAAGCTGGTGATGCTTAGAGTGCAAATTTTCAGCGAGACGTAGATACATTTCTGTATCGGATCTTGTGCCTCTCTTGCAGACACATCTTCCCATGTCAGGAAGACTATGCTTTAGACTTTTTCTTACTTCGGTCCTGAAAGCAGCAAAGTTCTCCCTCTCTAGAAGTGCTCAGCTAATTATTAAGAATGTATCAGTAAAAGCAATGGTTATCCTCTTCTTTTTTCCCTTATTCATGTTTTTCCTTTTGTATTTCTTTCTCTGTTGTTCAGCTCTTTACTTTCTTCCCTGGAAAATTACTCCCTGCTGCCTGTAGAAGAGTTCAGGCTCTTTATCAGTTTTTGAGCTCTGCTTACTGATAGAAGTTGGAAAGAGGAAACCAGCTTCCCAGTCTCGTGACAGTCTGGGGAGGAATCGGCAATTGGAGAAATTATTCACGAAAGGAAGGGTGTTCTTTGTCCTTTTAAAAATGAACTGTAGTGTTTCTAGACAGAATCATTTCCTTGAGTTGAATACCAAAGACAAAACCCAAAATGTTTGTTATCTAGGAACTGCTTTGTGTTTTGTTAAACATTCTTTGTGTTTTGGAGGTTCTGTCCTGTGCTTCTCTGGCAATAACTGGCTTCCACTGTTGGGAGAGGAAGATAATATTGAATCGAAAAACCGCTTTTGTGGTCTGCCGGTGAAGTCTCCATCTGCTCAATTGTTGTAAAGCAAGAACTGTCATGTGTAGGTTTGTAAAACTCAGATCTATGGCACAAACACAAAATTGTCGTCGTCTTTTATAGGTGGTTCCTGAAGGAGAAGGACCTGAAGTATAAGTTGATACAGTTGTCATCTGTGAAGACATGGTTTTTATATATGTGTGTGTGTATGTAATCTAAACAGAGCTTTTGGGGTAATGGTGTGGGTTGCTTGTTTGTTTTGTTTACAGACTCTTGGAATTGACATTTGATAAAAGAGAAGGATTTCCCCTTCAGGAAAGGTGCATCACTAATGATGATGATGCTGGTTTTGTAAGTTGAAACCGTTACTTTCCTGTAAAGACACACTAATTTGTTCTGAGTAAAAGCCTTTCTTTTTGTTCTCTTTGTGCTCAGTTACGTAAGTGCACGAGTGAGTGAGTTTTCCAACGGGTTGATGGAGTGGAAAAAGAATAGTTACGTTCCAGTTGCTGTCGGTCTTCAGTTTTTCTACATCTGTTGCATTTGTTTATGGCCCAAGTCTATATAAAACCCAAATCGTGGGCCAAGAGATTGCTATTCTTTGCACTACAGGCAGGTTTACTTTGCTTTCAGTGTTCCTGTAGCCTGTTGCTTTGGAAGGTGCAGGTAACAAGCTTTTCAATTGAATAAATGAGTGGTAGTGGTTTTTTGTTTTCCTCCCCTAGAAATGTAGTGCTTGATCATACTGCACTGACCTGTAGAAGTTGTGGGCACTGTGGTGTTCTCCAGAATGCTACTTGGGCTGCCACTACAAGTAGGCCACTTAAAATAATAACCTTAGACTTTAAAAAGACATAAAAACTTAATGATGCTTAAAGTATAGTGCAGAGTAGTCATCAGGTTAAAATAACTTCATGCTTATGACATGCACAGTGATGGTTCCTTTCAGGTTTTTTGGTTGTTGTTGTTGTTTGGTTTTTTTTCTTCTTTAAGATGGCACTGGTTGCAGTGATCTTCAGTTTTACGACACAGCTAACTGTCTTAGTATAGATATGGTTCCTTTCTGCCTACTATTTCCGTTTACTGGCAGACATAGTTAAGATAGCTCTTTGGAGTTGTGGAGTGTGCGTGTGTATATAGATATATGTGTGTGTGTGTGTGTGTGTGTGTGTGTGAATGTGTATGAAAATAAGAAGACCTAAAGCCCCCTCCCCACATCATTAGTTTTTGCTGACCTGTATTTCAGTGTTACCAAGATTTTAAAGTGACCCAAGTATTGCTGTTGCAAATGTTTCCATGTTTGTCTAACTATTGTGATGACAGAAATAAAAAAAAAAAAATCAAAACACTAAATGTTTTATTACTTGCCCTATAACTATATAGGCGTTCCCTGTCTAATATCGATTTCTTTTTTCAGGATTCACTGTATTTTATTTTTTTTTTACCCTATGAAACGGAAAGAGATTTCTGGCTTACTGTTGGCTTTTGATAGATGTTTTATCCTTGGGGAATTGCCCACCAATTAATTCATAGAGTTTGGAATTTAACTGAAGGACGTTTTGCATGCCCGTGTTCAAATATCGATGCTGACAAGCCACCATACGGTTCATGTTGATAGCTTTATGGATACTTAAAGGTAGGCAATAGTCTTATTTTTTAATAATGCTTAACCTTTTTCTCTTTGGCAAGAACAAGCAAGTCTGCCTGGTTTTGTAGGACTTGCAGCTTTTCCTTAACATCGGACTTTAAAAAGGGGAGAACCGGTATCAGGTACGCCGTTAGGATGGTGATTTTTAAAATACGAAGCTGCGTAACAGTCTCGGGAAGAACATGTGTGACTGGGCGTGAGAGTCTGTGGCACAGCATTACTAACATTTGCTTAAAAAAGTTTTGAAGAATGAAGCATTTGCTTTATGAACGGTACTTGAGGACGAATTCTGATGCTGCTAAAGTTTATTGAAAAATAGGCACTGATTTCAGTGATGATGCAGGTGTGGTTTCTGTTCATGCCTTAAATCTGAAAAGAAGAGAAGAGAAACCTCCATTTGAAGGAGGATTTTGTATGAAGGGTAATCAAACCGGTAACCTACTTTAAGAACGACTTTAAAATATTTGGAGCATCGGTTAAAGGCAAATAAGTAAAGTTTATCATATCCTCCTACATAAGCTGTGACTATTGAATACAGTCAGCAGTGCGCCTCAGAACTTGTTGGTGTGCAACTGAAACGTGTTAAGTTGTAAGACTTCACAGCCACGAGCTGATGGGCCACAGTTCTCTCCGAGCATGAAGCGCTGTAAGTTTTAGTTTCTTGCACAGCAGTGACTCTTTCCAACATTAGTAACTATACAACAGGGTAAAAGGTCAATTTAGTGAATAATAATGTGTCGTTCTCGGAGTAGCTGTTTGCATTTCACCATGATGCAGATGCTTTCTATAGCAGTTGTGTTGGCCCGTGTCTTAGAATTCGGTTAATCCTCTCCTGAACTCATTTAAACTTTTGGCTTCAACTGCATCACTGACAATATGTTTCACAATAGAAAAATTATTTCCTTTAAAAACAAGGGGGGGAGGGGTGGGAGAAGAAGGGGTGGAGGAAGTGGGGATAAAAAAATCTGTTGTCTGCCAGTGCTGTGGGCTGCTCACTCATTTTTCTGTAGAACTCCTGGGGGTTTGTTGTTGTTGTTGTTCTTCTTCTTCTACCTTAATGCTTATAGGCATGTCATAAATTGCGACCACAAGGGATCATAATCCAATTAAAATTTTATTAATTATAGCAAGTAGAATATGAGCAAATACAGCGCTGGACGGCAGGGGAGTCTGCGCTCCACCAACTGCCGTAACTTTAGTTACAGTTACATTCCTTATATACATTTCATGTACCCTTTTCTTGTAAGTCTCCGCCTTGTCTTGTTTCTTCTTTCTTCACTGGTGTAGGTCTGTTACCATGTAGATTCAGTAGATCTTCTCAAGGATGACTGTCCTTTGATATGGAATGTCTTTTGATGTGGAGAAATGCAGCTGTTGTTCTTCCTTTCCTTATCTAGGGAGTCATAGCCATTACTTTTTCCCCCTTATCTAGTAAGTTATAGCAAGTGCCCTCTTCCCGGGACCTCCACACATAATTCGAGCAAGTCTTGTCATTTACACAAGGCATATGTTAACTCTCAACATCTCTTCCCCCTTCTTGATTTCCTGAACAAATTTAACCCGTTTATTACATAAGCGATCTCATGTCTTTTTGCAGTTTAATCTTTACACTGGGTTTAACATAAATCTTAATAAACAATATCATATTCATAGTTTCTCACAATCCCCCCTTTTTCTTTTTGTCCTATTATTGTTTATTAGACGTTACTTTCACTTTCGGTACTGTAAGCCAAACTTTTCTCATAATCCTAACATTTATCATAACATTCACAAGGTAATATTTCACAATTACAATAGGTATAGTTTTCACGTGGCATAACGTCTTCACAACAATCTTCATCCTCATTAATAGGTACACTCTTATATTTTGCTCCAGACCTCGTAGTTAAAATAAGTAGTTTAGCCATGTCTAACCGTTCTTTAATAAAGTGTAAAATATAGCGTAATATAAAAGGCCCAAATACAAGTCCTAAAATCAACATAATAAGCGGTCCTGCTAAAGCAGACAACAAAGTGGTTAGCCAAGGTGAAACATTAAACCAGTTTTCATACCATGATTTGTTCGCTTCGCGATCCTTTTTACGTTTGTCCAATCTTTTTCGGAGTTTAGACATGGTGTCCTGGACTACTCTCGTGTGATCAGTAAAAGAACAACACTCTTCATTGAGAGCTACACATAACCCTCCCTCCTTTAAAAACAATAGATCTAATCCTCTTCTATTTTGCAGTACTACCTCTGATAAAGACTTTACTGAAGTGGCTAAATTTTGGATAGATTGTTCTATTTTTGCTAAATCCTCATCTACAGCCATCTGTAAACTTTGTAATTCCTGGCCTTTTACTAGGGAGGCTATGCCTGTACCTGCTCCAACTCCGCCCGCTATCAGCAGTGTAGCCAGGGTTACCACTGTAATTGGCTCTTGTTTTTGTCTATTCAGGTCTCCTTCAAAGTGGCGTAGCACTTCCTCAGAGGTATGATAGATCAGACGAGGAACAATAATCACCTGTATGCAAAACTGAGATTGATTAAACACGTTTAGGGATAGGCAGGGCGTTACTCCGATGTCTGAACAAACCCATTTAGCTCCTGGTGTTGGGATAGCCCATTTGTCCCTTTGATTCTTATGTTTCTCTATGTTGGTGTTAGTGACTGTTCGGTTGCACAAAGGCTGGTACTTTTTGGGCACTGTACTTATACATTTTCCTTGGCCTGTTACTAATTGAATAGTGATTCCTTGCGTATGATTCCTCCGGTCATCCCATGGACATTCTCGTGGGTTTGAACCATTAGACCATTGAATCTTACCTGGTTTTCCAATTGTCTTAAAATATGGTGGTCTAACATTATAACATAACCAGCATTCCTCAGTTAAATTTGGTTTGTTTTCATTAAGAGCACGATAAGAGACTTGTATTAGATTCCATAAGGGGTCTTTGGATTCTGACAACTCTAGGTCCCTGGACAGGGATGATTCAGTCATAGTGTCACTAGTTGTTTCCGAAAGAGAGTCTGGAGGAGGGGTTACAACAATTACGGGGGCAACCTTTTCTTCAGAAGAAGTGGGTGGATTCAGGACTAAGTTTGGTCCTACTGGTAAGGGATCATGAGGCATTGGACTTTTCATTATTTGAAAAATTCCTCCTCTGTCCGCACCTGTTTCCCAATATCTAATTCCCCAATATTTTCCTGCCAGCCAAAAGTCCTGTGCAGGATTTCTTACAGTTATATTGATGCCCACACAAGGAATCGTTTGTCTTAAGCAATGGCCCCATCGGTCTCTGGTTAATTTAGGTCTTTTGTATCCTTCCGGTGACCATTTTATTTCTAGATACTGGTCTCCAGATGCGGACCACTCAGAAGCTCATGTTTCGCATCCCCAATATGCACAGTAATAATGACCTGGAGAATTACAGTAACTTTTACCAGGGTTTGATGTTGGGCATATATAAATTGGTTTACATATATCTGCTTCATCTTTGCGATCTTCTTCAGTAATTAAATCATGTAAACTCACATTAAAACTAACTATGCCCGGTGTAGTTCGTGCTTGGATTGGATTACTTGGATATCTTATGTTTGTTATTGTCTAATTCATAGGTTGATGAGGGTTCCCACTTGCTTGTGTTATTATCAATAACAAGGCTAACGGTATACCAGAAAAAAAGGAGTCCGTCAATTTTGCCAATTTAAGTATATTTTTACCAGTCCTGGGGAAGTTCGGCCATTGTTGCTTTTGTGTCCCATTGTTCTGGTTCTTTTCTCCACAGTTTGTTCCTCCTCTGCCTTGCCCGTCGACTCGGTTGCTTCGAGCCACGGGGTATATCATCTTCTCGGCAGCAAGGGAATTCTTCAGGAGAACAGCTGTTTGGGGCTTTCTGCCTGTTTACATAGGCTTCCCACCTTGCAGCTTTGATTAATGGGACAAAGCAAGACACAGTTAGTATTTCCCTTCTGCACTTTATAGCCAAGATTTCAGCTACAAAGGGGACTGGTTTGTTGGAATGGTAACAATAATATTGTGGGTTTATTCCTTTAGCAAAAATTTCCCACCATTCATGGGATTTTCAAATAATTTCTTGTTTAGACTCTAATTGTTTTAGTTTCCATTCAGTGAGAGTTCTTTGGATTTTTCCAACACTGTGTGCAAACTCCTATCGGAGGGTATTCATATTCACAGTGTGTCCACCATTTATTCTGGCATACCTTACACCTGAAACAAGCAAATGGATAATAATTACAGTTCAAATTATTACACCTAATTCATACATCTAGAGTGCTCAAATTATTTACATTTGTGTATATTCAATATTGTATGGTTGCATAGGTTTAGCAATTTCCTTTAGCACACTTTGTATGTTTCCATATATAGTAGATAAAAAAAGAAGTAATTATAGCAAATATAAACAGCAATATACACTTTACACTAAAAGGTAATGCGGCAAAATAATCAAATAAAGTCTCTATCATGACGTTATCTTTTCAGGGTTATTTTGGTGTCACCTGGAGTACTGATTACTTTCCAGTGGGGTCTCGTCACTGGGCCTTTAATGCGACTAGCATGAGTCCATCCACGTTCAGCAGTCCGGACAGCTGTTTCTGTTGTAAGCAAAACAAGATAAGGTCCCTCCCAATTGGGTTTTAGGGTTTCTTCTTTCCACGTTTTAACCAATATCCAGTCCCCAGGTTTAAAATTGTGAATTTTTAAGTCCAACGGAGGTCGTTGCACAATCAGTCCATGTTCCCAAAGCTTGTTATGATGTTCTGCTAATTGTGAAACATATTCATTAATCACACGATCTGGAATCAAAACATTTGTTTGTGGACTTTCAATTCTATAGGGCATCCCATACACCATTTCAAACGCTGATATTCCTACATCTGCTCGGGGTCTGGTTCTGAGAATTAATAGTGCCATGGGTAGGCACTTAATCCATGATAATTTAGTTTCTATCATTAATTTAGTCAAAATAGTTTTGATTTCACCATTCATCCTTTCAACTTTTCCCGAACTTTGTGGATGCCATGGCGTATGGTATTCCCACTTAATACCTAAGCTTTCTGTTAGATCTCTGACAATTTTTGACACAAAGTGTGTTCCTCTGTCTGAGTCAATTACATCAGGTACACCATATCGAGGTATAATGTATTCAAGTAATACCTTAGTAACTTGGTTAGCAGTTGCCTTGGAGGTAGGAAAAGCCTCAACATAATGTGTTAAATGATCCACCATTACCAATAAATATTTGTAACGCCCCACCCTGGGTAGTTCAGTAAAATCTACTTGTATGTGTGAAAAAGGTCTGTATGCTGGGGAACGTCCTCCAAGAGGTTTTTGTCTCATGTTGTTTCGATTAACCTTTTGACAGGTCTCGCAGGCTGTCGTGACTGTCTTTGCTATGTTATATACGCCTATACAGGCAAACTGTTGATTGAAATGATCAACTAACGCCTGGGTTCCCCAGTGTGTTTTGCTGTGTATTTTTGAAAATATTTCGAGTGCTATGCCCTTTGGCAAGACTTCTCTCCCATCTGGCAATATGTACTTACCATCCTGTTCCTTAGCTCCCATTTGCTCTAATTTTTCCTTTTCTGCAGACTCAAAGCTCAAATTTTTACTAACAGGTATTTGTTGCATAGTCAAAATCGTATTATAATTGCCTGCCACTCGTTTTGCTTCTGTATCAGCTGCATTATTTCCCCTAACTTGATAACTTGTACCTCGCTGGTGTCCCTTTATATGTACAACTGCTATTTTATTCGGCATTTTCAATGCCCCCAGAACTCGCCGAATTAATCCCGGGTGTATCAGTTCTTTTCCCTGTGAGTTAATAAATCCTCTTTCCTCCCATATTTTTCCAAAGGTATGTACCACTCCAAACGCATAGCGTGAGTCTGTATATATAGTTCCATCCTTTCCCTTCAGTGACACTAATGCTTTCCACAATGCATACAGCTCACAGGCTTGAGCCGACCAGCTGGCACTCAGGGGGCCTGATTCTATTGTTTTAAATTCTCCTTTTTCCAATTTAACGATGGCATATCCGGATAATCGTTTACCTTCCACTATTCGTGATGACCCATCTATAAATAATACTTCTCCACATTGTAGTTCTTCTTCTTCTAAGTCTGGCCTAATGCGTGTCTGCTGTTCAATTGTTTGAAAACAATTGTGCAATAGTTCATTGCCTTCTCCTGGGTATAAAAATTCAGCGGGATTAACTGCTCCAATAGTTTTTAAAGATAGTTTAGGGGATTCTATAAGTATTCCTTCATACTTTAATAATCGGCTATCTGTAAGCCACTTTTCTGCTTTTTGTTGTAGCACTCCCCTGATGTTATGAGGTGTATATAAGACAACTTCTCCATTAAAGGTAATGCGATTCGTTTCCTCAAGTAATAAGGCAGCAGCAACAATGATTTGTAAACAACTTGGCCAACCCCTGCTCACAGGATCCAACAGCTTTGATAAGTATGCCACCGGTTTCTTTTGTCCGGCCCATTCCTGAGTTAATACTCCGAATGCCGTTCCTTCATGTATGTTAACGAATAAATGGAATGGCCGCTTTAAATCTGGGAGGCTTAAAACCGGTGCTTGACTTAGCTCCCTTTTGAGACTGGCAAACTGCTCTTGATCCTGAGGGGTCCACTTGGGTATTTTGTCTTTAGACAGTTGTTCATATAAAAATTTAACTTTAAAACTCTAGTTCTCTATTCATTGTCTCCAATACCCAAATAGCCCTAATGCCTGCCGAATTTGCCTCTTAGTGACAGGCATAGGTAATTCTAAAATTCCTTTAATGCGCTCTGGATCTAATATCTTCTTGCCGTTAAACAAATAATGCCTCAAATATTTCACTTTTTCCTCCACAAATTGCAACTTTTCTTGTGATACCCGCAGTCCCTTTTGTACAAGAAAGTTTAGGAGTCGAATGCTTTCTTTTCTTACATCCTCCTTATTATTCCCTGCTATGAGCAGATCATCTACATACTGTAACAGTACATTTCCTGTTTGTGCCTGGTATTCTTTTAAGAGCTCTTCCAGGGCTTGTCCAAACAGATTAGGGGATTCAGTGAACCCTTGGGGGAGCACGGTCCATCTCAATTGCTGTCTACGGCCTGTCTCTATGTCTTCCCATTCAAATGCAAAATAATCACGGCATTCTTCTGCCAGTGGACAGGCCCAAAAGGCATCCTTTAAATCAATCACACTATACCAGGAGTTATGGGGTCCTAGCTTGCTTAGCAGTGTGTATGGATTTGCTACTACAGGGAACCGGGTGATAGTTCTTTTGTTTATTTCCCTTAAATCATGTATAAGCCGATATTTCCCATTTGGCTTCCTTACAGGCAAAATGGGGGTGTTAAAGGGTGATATACAAGGCTCTAAGATTCCTTGTGCTAACAATCGATCAATTTCTGGTTTTAATCCTCTCCGTCCTTCTAGGGATATGGGATATTGCCTCACCCTCACAGGTATGTGGGGTTCGGAGATTTGAATTTTAATCGGTGGGATTTCCAGTTTACTTATTGTGTCCGGAGAGTACCAGACATCAGGGTTAATTTGTTTTTGATCGTCCACAGTTAAAGGATAAGCAGACACCATTAGCTCTTGTTTTTTTGCTTTAATTTCTAATTGTAATTCGACAATTAAATCCCGTCCTAACAGATTAAATTCTGCTTCAGGGACGAGCAAGAGTTCACCCATTCCAAATTTATTTTCAGTTTCGAACACCACATTTTTGATTTTGCTTACTTTAAAGGGTTCCCCTTTTGCTCCAATTACTTGTACTTTTTCAGGGGAAACTTTACATCCCTCAGGTATTTGCCTAATAGTCGATTTCTCAGCCCCAGTGTCTACTAAAAAGGTGAACTCTTGTTTATGGGGACCTATTTTTAATTTTATTAAGGGCTCATGATGACTCCGGTCCCCTAAGATATAGAGCCCCTGACTCTCCTATTCTGTTTTCAATATTTCCTCATCCCTGATCCTTTCTCTGCAATTCTTCTTTATATGTCCCTTCTTTCCACAGTAAAAACAACATCTCTGTTCCTTCCTTACTACTACGTTCCCTTGTTTCGTTCCAGCAGATTTATGTTCACCGATCTGCCCTTTGCGACCCTCTCTAACCACTGCTACCATCATTTTTACTTGTCGCTTGCTGCTCTCTTCTTCCCGCCTTATGTAGATTTTCTGAGCTTCCCTTAATAATTCATCCAACCCTCTATTCTGCCAGTCTTCTAACTTTTCAATTTTCTTTCTGATATCTTCCCATGATTTTGCCACAAACTGAGTTTTGAGGAGTGCTTGTCCTAAAGGATCGTCTGGATTTACCCCAGAGTACAGCTGAAGGGCTTTCCTCAGTCGTTCTAGCCACTCAGTAGGGCTCTCATCTTTCTTTTGCATTTCATTAAATGCTTTATTGATATTCTGGCCACGGGGTACTGCTTCTCTAATCCCCTGAATTACTATAGTTCTCAGGTCCTGCATATGAGTTCTATGCACCGGATCCTGATTATCCCAATTAGGTCTTTGGAGTGGCCATTTAATATCTGCTTGGGGTCCCTGGGCATGCTGAGCATCCCACAGTCTCATTCCTGCTCGTCTAATCATATCTCTTTCCTCGGTAGTAAATAATTGACCAAGGATAGATTGCATCTCATCCCAAGTATAAAGGTTTGGTCCCAAAAATTGATCTAATCTTTCTGCCACTCCGAGTGGGTCCTCAATTAAGTTTCCCATCTCGGTTCTTTTAAAATCTCGCAGGTCAGCCGAGCTTAGGGGTACAGAAATATATCCAATCACAGGTTGAGGTCCCCCCATGGGCATTTCCCTTAGAGGATATATCTGAGCTGCCCCTTTTTGGCTCCTAGTCACGCGTCTAGGAGGAAGGGGGGACCCTTGTTCCGACTCTGGTTGGGGAGTGGGCGCTCTGGGGACCTCTGGAGGGGCTGCGGGAGCAGGAGGAGGAATGTAAGGGGGGGGGGGTTAGAAGGGTTTCGTCTAACTCTTCCTTCTTTTTCTTTTGTTTAGTTTTTACTTCATTCAGTGGGTAAAGTCTAGCTCCCGGTCTTTCTAGCCACACTTCCGCATACTGACTCTCCTCCGGGTTAAGGGGTTTTTTATTATTAACCCAGAGGTTTAATTGCTGTCTTACCCAATCTTCTTCTGACCCATAGACTGGCCAAAAGACATTTTTAGAAATCTTCTTCCCTCCCCATACCTTAGTACAATATTCTATCATTTTCTGCTTATCTTTCCCTAATGTTCCAGGGAAATATCTCCAATTGTCTAAGATATATGCCAGAGGGGTATTCTTAGGTACAGTGGGTACCCTTCCCATGGGAGTCGAAGGCTTGCTGCCCTTCGCCCCCATCTTCTGGATTATCCACACACACACTCACTCGTTCCCCTTGTTCCTGGCCCAGTCCCTCGCAGGAGATGGGAAACGCAGTACTTAAGAGTCCACGCTCGCTTGGTTCAGTATATCGAACCTCTCATTTGTTATAATCCAGGAAACCCAATCCCGCCCGAACGGCAAACCCGCGAACAAATTCGCAATATACTTACGCGTCCTGCGTCTTCGTCCGGACTCCCGTGCACAGAATTTTTATGGGATTTTACCGGTTTCTCCTTTGCTCACTATTCTAGAATTTAGGTTCGTCGGTAAGGTTGAGGTAGGCTGTCGGTCACGGGGCCGCGGATTGCCGCGGGGCGCCTCCCCGGAGGACAGAAGCCCACCGTTCCTTATCCGAGTCACGGCACCAAGAATTGTCATAAATTGCGACCACAAGGGATCATAATCCAATTAAAATTTTATTAATTATAGCAAGTAGAATATGAGCAAATACAGCGCTGGACGGCAGGGGAGTCTGCGCTCCACCAACTGCCGTAACTTTAGGTTACAGTTACATTCCTTATATACATTTCATGTACCCTTTTCTTGTAAGTCTCCGCCTTGTCTTGTTTCTTCTTTCTTCACTGGTGTAGGTCTGTTACCATGTAGATTCAGTAGATCTTCTCAAGGATGACTGTCCTTTGATATGGAATGTCTTTTGATGTGGAGAAATGCAGCTGTTGTTCTTCCTTTCCTTATCTAGGGAGTCATAGCCATTACTTTTTCCCCCTTATCTAGTAAGTTATAGCAAGTGCCCTCTTCCCGGGACCTCCACACATAATTCGAGCAAGTCTTGTCATTTACACAAGGCATATGTTAACTCTCAACATCTCTTCCCCCTTCTTGATTTCCTGAACAAATTTAACCCGTTTATTACATAAGCGATCTCATGTCTTTTTGCAGTTTAATCTTTACACTGGGTTTAACATAAATCTTAATAAACAATATCATATTCATAGTTTCTCACAGGCATTTCTACCTTTTCTACCTTGTTTTTCTACCTAATGCGAATAGGCATTAGCCTATCCTCTGCACCTTTGGTCATTTCCTGAAGTTTGTCTGTGGTTTCCTACATGAGTAGGTAAATGTATCTATTTTACTTTACAGAGCTTTGATAGTTTTTAAAATTATACAAGTAATTTAAGTCTTGGAACAAATGTCTTTGCTTATTGATTTTTGTGAGTAGCTGCAAAAATCTCGTTTATTAGTTGCCCCTTTTAAAATTAAAATAAAAATGAATGCTATGCAAGAAATAGGTTGCAAGTAACTGTTAGGGTCTTACTACTGCTCGCTGTTGAGAGATCGTGGGAAGTGCAGAGAATTTGTGTTAAAAGTGAAGGGCATTTTTCAAGATAGTTTTCCAGGTCTGAGGCGTGCTGAAATATCTCTTTCCTATGATAGCGTGTTTAGTTTCATTGACTTCAGCGGAACACACAGAATACATTGACTTAAACTAGCTGAGAATCTGATGATAAGGTTTTATACTCCACCTAACATAGTGTTGTGATGACATGTCCTCCGAACTCAAAATTATGTTTGATGATCTTAACAAGGAGGCCGGATCTTTGATCTGGAAATTATGCTGATAGCGACGTTACAGAATCCAGGCTTGTAACTTCACTGGTTTCTTGCAGCCCCTCAAGTTCATGAAGGACAATAAAGACCCATTCTTTTTTGTTCTTGTGCTATAATCAGTGATGGAAGTATGACATTGTCAGTTGTAAGAAGTGGCTTAACTGCTGTTGGAGTCTGCTTTTCTGCCTGAAAAACCTGTTGATTTGCATGGGTTTGCACAGCTTATGCTAATGATATGGCTGGAATGAGACAGGATCTTGTGTAGTCTGCAAGGGCTGTATATGGTCCTGGTTTATAGCTGGGTGGGAGGGATTGGTTCGAGTTACTTCTGATTTGCCCTATTTAATATCTTAAATAGGAGTGAACAGGGTGATTGGAACAGTTTCATTTTTACAAGAGGAAATTTATAAATTGTTTTTTATCCTGTGTTAGAATTAAGATATGTATTTACTGGAGACAACGAGTCTAGCCTGAACACTGAAACACCTCCGTTTTGGGCACGCTATTAGAACTTTTTTAAAATTTTCAAATCGTAACAGTCTGTCAGTTTATGCTTGTTGAGTCTGAGACATTAAATGATGCCCTTTGAACAGGTAAACATTGCTAATAATTGATATTTGGTTTGTAGACTATACCTTTTGTATGCTCTAAAGTCATCTGTTGTTTCCCTTTCATTTATAAAAGTTCTGTTCATCAAACCATATAAGCACATACCTAAATTCAGTGTTAAACTTCCTGAATTGCTCTAAACTATTGTGTTGCTGTAAACTGTTTTGGCTGATAAACCTAAGCGGTCAGCTTGGTATTCCTCCATGTATATGTGATTAAGATGCAATAGCTCAGCACAAGTTACCAGGCAACTGCATGCTCCAGCTGCATAGGAGGCACAAAGCACCTGGCCCGTTCCTTGTAATCAGTGGGAAAGTACAGATTCTCCTGTGAGCTTGGTCACCCTTGTCTATAACATATTAGATAAGAGTATTTTGATACTCCTCTCGCAGTGGGAGAAACACTGCTCGTGTCTGTGCAGTGTGTGAAAATCACTTTACCAAGATGCTTTTATTTCTAAAACCCTTGGAAAAAAACCTCAAAACGGAGTTTTAAAACTTTTTTAATCCAAGGCAAACTTCAGGATTCTCATTCTTACAAAGTATTTTACAATTGTGTAACCTTGTAGACTGTACGGAGAATGAGGATCTTGCATGTGACATACTCAAAAGTTTCATTTTTGGTGTTCTACACGCTTCTACTGATCGCAGCGCCTTTGTTTCCTAACGGCAAGTGGCAACAGACAATGCGTATGGGTTTCAAGGCCCTGTGGAACAGAGAAGGTAGTTTGCCAGTGTTCTTACTGCTGTTGCAGATGTCGTTTCAGTGGATTGAAAGTGGCACGTTCCAAGTACCTTTTCCTACCATTGCTGCGTTTGTTTTTTTTTTTTAATCTAGAAGAATGTTTCTGTACTTCCCTTCCCTATAGGTAGTTGCATGTTGATTTACATTGCATGCTATTGCAGCGTTCTTAGTCTACCAGTTACAGATTACTCCTTTCAGTTCTTGTGCATTTCTGAATGTGTATCTACCTATACACCTACTAAACTCACATTTATTCAGACATGATATGCAACTGCTACGGAAGTCAGCTATTGTGCTAGTTATGGTGTTTGCCCCGTCAGTTGTTTTACTATCTAATAAGTACCTGATGACAGAGAAGGGGAGTGTCAGAAAATAGACAAGTCAGGCTTTATGTTAGAACTGGTTTTCATAAGATTTAAGAGAACGCAGTTTTGGCATAAGGATTTACATGCCGCTCCTGGTGTTCTGTTGGGCTAATGCTTTGCAAGAAGCTGAGGTGTTTAACTTTCAAAAGCTGTTTATGTAAATTGGCTTACCTATGAGTACTCTCCTTCAGCTGTGTGTAACGAAGAAATAAATGTGCATCTCTAGACATGTGCATATGCAGATAGAATTGTAAGTGCACAGCTGGGGATGATGCTTGTGTTTGAGGGTAGAAATACGGAGAGGGACAGCAGTGGGGAAAGAAGAACCTTTGAAGATAGTCTAGCGTTGCTCTCATTCTAGAGGTAAATGATCAACGTTCTGTACCATTCTTGACAAATGCTTGCCTAATTTATTCTTAAACATTTCCTGTAATTATTGCTACTGTTGCAAAGATTGCCACATACCCTAAGTTTTTCAGGTTGTAATTTAAGCCCCACAATTCCGTGTAACTGTGTGCAGTGGATGCACACAAAAGCTCTTCCTTATAGCTACCCTTTAGAGTTTAAACATTGTTATTTCTCTTCAGTATTGCCCTTTCCAGGTTAAGCAGCTGTTTTTCAATTTATGCTTTGAAGTCAGACTCCTGTACATCGCTGAGCACCCTCTTGGACTTACTGTAGACCCTCACCAGTTATACTACACCCTTCTTGAAAAGCAGTACATCATCTGGAGGGTTCAGCAGCTAATCCGTGCAAATGTAGCGCTGCAGAAATAATGCTTAGATGTACTAACTCAAATGTGATGTGTGAGGAGGAATCACTGGGCATTTTGATTAGCAAGAAACGGTACGTAAAAACTAGGTGACAGAAATAGGACACGAAGCTGGCACCCTGGTCTTCAAGCTTGTGAAGTTACTGCTGCTTGTTCGCGGCAGTAACTTTTTCTGAAAAGGCAAACACCCGGCTCCTTCTCCCACAAGGAAGCTGCCAGCCCTGAAAGCTCTTGCACGTCTGCACTATCCCTCTGCAGCCTATCTTTAGCTGCAACAGCACTGGGGATCTCTGCTTTCCCAGAGACTCAGCATGTCACGGTGCGTGTTCTCCGCAGAACCTTTTTCTGAAAAGGCAAAAGTCCGGCTTCTTCTCCCACAAGGAAGGTTCCAGCCCTGAAAGCTCTTGCAGGTCTTCACTATCCCTCTGCTGCCTATCCACAGGCACAACAGCACTGGGGATCTCTGCTTTCCCAGAGACTCAGCATCTCACGGTGCTCGTTCTCGGCAGAAACTTTTTCTGAAAAAGCAAACGTCTGGCTCCTTCTCCTGCAAGGCAAGTGCCAGGCCTGAAAGATTTTGTGGTCTTCACCGCCCCCTGCAGCCTATCCACAGGCACAACAGCACTGGGGATCCTTTAGCCGCAGCAGCACTGGGGATCTCTGCTTTCCCAGAGACTCAGCATGTCACGGTGCTTGTTCGCGGCAGAAACTTTTTCTAAAAAGGCAAACGGCCGGCTCCTTCTCCCACAAGGAAGCTGCCAGCCCTGAAAGACCTTGCTGGGCTTAACCGTCCCCCTGCAGCCTATGCACAGGCACACCAGAGCTGGGCATCTCAGCTTTCCCAGAGACTCAGCATCTGACGCAGCTCGTTCTCGGCAGAGCCTTTTTCTGAAAAGGCAAACTTACGTCTCCTTCTCCCACAAGGAAGCTGCCAGCCCTGAAAGCTAATGCAGGTCTGCACTATCCCCCTGCAGCGTATCTTTAGCCGCAACAGCACTGGGGATCTCTGCTTTCCCAGAGACTCAGCATGTCACGGTGCTCGTTCTCGGCAGAAACTTTTCCTGAAAAGGCAAACGTCCAGCTAATTCTTCTACAAGGAAAGTGCCAGCTCTGGTGCCAGCCCTGGAAGATCTTGCTGGTGTTCACCGTCTCCCTGCAGACTATCTTCAGGGAAAGCAGCAGTGGGGATCTCTGCTTTCCCAGAGACTCAGCATGTCACGGTGCTCGTTCTCGGTAGAAACTTTTTCTGAAAAGGCAAACGTCTGGCTCCTTCTCCCACAGAGAAGCTGCCAGCCCTGGAAGATCTTGCTGGTGTTCACCGTCTCCCTGCAGCCTATCTTCAGGGAAAGCAGCAGTGGGGATCTCTGCTTTCCCAGAGACTCAGCATGTCACGGTGCTCGTTCTCGGTAGAAACTTTTTCTGAAAAGGCAAACGTCTGGCTCCTTCTCCCACAGAGAAGCTGCCAGCCCTGAAAGATCTTGCTGGTCTTCACTATCCCCCTGCAGCCTATCTTTAGCCGCAACAGCACTGGGGATCTCTGCTTTCCCAGAGACTCAGCATCTCATGCTGCTCGCTCTCGGCAGAAACATTTTCTGAAAAGGCAAAAGTCCAGGTTCTTCTCCCACAAGGAAGGTTCCAGCCCTGAAAGCACTTGCAGGTCTTCACTATCCCTCTGCTGCCTATCCACAGGCACAACAGCACTGGGGATCTCTGCTTTCCCAGAGACTCAGCATCTCACGGTGCTCGTTCTCGGCAGAAACTTTTTCTGAAAAAGCAAACGTCTGGCTCCTTCTCCTGCAAGGCAAGTGCCAGGCCTGAAAGATTTTGTGGTCTTCACCGCCCCCTGCAGCCTATCCACAGGCACAACAGCACTGGGGATCCTTTAGCCGCAGCAGCACTGGGGATCTCTGCTTTCCCAGAGACTCAGCATGTCACGGTGCTCGTTCTCGGCAGAAACTTTTTCTGAAAAGGCAAACGTCTGGTTCTTTCTCCCACAAGGAAGGTGCCAGCCCTGAAAGATCTTGCTGGGCTTAACCGTCCCCCTGCAGCTTATCTTTAGCCGCAACAGCACTGGGGATCTCTGCTTTCCCAGAGATTCAGCATGTCACGGTGCTTGTTAGCGGCAGTAACTTTTTCTGAAAAGGCAAACACCCGGCTCCTTCTCCCACAAGGAAGCTGCCAGCCCTGAAAGCTCTTGCAGGTCTTCACTATCCCTCTGCTGCCTATCCACAGGCACAACAGCACTGGGGATCTCTGCTTTCCCAGAGACTCAGCATGTCACGGTGCTCGTTCTCGGCAGAAACTTTTTCTGAAAAGGCAAACGTCTGGTTCTTTCTCCCACAAGGAAGGTGCCAGCCCTGAAAGATCTTGCTGGTCTTCACAGTCCCCCTGCAGCTTATCTTTAGCCGCAACAGCACTGGGGATCTCTGCTTTCCCAGAGATTCAGCATGTCACGGTGCTTGTTCGCGGCAGAAACTTTTTCTGAAAAGGCAAACACCCGGCTCCTTCTCCCACAAGGAAGCTGCCAGCCCTGAAAGATCTTGCTGGGCTTAACCGTCCCCCTGCAGCCTATGCACAGGCACACCAGAGCTGGGCATCTCAGCTTTCCCAGAGACTCAGCATCTGACGCAGCTCGTTCTCGGCAGAGCCTTTTTCTGAAAAGGCAAACTTACGTCTCCTTCTCCCACAAGGAAGCTGCCAGCCCTGAAAGCTAATGCAGGTCTGCACTATCCCCCTGCAGCGTATCTTTAGCCGCAACAGCACTGGGGATCTCTGCTTTCCCAGAGACTCAGCATCTCACAGTGCTCGTTCTCGGCAGAAACTTTTCCTGAAAAGGCAAACGTCCAGCTAATTCTTCTACAAGGAAAGTGCCAGCTCTGGTGCCAGCCCTGGAAGATCTTGCTGGTGTTCACCGTCTCCCTGCAGCCTATCTTCAGGGAAAGCAGCAGTGGGGATCTCTGCTTTCCCAGAGACTCAGCATGTCACGGTGCTCGTTCTCGGTAGAAACTTTTTCTGAAAAGGCAAACGTCTGGCTCCTTCTCCCACAGAGAAGCTGCCAGCCCTGAAAGATCTTGCTGGTCTTCACTATCCCCCTGCAGCCTATCTTTAGCCGCAACAGCACTGGGGATCTCTGCTTTCCCAGAGACTCAGCATCTCATGCTGCTCGCTCTCGGCAGAAACATTTTCTGAAAAGGCAAAAGTCCAGGTTCTTCTCCCACAAGGAAGGTTCCAGCCCTGAAAGCACTTGCAGGTCTTCACTATCCCTCTGCTGCCTATCCACAGGCACAACAGCACTGGGGATCTCTGCTTTCCCAGAGACTCAGCATCTCACGGTGCTCGTTCTCGGCAGAAACTTTTTCTGAAAAAGCAAACGTCTGGCTCCTTCTCCTGCAAGGCAAGTGCCAGCCCTGAAAGATTTTGTGGTCTTCACCGCCCCCTGCAGCCTATCCACAGGCACAACAGCACTGGGGATCCTTTAGCCGCAGCAGCACTGGGGATCTCTGCTTTCCCAGAGACTCAGCATGTCACGGTGCTCGTTCTCGGCAGAAACTTTTTCTGAAAAGGCAAACGTCTGGTTCTTTCTCCCACAAGGAAGGTGCCAGCCCTGAAAGATCTTGCTGGGCTTAACCGTCCCCCTGCAGCTTATCTTTAGCCGCAACAGCACTGGGGATCTCTGCTTTCCCAGAGATTCAGCATGTCACGGTGCTTGTTAGCGGCAGTAACTTTTTCTGAAAAGGCAAACACCCGGCTCCTTCTCCCACAAGGAAGCTGCCAGCCCTGAAAGCTCTTGCAGGTCTTCACTATCCCTCTGCTGCCTATCCACAGGCACAACAGCACTGGGGATCTCTGCTTTCCCAGAGACTCAGCATCTCACGGTGCTCGTTCTCGGCAGAAACTTTTTCTGAAAAAGCAAACGTCTGGCTCCTTCTCCTGCAAGGCAAGTGCCAGGCCTAAAAAGATTTTGTGGTCTTCACCGCCCCCTGCAGCCTATCCACAGGCACAACAGCACTGGGGATCCTTTAGCCGCAGCAGCACTGGGGATCTCTGCTTTCCCAGAGACTCAGCATGTCACGGTGCTCGTTCTCGGTAGAAACTTTTTCTGAAAAGGCAAACGTCTGGCTCCTTCTCCCACAGAGAAGCTGCCAGCCCTGAAAGATCTTGCTGGTCTTCACTATCCCCCTGCAGCCTATCTTTAGCCGCAACAGCACTGGGGATCTCTGCTTTCCCAGAGACTCAGCATCTCATGCTGCTCGCTCTCGGCAGAAACATTTTCTGAAAAGGCAAAAGTCCGGCTTCTTCTCCCACAAGGAAGGTTCCAGCCCTGAAAGCTCTTGCAGGTCTTCACTATCCCTCTGCTGCCTATCCACAGGCACAACAGCACTGGGGATCTCTGCTTTCCCAGAGACTCAGCATGTCACGGTGCTCGTTCTCGGCAGAAACTTTTTCTGAAAAGGCAAACGTCTGGTTCTTTCTCCCACAAGGAAGCTGCCAGCCCTGAAAGATCTTGCTGGGCTTAACCGTCCCCCTGCAGCCTATGCACAGGCACACCAGAGCTGGTCATCTCAGCTTTCCCAGAGACTCAGCATCTGACGCAGCTCGTTCTCGGCAGAGCCTTTTTCTGAAAAGGCAAACGTCCGGCTCCTTCTCCTACAAGGAAGCTGCCAGCCCTGAAAGCTCTTGCAGGTCTGCACTATCCCCCTGCAGCGTATGTTTAGGCGCAAGAGCACTGGGGATCTCTGCTTTCCCAGAGACTCAGCATGTCACTGTGCTTGTTCTCGGCAGAAACGTTTTCTGAAAAGGCAAACGGCCGGCTCCTTCTCCCACAAGGAAGGTGCCAGCCCTGAAAGATCTTGCTGGTCTTCACAGTCCCCCTGCAGCTTATCTTTAGCCGCAACAGCACTGGGGATCTCTGCTTTCCCAGAGATTCAGCATGTCACGGTGCTTGTTCGCGGCAGTAACTTTTTCTGAAAAGGCAAACACCCGGCTCCTTCTCCCACAAGGAAGCTGCCAGCCCTGAAAGCTCTTGCAGGTCTGCACTATCCCTCTGCAGCCTATCTTTAGCTGCAAAAGCACTGGGGATCTCTGCTTTCCCAGAGACTCAGCATGTCACGGTGCGTGTTCTCCGCAGAATCTTTTTCTGAAAAGGCAAACGGCCGGCTCCTTCTCCCACAAGGAAGCTGCCAGCCCTGAAAGATCTTGCTGGGCTTAACCGTCCCCCTGCAGCTTATCTTTAGCCGCAACAGCACTGGAGATCTCTGCTTTCCCAGAGACTCAGCATCTCATGCTGCTCGCTCTCGGCAGAAACATTTTCTGAAAAGGCAAAAGTCCGGCTTCTTCTCCCACAAGGAAGGTTCCAGCCCTGAAAGCTCTTGCAGGTCTTCACTATCCCTCTGCTGCCTATCCACAGGCACAACAGCACTGGGGATCTCTGCTTTCCCAGAGACTCAGCATCTCACGGTGCTCGTTCTCGGCAGAAACTTTTTCTGAAAAAGCAAACGTCTGGCTCCTTCTCCTGCAAGGCAAGTGCCAGGCCTGAAAGATTTTGTGGTCTTCACCGCCCCCTGCAGCCTATCCACAGGCACAACAGCACTGGGGATCCTTTAGCCGCAGCAGCACTGGGGATCTCTGCTTTCCCAGAGACTCAGCATGTCACGGTGCTCGTTCTCGGCAGAAACTTTTTCTGAAAAGGCAAACGTCTGGTTCTTTCTCCCACAAGGAAGGTGCCAGCCCTGAAAGATCTTGCTGGTCTTCACAGTCCCCCTGCAGCTTATCTTTAGCCGCAACAGCACTGGGGATCTCTGCTTTCCCAGAGATTCAGCATGTCACGGTGCTTGTTCGCGGCAGAAACTTTTTCTGAAAAGACAAACACCCGGCTCCTTCTCCCACAAGGAAGCTGCCAGCCCTGAAAGATCTTGCTGGGCTTAACCGTCCCCCTGCAGCCTATGCACAGGCACACCAGATCTGGGCATCTCAGCTTTCCCAGAGACTCGGAATCTGACGCAGCTCGTTCTCGGCAGAGCCTTTTTCTGAAATGGCAAACGTCCGGCTCCTTCTCCCACAAGGAAGCTGCCAGCCCTGAAAGCTCTTGCAGGTCTGCACTATTCCCCTGCAGCGTATGTTTAGGCGCAAGAGCACTGGGGATCTCTGCTTTCCCAGAGACTCAGCATGTCACGGTGCTTGTTCTCGGCAGAAACGTTTTCTGAAAAGGCAAACTTACGGCTCCTTCTCCCACAAGGAAGCTGCCAGCCCTGAAAGATCTTGCTAGGCTTAACCGTCCCCCTGCAGCCTATCTTTAGGCGCAAGAGTACTGGGGATCTCTGCTTTCCCAGAGACTCAGCATGTCACTGTGCTTGTTCTCGGCAGAAACGTTTTCTGAAAAGGCAAACGGCCGGCTCCTTCTCCCACAAGGAAGGTGCCAGCCCTGAAAGATATTGCTGGTCTTCAACGTCCCTCTGCAGCTTATCTTTAGGCGCAAGAGCACTGGGGATCTCTGCTTTCCCAGAGATTCAGCATGTCACGTGCTTGTTCGCGGCAGTAACTTTTTCTGAAAAGGCAAACACCCGGCTCCTTCTCCCACAAGGAAGCTGCCAGCCCTGAAAGCTCTTGCACGTCTGCACTATCCCTCTGCAGCCTATCTTTAGCTGCAACAGCACTGGGGATCTCTGCTTTCCCAGAGACTCAGCATGTCACGGTGTGTGTTCTCCGCAGAACCTTTTTCTGAAAAGGCAAACAGCCGGCTCATTCTCCCACAAGGAAGCTGCCAGCCCTGAAAGATCTTGCTGGGCTTAACCGTCCCCCTGCAGCTTATCTTTAGCCGCAACAGCACTGGAGATCTCTGCTTTCCCAGAGACTCAGCATCTCATGCTGCTCGCTCTCAGAAGAAACATTTTCTGAAAAGGCAAAAGTCCGGGTTCTTCTCCCACAAGGAAGGTTCCAGCCCTGAAAGCTCTTGCAGGTCTTCACTATCCCTCTGCTGCCTATCCACAGGCACAACAGCACTGGGGATCTCTGCTTTCCCAGAGACTCAGCATCTCACGGTGCTCGTTCTCGGCAGAAACTTTTTCTGAAAAAGCAAACGTCTGGCTCCTTCTCCTGCAAGGCAAGTGCCAGGCCTGAAAGATTTTTTGGTCTTCACCGCCCCCTGCAGCCTACCCACAGGCACAACAGCACTGGAGATCCTTTAGCCGCAGCAGCACTGGGGATCTCTGCTTTCCCAGAGACTCAGCATGTCACGGTGCGTGTTCTCCGCAGAACCTTTTTCTGAAAAGGCAAACGGCCGGCTCCTTCTCCCACAAGGAAGCTGCCAGCCCTGAAAGATCTTGCTGGGCTTAACCGTCCCCCTGAAGCTTATCTTTAGGCGCAAGAGCACTGGGGATCTCTGCTTTCCCAGAGATTCAGCATGTCACGGTGCTTGTTCGCGGCAGAAACTTTTTCTAAAAAGGCAAACACCCGGCTCCTTCTCCCACAAGGAAGCTGCCAGCCCTGAAAGATCTTGCTGGGCTTAACCGTCCCCCTGCAGCCTATGCACAGGCACAGCAGAGCTGGGCATCTCAGCTTTCCCAGAGACTCAGCATCTGACGCAGCTCGTTCTCGGCAGAGCCTTTTTCTGAAAAGGCAAACTTACGTCTCCTTCTCCCACAAGGAAGCTGCCAGCCCTGAAAGCTAATGCAGGTCTGCACTATCCCCCTGCAGCGTATCTTTAGCCGCAACAGCACTGGGGATCTCTGCTTTCCCAGAGACTCAGCATCTCACAGTGCTCGTTCTCGGCAGAAACTTTTCCTGAAAAGGCAAACGTCCAGCTAATTCTTCTACAAGGAAAGTGCCAGCTCTGGTGCCAGCCCTGGAAGATCTTGCTGGTGTTCACCGTCTCCCTGCAGCCTATCTTCAGGGAAAGCAGCAGTGGGGATCTCTGCTTTCCCAGAGACTCAGCATGTCACGGTGCTCGTTCTCGGTAGAAACTTTTTCTGAAAAGGCAAACGTCTGGCTCCTTCTCCCACAGAGAAGCTGCCAGTCCTGAAAGAATCTTGCTGGTCTTCACTATCCCCCTGCAGCCTATCTTTAGCCGCAACAGCACTGGGGATCTCTGCTTTCCCAGAGACTCAGCATCTCATGCTGCTCGCTCTCGGCAGAAACATTTTCTGAAAAGGCAAAAGTCCAGGTTCTTCTCCCACAAGGAAGGTTCCAGCCCTGAAAGCTCTTGCAGGTCTTCACTATCCCTCTGCTGCCTATCCACAGGCACAACAGCACTGGGGATCTCTGCTTTCCCAGAGACTCAGCATCTCACGGTGCTCGTTCTCGGCAGAAACTTTTTCTGAAAAAGCAAACGTCTGGCTCCTTCTCCTGCAAGGCAAGTGCCAGGCCTGAAAGATTTTGTGGTCTTCACCGCCCCCTGCAGCCTATCCACAGGCACAACAGCACTGGGGATCCTTTAGCCGCAGCAGCACTGGGGATCTCTGCTTTCCCAGAGACTCAGCATGTCACGGTGCTCGTTCTCGGCAGAAACTTTTTCTGAAAAGGCAAACGTCTGGTTCTTTCTCCCACAAGGAAGGTGCCAGCCCTGAAAGATCTTGCTGGTCTTCACAGTCCCCCTGCAGCTTATCTTTAGCCGCAACAGCACTGGGGATCTCTGCTTTCCCAGAGATTCAGCATGTCACGGTGCTTGTTCGCGGCAGAAACTTTTTCTGAAAAGGCAAACACCCGGCTCCTTCTCCCACAAGGAAGCTGCCAGCCCTGAAAGATCTTGCTGGGCTTAACCGTCCCCCTGCAGCCTATGCACAGGCACACCAGAGCTGGGCATCTCAGCTTTCCCAGAGACTCAGCATCTGACGCAGCTCGTTCTCGGCAGAGCCTTTTTCTGAAAAGGCAAACGGCCGGCTCCTTCTCCCACAAGGAAGCTGCCAGCCCTGAAAGCTCTTGCAGGTCTGCACTATCCCCCTGCAGCGTATGTTTAGGCGCAAGAGCACTGGGGATCTCTGCTTTCCCAGAGACTCAGCATCTCACGGTGCTTGTTCTCGGCAGAAGCTTTTTCTGAAAAGGCAAACTTACGGCTCCTTCTCCCACAAGGAAGCTGCCAGCCCTGAAAGATCTTGCTGGGCTTAACCGTCCCCCTGCAGCCTATCTTTAGGCGCAAGAGTACTGGGGATCTCTGCTTTCCCAGAGACTCAGCATGTCACTGTGCTTGTTCTCGGCAGAAACGTTTTCTGAAAAGGCAAACGGCCGGCTCCTTCTCCCACAAGGAAGGTGCCAGCCCTGAAAGATATTGCTGGTCTTCAACGTCCCTCTGCAGCTTATCTTTAGGCGCAAGAGCACTGGGGATCTCTGCTTTCCCAGAGATTCAGCATGTCACGGTGCTTGTTCGCGGCAGTAACTTTTTCTGAAAAGGCAAACACCCGGCTCCTTCTCCCACAAGGAAGCTGCCAGCCCTGAAAGCTCTTGCACGTCTGCACTATCCCTCTGCAGCCTATCTTTAAGCTGCAACAGCACTGGGGATCTCTGCTTTCCCAGAGACTCAGCATGTCACGGTGCGTGTTCTCCGCAGAACCTTTTTCTGAAAAGGCAAACGGCCGGCTCCTTCTCCCACAAGGAAGCTGCCAGCCCTGAAAGATCTTGCTGGGCTTAACCGTCCCCCTGCAGCTTATCTTTAGCCGCAACAGCACTGGGGATCTCTGCTTTCCCAGAGATTCAGCATGTCACGGTGCTTGTTAGCGGCAGTAACTTTTTCTGAAAAGGCAAACACCCGGCTCCTTCTCCTACAAGGAAGGTTCCAGCCCTGAAAGCTCTTGCAGGTCTTCACTATCCCTCTGCTGCCTATCCACAGGCACAACAGCACTGGGGATCTCTGCTTTCCCAGAGACTCAGCATCTCACGGTGCTCGTTCTCGGCAGAAACTTTTTCTGAAAAAGCAAACGTCTGGCTCCTTCTCCTGCAAGGCAAGTGCCAGGCCTGAAAGATTTTGTGGTCTTCACCGCCCCCTGCAGCCTATCCACAGGCACAACAGCACTGGGGATCCTTTAGCCGCAGCAGCACTGGGGATCTCTGCTTTCCCAGAGACTCAGCATGTCACGGTGCTCGTTCTCGGCAGAAACTTTTTCTGAAAAGGCAAACGTCTGGTTCTTTCTCCCACAAGGAAGGTGCCAGCCCTGAAAGATCTTGCTGGTCTTCACAGTCCCCCTGCAGCTTATCTTTAGCCGCAACAGCACTGGGGATCTCTGCTTTCCCAGAGATTCAGCATGTCACGGTGCTTGTTCGCGGCAGAAACTTTTTCTGAAAAGGCAAACACCCGGCTCCTTCTCCCACAAGGAAGCTGCCAGCCCTGAAAGATCTTGCTGGGCTTAACCGTCCCCCTGCAGCCTATGCACAGGCACACCAGAGCTGGGCATCTCAGCTTTCCCAGAGACTCAGCATCTGACGCAGCTCGTTCTCGGCAGAGCCTTTTTCTGAAAAGGCAAACGGCCGGCTCCTTCTCCCACAAGGAAGCTGCCAGCCCTGAAAGCTCTTGCAGGTCTGCACTATCCCCCTGCAGCGTATGTTTAGGCGCAAGAGCACTGGGGATCTCTGCTTTCCCAGAGACTCAGCATGTCACGGTGCTTGTTCTCGGCAGAAACGTTTTCTGAAAAGGCAAACTTACGGCTCCTTCTCCCACAAGGAAGCTGCCAGCCCTGAAAGATCTTGCTGGGCTTAACCGTCCCCCTGCAGCCTATCTTTAGGCGCAAGAGTACTGGGGATCTCTGCTTTCCCAGAGACTCAGCATGTCACTGTGCTTGTTCTCGGCAGAAACGTTTTCTGAAAAGGCAAACGGCCGGCTCCTTCTCCCACAAGGAAGGTGCCAGCCCTGAAAGATATTGCTGGTCTTCAACGTCCCTCTGCAGCTTATCTTTAGGCGCAAGAGCACTGGGGATCTCTGCTTTCCCAGAGATTCAGCATGTCACGGTGCTTGTTCGCGGCAGTAACTTTTTCTGAAAAGGCAAACACCCGGCTCCTTCTCCCACAAGGAAGCTGCCAGCCCTGAAAGCTCTTGCACGTCTGCACTATCCCTCTGCAGCCTATCTTTAAGCTGCAACAGCACTGGGGATCTCTGCTTTCCCAGAGACTCAGCATGTCACGGTGCGTGTTCTCCGCAGAACCTTTTTCTGAAAAGGCAAACGGCCGGCTCCTTCTCCCACAAGGAAGCTGCCAGCCCTGAAAGATCTTGCTGGGCTTAACCGTCCCCCTGCAGCTTATCTTTAGCCGCAACAGCACTGGGGATCTCTGCTTTCCCAGAGACTCAGCATGTCACGGTGCTTGTTCGCGGCAGTAACTTTTTCTGAAAAGGCAAACACCCGGCTCCTTCTCCCACAAGGAAGCTGCCAGCCCTGAAAGCTCTTGCAGGTCTTCACTATCCCTCTGCTGCCTATCCACAGGCACAACAGCACTGGGGATCTCTGCTTTCCCAGAGACTCAGCATCTCACGGTGCTCGTTCTCGGCAGAAACTTTTTCTGAAAAAGCAAACGTCTGGCTCCTTCTCCTGCAAGGCAAGTGCCAGGCCTGAAAGATTTTGTGGTCTTCACCGCCCCCTGCAGCCTATCCACAGGCACAACAGCACTGGGGATCCTTTAGCCGCAGCAGCACTGGGGATCTCTGCTTTCCCAGAGACTCAGCATGTCACGGTGCTCGTTCTCGGCAGAAACTTTTTCTGAAAAGGCAAACGTCTGGTTCTTTCTCCCACAAGGAAGCTGCCAGCCCTGAAAGATCTTGCTGGGCTTAACCGTCCCCCTGCAGCCTATGCACAGGCACACCAGAGCTGGGCATCTCAGCTTTCCCAGAGACTCAGCATCTGACGCAGGTCGTTCTCGGCAGAGCCTTTTTCTGAAAAGGCAAACGTCCGGCTCCTTCTCCCACAAGGAAGCTGCCAGCCCTGAAAGCTCTTGCAGGTCTGCACTATCCCCCTGCAGCGTATGTTTAGGCGCAAGAGCACTGGGGATCTCTGCTTTCCCAGAGACTCAGCATGTCACGGTGCTTGTTCGCGGCAGTAACTTTTTCTGAAAAGGCAAACACCCGGCTCCTTCTCCCACAAGGAAGCTGCCAGCCCTGAAAGCTCTTGCAGGTCTGCACTATCCCTCTGCAGCCTATCTTTAGCTGCAACAGCACTGGGGATCTCTGCTTTCCCAGAGACTCAGCATGTCACGGTGCGTGTTCTCCGCAGAATCTTTTTCTGAAAAGGCAAACGGCCGGCTCCTTCTCCCACAAGGAAGCTGCCAGCCCTGAAAGATCTTGCTGGGCTTAACCGTCCCCCTGCAGCTTATCTTTAGCCGCAACAGCACTGGAGATCTCTGCTTTCCCAGAGACTCAGCATCTCATGCTGCTCGCTCTCGGCAGAAACATTTTCTGAAAAGGCAAAAGTCCGGCTTCTTCTCCCACAAGGAAGGTTCCAGCCCTGAAAGCTCTTGCAGGTCTTCACTATCCCTCTGCTGCCTATCCACAGGCACAACAGCACTGGGGATCTCTGCTTTCCCAGAGACTCAGCATCTCACGGTGCTCGTTCTCGGCAGAAACTTTTTCTGAAAAGGCAAACGTCTGGTTCTTTCTCCCACAAGGAAGCTGCCAGCCCTGAAAGATCTTGCTGGGCTTAACCGTCCTCCTGCAGCCTATGCACAGGCACACCAGAGCTGGGCATCTCAGCTTTCCCAGAGACTCAGAATCTGACGCAGCTCGTTCTCGGCAGAGCCTTTTTCTGAAAAGGCAAACGTCCGGCTCCTTCTCCCACAAGGAAGCTGCCAGCCCTGAAAGCTCTTGCAGGTCTGCACTATCCCCCTGCAGCGTATCTTTAGGCGCAAGAGCACTGGGGATCTCTGCTTTCCCAGAGACTCAGCATGTCACTGTGCTTGTTCGCGGCAGAAACTTTTTCTAAAAAGGCAAACACTCGGCTCCTTCTCCCACAAGGAAGCTGCCAGCCCTGAAAGATCTTGCTGGGCTTAACCGTCCCCCTGCAGCCTATGCACAGGCACACCAGAGCTGGGCATCTCAGCTTTCCCAGAGACTCAGCATCTGACGCAGCTCGTTCTCGGCAGAGCCTTTTTCTGAAAAGGCAAACGGCCGGCTCCTTCTCCCACAAGGAAGCTGCCAGCCCTGAAAGCTAATGCAGGTCTGCACTATCCCCCTGCAGCGTATCTTTAGCCGCAACAGCACTGGGGATCTCTGCTTTCCCAGAGACTCAGCATCTCACAGTGCTCGTTCTCGGCAGAAACTTTTCCTGAAAAGGCAAACGTCCAGCTAATTCTTCTACAAGGAAAGTGCCAGCTCTGGTGCCAGCCCTGGAAGATCTTGCTGGTGTTCACCGTCTCCCTGCAGCCTATTTTCAGGGAAAGCAGCAGTGGGGATCTCTGCTTTCCCAGAGACTCAGCATGTCACGGTGCTCGTTCTCGGTAGAAACTTTTTCTGAAAAGGCAAACGTCTGGCTCCTTCTCCCACAGAGAAGCTGCCAGCCCTGAAAGATCTTGCTGGTCTTCACTATCCCCCTGCAGCCTATCTTTAGCCGCAACAGCACTGGGGATCTCTGCTTTCCCAGAGACTCAGCATCTCATGCTGCTCGCTCTCGGCAGAAACATTTTCTGAAAAGGCAAAAGTCCGGCTTCTTCTCCCACAAGGAAGGTTCCAGCCCTGAAAGCTCTTGCAGGTCTTCACTATCCCTCTGCTGCCTATCCACAGGCACAACAGCACTGGGGATCTCTGCTTTCCCAGAGACTCAGCATCTCACGGTGCTCGTTCTCGGCAGAAACTTTTTCTGAAAAAGCAAACGTCTGGCTCCTTCTCCTGCAAGGCAAGTGCCAGGCCTGAAAGATTTTGTGGTCTTCACCGCCCCCTGCAGCCTATCCACAGGCACAACAGCACTGGGGATCCTTTAGCCGCAGCAGCACTGGGGATCTCTGCTTTCCCAGAGACTCAGCATGTCACGGTGCTCGTTCTCGGCAGAAACTTTTTCTGAAAAGGCAAACGTCTGGTTCTTTCTCCCACAAGGAAGGTGCCAGCCCTGAAAGATCTTGCTGGTCTTCACAGTCCCCCTGCAGCATATCTTTAGCCGCAACAGCACTGGGGATCTCTGCTTTCCCAGAGATTCAGCATGTCACGGTGCTTGTTCGCGGCAGAAACTTTTTCTGAAAAGGCAAACACCCGGCTCCTTATCCCACAAGGAAGCTGCCAGCCCTGAAAGGTCTTGCTGGGCTTAACCGTCCCCCTGCAGCCTATGCACAGGCACACCAGAGCTGGGCATCTCAGCTTTCCCAGAGACTCAGCATCTGACGCAGCTCGTTCTCGGCAGAGCCTTTTTCTGAAAAGGCAAACGGCCGGCTCCTTCTCCCACAAGGAAGCTGCCAGCCCTGAAAGCTCTTGCAGGTCTGCACTATCCCCCTGCAGCGTATGTTTAGGCGCAAGAGCACTGGGGATCTCTGCTTTCCCAGAGATTCAGAATGTCACGGTGCTTGTTCTCGGCAGAAACGTTTTCTGAAAAGGCAAACTTACGGCTCCTTCTCCCACAAGGAAGCTGCCAGCCCTGAAAGATCTTGCTGGGCTTAACCGTCCCCCTGCAGCCTATCTTTAGGCGCAAGAGTACTGGGGATCTCTGCTTTCCCAGAGACTCAGCATGTCACTGTGCTTGTTCTCGGCAGAAACGTTTTCTGAAAAGGCAAACGGCCGGCTCCTTCTCCCACAAGGAAGGTGCCAGCCCTGAAAGATATTGCTGGTCTTCAACGTCCCTCTGCAGCTTATCTTTAGGCGCAAGAGCACTGGGGATCTCTGCTTTCCCAGAGATTCAGCATGTCACGGTGTGTGTTCTCCGCAGAACCTTTTTCTGAAAAGGCAAACGGCCGGCTCCTTCTCCCACAAGGAAGCTGCCAGCCCTGAAAGATCTTGCTGGGCTTAACCGTCCCCCTGCAGCTTATCTTTAGCCGCAACAGCACTGGAGATCTCTGCTTTCCCAGAGACTCAGCATCTCATGCTGCTCGCTCTCGGCAGAAACATTTTCTGAAAAGGCAAAAGTCCGGCTTCTTCTCCCACAAGGAAGGTTCCAGCCCTGAAAGCTCTTGCAGGTCTTCACTATCCCTCTGCTGCCTATCCACAGGCACAACAGCACTGGGGATCTCTGCTTTCCCAGAGACTCAGCATCTCACGGTGCTCGTTCTCGGCAGAAACTTTTTCTGAAAAAGCAAACGTCTGGCTCCTTCTCCTGCAAGGCAAGTGCCAGGCCTAAAAAGATTTTGTGGTCTTCACCGCCCCCTGCAGCCTATCCACAGGCACAACAGCACTGGGGATCCTTTAGCCGCAGCAGCACTGGGGATCTCTGCTTTCCCAGAGACTCAGCATGTCACGGTGCGTGTTCTCGGCAGAAACTTTTTCTGAAAAGGCAAACGTCTGGTTCTTTCTCCCACAAGGAAGCTGCCAGCCCTGAAAGATCTTGCTGGGCTTAACCGTCCCCCTGCAGCCTATGCACAGGCACACCAGAGCTGGGCATCTCAGCTTTCCCAGAGACTCAGCATCTGACGCAGCTCGTTCTCGGCAGAGCCTTTTTCTGAAAAGGCAAACGTCCGGCTCCTTCTCCCACAAGGAAGCTGCCAGCCCTGAAAGCTCTTGCAGGTCTGCACTATCCCCCTGCAGCGTATGTTTAGGCACAAGAGCACTGGGGATCTCTGCTTTCCCAGAGACTCAGCATGTCACGGTGCGTGTTCTCCGCAGAACCTTTTTCTGAAAAGGCAAACGGCCGGCTCCTTCTCCCACAAGGAAGGTGCCAGCCCTGAAAGATATTGCTGGTCTTCAACGTCCCTCTGCAGCTTATCTTTAGGCGCAAGAGCACTGGGGATCTCTGCTTTCCCAGAGATTCAGCATGTCACTGTGCTTGTTCTCGGCAGAAACGTTTTCTGAAAAGGCAAACGGCCGGCTCCTTCTCCCACAAGGAAGGTGCCAGCCCTGAAAGATATTGCTGGTCTTCAACGTCCCTCTGCAGCTTATCTTTAGGCGCAAGAGCACTGGGGATCTCTGCTTTCCCAGAGATTCAGCATGTCACGGTGCTTGTTCGCGGCAGTAACTTTTTCTGAAAAGGCAAACACCCGGCTCCTTCTCCCACAAGGAAGCTGCCAGCCCTGAAAGCTCTTGCACGTCTGCACTATCCCTCTGCAGCCTATCTTTAGCTGCAACAGCACTGGGGATCTCTGCTTTCCCAGAGACTCAGCATGTCACGGTGCGTGTTCTCCGCAGAACCTTTTTCTGAAAAAGCAAACGGCCGGCTCATTCTCCCACAAGGAAGCTGCCAGCCCTGAAAGATCTTGCTGGGCTTAACCGTCCCCCTGCAGCTTATCTTTAGCCGCAACAGCACTGGAGATCTCTGCTTTTCCAGAGACTCAGCATCTCATGCTGCTCGCTCTCGGCAGAAACATTTTCTGAAAAGGCAAAAGTCCGGCTTCTTCTCCCACAAGGAAGGTTCCAGCCCTGAAAGCTCTTGCAGGTCTTCACTATCCCTCTGCTGCCTATCCACAGGCACAACAGCACTGGGGATCTCTGCTTTCCCAGAGACTCAGCATCTCACGGTGCTCGTTCTCGGCAGAAACTTTTTCTGAAAAGGCAATCGTCTGGTTCTTTCTCCCACAAGGAAGGTGCCAGCCCTGAAAGATCTTGCTGGTCTTCACAGTCCCCCTGCAGCTTATCTTTAGCCGCAACAGCACTGGGGATCTCTGCTTTCCCAGAGATTCAGCATGTCACGGTGCTTGTTCGCGGCAGAACCTTTTTCTGAAAAGGCAAACACCCGGCTCCTTCTCCCACAAGGAAGCTGCCAGCTCTGAAAGATCTTGCTGGGCTTAACCGTCCCCCTGCAGCCTATGCACAGGCACACCAGAGCTGGGCATCTCAGCTTTCCCAGAGACTTAGTATCTGACGCAGCTCGTTCTCGGCAGAGCCTTTTTCTGAAAAGGCAAACTTACGTCTCCTTCTCCCACAAGGAAGCTGCCAGCCCTGAAAGATCTTGCAGGTCTGCACTATCCCCCTGCAGCGTATGTTTAGGCGCAAGATCACTGGGGATCTCTGCTTTCCCAGAGACTCAGCATGTCACGGTGCTTGTTCTCGGCAGAAACGTTTTCTGAAAAGGCAAACTTACGGCTCCTTCTCCCACAAGGAAGCTGCCAGCCCTGAAATATCTTGCTGGGCTTAACCGTCCCCCTGCAGCCTATCTTTAGGCGCAACAGCACTGGAGATCTCTGCTTTCCCAGAGACTCAGCATCTCATGCTGCTCGCTCTCGGCAGAAACATTTTCTGAAAAGGCAAAAGTCCGGCTTCTTCTCCCACAAGGAAGGTTCCAGCCCTGAAAGCTCTTGCAGGTCTTCACTATCCCTCTGCTGCCTATCCACAGGCACAACAGCACTGGGGATCTCTGCTTTCCCAGAGACTCAGCATCTCACGGTGCTCGTTCTCGGCAGAAACATTTTCTGAAAAGGCAAAAGTCCGGCTTCTTCTCCCACAAGGAAGGTTCCAGCCCTGAAAGCTCTTGCAGGTCTTCACTATCCCTCTGCTGCCTATCCACAGGCACAACAGCACTGGGGATCTCTGCTTTCCCAGAGACTCAGCATCTCACGGTGCTCGTTCTCGGCAGAAACTTTTTCTGAAAAAGCAAACGTCTGGCTCCTTCTCCTGCAAGGCAAGTGCCAGGCCTAAAAAGATTTTGTGGTCTTCACCGCCCCCTGCAGCCTATCCACAGGCACAACAGCACTGGGGATCCTTTAGCCGCAGCAGCACTGGGGATCTCTGCTTTCCCAGAGACTCAGCATGTCACGGTGCTCGTTCTCGGCAGAAACTTTTTCTGAAAAGGCAAACGTCTGGTTCTTTCTCCCACAAGGAAGGTGCCAGCCCTGAAAGATCTTGCTGGTCTTCACAGTCCCCCTGCAGCTTATCTTTAGCCGCAACAGCACTGGGGATCTCTGCTTTCCCAGAGATTCAGCATGTCACGGTGCTTGTTCACGGCAGTAACTTTTTCTGAAAAGGCAAATATCCGGCTCCTTCTCCCACAAGGAAGCTGCCAGCCCTGAAAGCTCTTGCACGTCTGCACTATCCCTCTGCAGCCTATCTTTAGCTGCAACAGCACTGGGGTTCTCTGCTTTCCCAGAGACTCAGCATGTCACGGTGCGTGTTCTCCGCAGAACCTTTTTCTGAAAAGGCAAACGGCCGGCTCATTCTCCCACAAGGAAGCTGCCAGCCTTGAAAGATCTTGCTGGGCTTAACCGTCCCCCTGCAGCCTATCTTTAGGCGCAAGAGTACTGGGGATCTCTGCTTTCCCAGAGACTCAGCATGTCACTGTGCTTGTTCTCGGCAGAAACGTTTTCTGAAAAGGCAAACGGCCGGCTCCTTCTCCCACAAGGAAGGTGCCAGCCCTGAAAGATATTGCTGGTCTTCAACGTCCCTCTGCAGCTTATCTTTAGGCGCAAGAGCACTGGGGATCTCTGCTTTCCAAGAGATTCAGCATGTCACGGTGCTTGTTCGCGGCAGTAACTTTTTCTGAAAAGGCAAACACCCGGCTCCTTCTCCCACAAGGAAGCTGCCAGCCCTGAAAGCTCTTGCACGTCTGCACTATCCCTCTGCAGCCTATCTTTAGCTGCAACAGCACTGGGGATCTCTGCTTTCCCAGAGACTCAGCATGTCACGGTGCGTGTTCTCCGCAGAACCTTTTTCTGAAAAGGCAAACGGCCGGCTCCTTCTCCCACAAGGAAGCTGCCAGCCCTGAAAGATCTTGCTGGGCTTAACCGTCCCCCTGCAGCTTATCTTTAGCCGCAACAGCACTGGAGATCTCTGCTTTCCCAGAGACTCAGCATCTCATGCTGCTCGCTCTCGGCAGAAACATTTTCTGAAAAGGCAAAAGTCCGGCTTCTTCTCCCACAAGGAAGGTTCCAGCCCTGAAAGCTCTTGCAGGTCTTCACTATCCCTCTGCTGCCTATCCACAGGCACAACAGCACTGGGGATCTCTGCTTTCCCAGAGACTCAGCATCTCACGGTGCTCGTTCTCGGCAGAAACTTTTTCTGAAAAAGCAAACGTCTGGCTCCTTCTCCTGCAAGGCAAGTGCCAGGCCTGAAAGATTTTGTGGTCTTCACCGCCCCCTGCAGCCTACCCACAGGCACAACAGCACTGGGGATCCTTTAGCCGCAGCAGCACTGGGGATCTCTGCTTTCCCAGAGATTCAGCATGTCACGGTGCTTGTTCGCGGCAGTAACTTTTTCTGAAAAGGCAAACGTCTGGTTCTTTCTCCCACAAGGAAGGTGCCAGCCCTGAAAGATCTTGCTGGTCTTCACAGTCCCCCTGCAGCTTATCTTTAGCCGCAACAGCACTGGGGATCTCTGCTTTCCCAGAGACTCAGCATCTCACGGTGCTCGTTCTCGGCAGAAACTTTTTCTGAAAAAGCAAACGTCTGGCTCCTTCTCCTGCAAGGCAAGTGCCAGGCCTGAAAGATTTTGTGGTCTTCACCGCCCCCTGCAGCCTATCCACAGGCACAACAGCACTGGGGATCCTTTAGCCGCAGCAGCACTGGGGATCTCTGCTTTCCCAGAGACTCAGCATGTCACGGTGCTCGTTCTCGGCAGAAACTTTTTCTGAAAAGGCAAACGTCTGGTTCTTTCTCCCACAAGGAAGCTGCCAGCCCTGAAAGATCTTGCTGGGCTTAACCGTCCTCCTGCAGCCTATGCACAGGCACACCAGAGCTGGGCATCTCAGCTTTCCCAGAGACTCAGAATCTGACGCTGCTCGTTCTCGGCAGAGCCTTTTTCTGAAAAGGCAAACGTCCGGCTCCTTCTCCCACAAGGAAGCTGCCAGCCCTGAAAGCTCTTGCAGGTCTGCACTATCCCCCTGCAGCGTATGTTTAGGCGCAAGAGCACTGGGGATCTCTGCTTTCCCAGAGACTCAGCATGTCACTGTGCTTGTTCGCGGCAGAAACTTTTTCTAAAAAGGCAAACACTCGGCTCCTTCTCCCACAAGGAAGCTGCCAGCCCTGAAAGATCTTGCTGGGCTTAACCGTCCCCCTGCAGCCTATGCACAGGCACACCAGAGCTGGGCATCTCAGCTTTCCCAGAGACTCAGCATCTGACGCAGCTCGTTCTCGGCAGAGCCTTTTTCTGAAAAGGCAAACGGCCGGCTCCTTCTCCCACAAGGAAGCTGCCAGCCCTGAAAGCTAATGCAGGTCTGCACTATCCCCCTGCAGCGTATCTTTAGCCGCAACAGCACTGGGGATCTCTGCTTTCCCAGAGACTCAGCATCTCACAGTGCTCGTTCTCGGCAGAAACATTTCCTGAAAAGGCAAACGTCCAGCTAATTCTTCTACAAGGAAAGTGCCAGCTCTGGTGCCAGCCCTGGAAGATCTTGCTGGTGTTCACCGTCTCCCTGCAGCCTATTTTCAGGGAAAGCAGCAGTGGGGATCTCTGCTTTCCCAGAGACTCAGCATGTCACGGTGCTCGTTCTCGGTAGAAACTTTTTCTGAAAAGGCAAACGTCTGGCTCCTTCTCCCACAGAGAAGCTGCCAGCCCTGAAAGATCTTGCTGGTCTTCACTATCCCCCTGCAGCCTATCTTTAGCCGCAACAGCACTGGGGATCTCTGCTTTCCCAGAGACTCAGCATCTCATGCTGCTCGCTCTCGGCAGAAACATTTTCTGAAAAGGCAAAAGTCCGGCTTCTTCTCCCACAAGGAAGGTTCCAGCCCTGAAAGCTCTTGCAGGTCTTCACTATCCCTCTGCTGCCTATCCACAGGCACAACAGCACTGGGGATCTCTGCTTTCCCAGAGACTCAGCATGTCACGGTGCTCGTTCTCGGCAGAAACTTTTTCTGAAAAAGCAAACGTCTGGCTCCTTCTCCTGCAAGGCAAGTGCCAGGCCTGAAAGATTTTGTGGTCTTCACCGCCCCCTGCAGCCTATCCACAGGCACAACAGCACTGGGGATCCTTTAGCCGCAGCAGCACTGGGGATCTCTGCTTTCCCAGAGACTCAGCATGTCACGGTGCTCGTTCTCGGCAGAAACTTTTTCTGAAAAGGCAAACGTCTGGTTCTTTCTCCCACAAGGAAGGTGCCAGCCCTGAAAGATCTTGCTGGTCTTCACAGTCCCCCTGCAGCTTATCTTTAGCCGCAACAGCACTGGGGATCTCTGCTTTCCCAGAGATTCAGCATGTCACGGTGCTTGTTCGCGGCAGAAACTTTTTCTGAAAAGGCAAACACCCGGCTCCTTATCCCACAAGGAAGCTGCCAGCCCTGAAAGATCTTGCTGGGCTTAACCGTCCCCCTGCAGCCTATGCACAGGCACACCAGAGCTGGGCATCTCAGCTTTCCCAGAGACTCAGCATCTGACGCAGCTCGTTCTCGGCAGAGCCTTTTTCTGAAAAGGCAAACGGCCGGCTCCTTCTCCCACAAGGAAGCTGCCAGCCCTGAAAGCTCTTGCAGGTCTGCACTATCCCCCTGCAGCGTATGTTTAGGCGCAAGAGCACTGGGGATCTCTGCTTTCCCAGAGATTCAGCATGTCACGGTGCTTGTTCTCGGCAGAATCTTTTTCTGAAAAGGCAAACTTACGGCTCCTTCTCCCACAAGGAAGCTGCCAGCCCTGAAAGATCTTGCTGGGCTTAACCGTCCCCCTGCAGCCTATCTTTAGGCGCAAGAGTACTGGGGATCTCTGCTTTCCCAGAGACTCAGCATGTCACTGTGCTTGTTCTCGGCAGAAACGTTTTCTGAAAAGGCAAACGGCCGGCTCCTTCTCCCACAAGGAAGGTGCCAGCCCTGAAAGATATTGCTGGTCTTCAACGTCCCTCTGCAGCTTATCTTTAGGCGCAAGAGCACTGGGGATCTCTGCTTTCCCAGAGATTCAGCATGTCACGGTGCTTGTTCGCGGCAGTAACTTTTTCTGAAAAGGCAAACACCCGGCTCCTTCTCCCACAAGGAAGCTGCCAGCCCTGAAAGCTCTTGCACGTCTGCACTATCCCTCTGCAGCCTATCGTTAGCTGCAACAGCACTGGGGATCTCTGCTTTCCCAGAGACTCAGCATGTCACGGTGCGTGTTCTCCGCAGAACCTTTTTCTGAAAAGGCAAACGGCCGGCTCCTTCTCCCACAAGGAAGCTGCCAGCCCTGAAAGATCTTGCTGGGCTTAACCGTCCCCCTGCAGCTTATCTTTAGCCGCAACAGCACTGGAGATCTCTGCTTTCCCAGAGACTCAGCATCTCATGCTGCTCGCTCTCGGCAGAAACATTTTCTGAAAAGGCAAAAGTCCGGCTTCTTCTCCCACAAGGAAGGTTCCAGCCCTGAAAGCTCTTGCAGGTCTTCACTATCCCTCTGCTGCCTATCCACAGGCACAACAGCACTGGGGATCTCTGCTTTCCCAGAGACTCAGCATCTCACGGTGCTCGTTCTCGGCAGAAACTTTTTCTGAAAAAGCAAACGTCTGGCTCCTTCTCCTGCAAGGCAAGTGCCAGGCCTAAAAAGATTTTGTGGTCTTCACCGCCCCCTGCAGCCTATCCACAGGCACAACAGCACTGGGGATCCTTTAGCCGCAGCAGCACTGGGGATCTCTGCTTTCCCAGAGACTCAGCATGTCACGGTGCGTGTTCTCGGCAGAAACTTTTTCTGAAAAGGCAAACGTCTGGTTCTTTCTCCCACAAGGAAGCTGCCAGCCCTGAAAGATCTTGCTGGGCTTAACCGTCCCCCTGCAGCCTATGCACAGGCACACCAGAGCTGGGCATCTCAGCTTTCCCAGAGACTCAGCATCTGACGCAGCTCGTTCTCGGCAGAGCCTTTTTCTGAAAAGGCAAACGTCCGGCTCCTTCTCCCACAAGGAAGCTGCCAGCCCTGAAAGCTCTTGCAGGTCTGCACTATCCCCCTGCAGCGTATGTTTAGGCGCAAGAGCACTGGGGATCTCTGCTTTCCCAGAGACTCAGCATGTCACGGTGCGTGTTCTCCGCAGAACCTTTTTCTGAAAAGGCAAACGGCCGGCTCCTTCTCCCACAAGGAAGGTGCCAGCCCTGAAAGATATTGCTGGTCTTCAACGTCCCTCTGCAGCTTATCTTTAGGCGCAAGAGCACTGGGGATCTCTGCTTTCCCAGAGATTCAGCATGTCACTGTGCTTGTTCTCGGCAGAAACGTTTTCTGAAAAGGCAAACGGCCGGCTCCTTCTCCCACAAGGAAGGTGCCAGCCCTGAAAGATATTGCTGGTCTTCAACGTCCCTCTGCAGCTTATCTTTAGGCGCAAGAGCACTGGGGATCTCTGCTTTCCCAGAGATTCAGCATGTCACGGTGCTTGTTCGCGGCAGTAACTATTTCTGAAAAGGCAAACACCCGGCTCCTTCTCCCACAAGGAAGCTGCCAGCCCTGAAAGCTCTTGCACGTCTGCACTATCCCTCTGCAGCCTATCTTTAGCTGCAACAGCACTGGGGATCTCTGCTTTCCCAGAGACTCAGCATGTCACGGTGCGTGTTCTCCGCAGAACCTTTTTCTGAAAAGGCAAACGGCCGGCTCATTCTCCCACAAGGAAGCTGCCAGCCTTGAAAGATCTTGCTGGGCTTAACCGTCCCCCTGCAGCTTATCTTTAGCCGCAACAGCACTGGAGATCTCTGCTTTTCCAGAGACTCAGCATCTCATGCTGCTCGCTCTCGGCAGAAACATTTTCTGAAAAGGCAAAAGTCCGGCTTCTTCTCCCACAAGGAAGGTTCCAGCCCTGAAAGCTCTTGCAGGTCTTCACTATCCCTCTGCTGCCTATCCACAGGCACAACAGCACTGGGGATCTCTGCTTTCCCAGAGACTCAGCATGTCACGGTGCTTGTTCACGGCAGTAACTTTTTCTGAAAAGGCAAATATCCAGCTCCTTCTCCCACAAGGAAGCTGCCAGCCCTGAAAGCTCTTGCACGTCTGCACTATCCCTCTGCAGCCTATCTTTAGCTGCAACAGCACTGGGGTTCTCTGCTTTCCCAGAGACTCAGCATGTCACGGTGCGTGTTCTCCGCAGAACCTTTTTCTGAAAAGGCAAACGGCCGGCTCATTCTCCCACAAGGAAGCTGCCAGCCTTGAAAGATCTTGCTGGGCTTAACCGTCCCCCTGCAGCCTATCTTTAGGCGCAAGAGTACTGGGGATCTCTGCTTTCCCAGAGACTCAGCATGTCACTGTGCTTGTTCTCGGCAGAAACGTTTTCTTAAAAGGCAAACGGCCGGCTCCTTCTCCCACAAGGAAGGTGCCAGCCCTGAAAGATATTGCTGGTCTTCAACGTCCCTCTGCAGCTTATCTTTAGGCGCAAGAGCACTGGGGATCTCTGCTTTCCAAGAGATTCAGCATGTCACGGTGCTTGTTCGCGGCAGTAACTTTTTCTGAAAAGGCAAACACCCGGCTCCTTCTCCCACAAGGAAGCTGCCAGCCCTGAAAGCTCTTGCACGTCTGCACTATCCCTCTGCAGCCTATCTTTAGCTGCAACAGCACTGGGGATCTCTGCTTTCCCAGAGACTCAGCATGTCACGGTGCGTGTTCTCCGCAGAACCTTTTTCTGAAAAGGCAAACACCCGGCTCCTTCTCCCACAAGGAAGCTGCCAGCCCTGAAAGATCTTGCTGGGCTTAACCGTCCCCCTGCAGCTTATCTTTAGCCGCAACAGCACTGGAGATCTCTGCTTTCCCAGAGACTCAGCATCTCATGCTGCTCGCTCTCGGCAGAAACATTTTCTGAAAAGGCAAAAGTCCGGCTTCTTCTCCCACAAGGAAGGTTCCAGCCCTGAAAGCTCTTGCAGGTCTTCACTATCCCTCTGCTGCCTATCCACAGGCACAACAGCACTGGGGATCTCTGCTTTCCCAGAGACTCAGCATCTCACGGTGCTCGTTCTCGGCAGAAACTTTTTCTGAAAAAGCAAACGTCTGGCTCCTTCTCCTGCAAGGCAAGTGCCAGGCCTGAAAGATTTTGTGGTCTTCACCGCCCCCTGCAGCCTACCCACAGGCACAACAGCACTGGGGATCCTTTAGCCGCAGCAGCACTGGGGATCTCTGCTTTCCCAGAGACTCAGCATGTCACGGTGCTCGTTCTCGGCAGAAACTTTTTCTGAAAAGGCAAACGTCTGGTTCTTTCTCCCACAAGGAAGGTGCCAGCCCTGAAAGATCTTGCTGGTCTTCACAGTCCCCCTGCAGCTTATCTTTAGCCGCAACAGCACTGGGGATCTCTGCTTTCCCAGAGACTCAGCATCTCACGGTGCTCGTTCTCGGCAGAAACTTTTTCTGAAAAAGCAAACGTCTGGCTCCTTCTCCTGCAAGGCAAGTGCCAGCCCTGAAAGATTTTGTGGTCTTCACCGCCCCCTGCAGCCTATCCACAGGCACAACAGCACTGGGGATCCTTTAGCCGCAGCAGCACTGGGGATCTCTGCTTTCCCAGAGACTCAGCATGTCACGGTGCTCGTTCTCGGCAGAAACTTTTTCTGAAAAGGCAAACGTCTGGTTCTTTCTCCCACAAGGAAGCTGCCAGCCCTGAAAGATCTTGCTGGGCTTAACCGTCCTCCTGCAGCCTATGCACAGGCACACCAGAGCTGGGCATCTCAGCTTTCCCAGAGACTCAGAATCTGACGCAGCTCGTTCTCGGCAGAGCCTTTTTCTGAAAAGGCAAACGTCCGGCTCCTTCTCCCACAAGGAAGCTGCCAGCCCTGAAAGCTCTTGCAGGTCTGCACTATCCCCCTGCAGCGTATGTTTAGGCGCAAGAGCACTGGGGATCTCTGCTTTCCCAGAGACTCAGCATGTCACTGTGCTTGTTCGCGGCAGAAACTTTTTCTAAAAAGGCAAACACTCGGCTCCTTCTCCCACAAGGAAGCTGCCAGCCCTGAAAGATCTTGCTGGGCTTAACCGTCCCCCTGCAGCCTATGCACAGGCACACCAGAGCTGGGCATCTCAGCTTTCCCAGAGACTCAGCATCTGACGCAGCTCGTTCTCGGCAGAGCCTTTTTCTGAAAAGGCAAACGGCCGGCTCATTCTCCCACAAGGAAGCTGCCAGCCTTGAAAGATCTTGCTGGGCTTAACCGTCCCCCTGCAGCCTATCTTTAGGCGCAAGAGTACTGGGGATCTCTGCTTTCCCAGAGACTCAGCATGTCACTGTGCTTGTTCTCGGCAGAAACGTTTTCTGAAAAGGCAAACGGCCGGCTCCTTCTCCCACAAGGAAGGTGCCAGCCCTGAAAGATATTGCTGGTCTTCAACGTCCCTCTGCAGCTTATCTTTAGGCGCAAGAGCACTGGGGATCTCTGCTTTCCAAGAGATTCAGCATGTCACGGTGCTTGTTCGCGGCAGTAACTTTTTCTGAAAAGGCAAACACCCGGCTCCTTCTCCCACAAGGAAGCTGCCAGCCCTGAAAGCTCTTGCACGTCTGCACTATCCCTCTGCAGCCTATCTTTAGCTGCAAGAGCACTGGGGATCTCTGCTTTCCCAGAGACTCAGCATGTCACGGTGCGTGTTCTCCGCAGAACCTTTTTCTGAAAAGGCAAACACCCGGCTCCTTCTCCCACAAGGAAGCTGCCAGCCCTGAAAGATCTTGCTGGGCTTAACCGTCCCCCTGCAGCTTATCTTTAGCCGCAACAGCACTGGAGATCTCTGCTTTCCCAGAGACTCAGCATCTCATGCTGCTCGCTCTCGGCAGAAACATTTTCTGAAAAGGCAAAAGTCCGGCTTCTTCTCCCACAAGGAAGGTTCCAGCCCTGAAAGCTCTTGCAGGTCTTCACTATCCCTCTGCTGCCTATCCACAGGCACAACAGCACTGGGGATCTCTGCTTTCCCAGAGACTCAGCATCTCACGGTGCTCGTTCTCGGCAGAAACTTTTTCTGAAAAAGCAAACGTCTGGCTCCTTCTCCTGCAAGGCAAGTGCCAGGCCTGAAAGATTTTGTGGTCTTCACCGCCCCCTGCAGCCTATCCACAGGCACAACAGCACTGGGGATCCTTTAGCCGCAGCAGCACTGGGGATCTCTGCTTTCCCAGAGACTCAGCATGTCACGGTGCTCGTTCTCGGCAGAAACTTTTTCTGAAAAGGCAAACGTCTGGTTCTTTCTCCCACAAGGAAGGTGCCAGCCCTGAAAGATCTTGCTGGTCTTCACAGTCCCCCTGCAGCTTATCTTTAGCCGCAACAGCACTGGGGATCTCTGCTTTCCCAGAGACTCAGCATCTCACGGTGCTCGTTCTCGGCAGAAACTTTTTCTGAAAAAGCAAACGTCTGGCTCCTTCTCCTGCAAGGCAAGTGCCAGCCCTGAAAGATTTTGTGGTCTTCACCGCCCCCTGCAGCCTATCCACAGGCACAACAGCACTGGGGATCCTTTAGCCGCAGCAGCACTGGGGATCTCTGCTTTCCCAGAGACTCAGCATGTCACGGTGCTCGTTCTCGGCAGAAACTTTTTCTGAAAAGGCAAACGTCTGGTTCTTTCTCCCACAAGGAAGCTGCCAGCCCTGAAAGATCTTGCTGGGCTTAACCGTCCTCCTGCAGCCTATGCACAGGCACACCAGAGCTGGGCATCTCAGCTTTCCCAGAGACTCAGAATCTGACGCAGCTCGTTCTCGGCAGAGCCTTTTTCTGAAAAGGCAAACGTCCGGCTCCTTCTCCCACAAGGAAGCTGCCAGCCCTGAAAGCTCTTGCAGGTCTGCACTATCCCCCTGCAGCGTATGTTTAGGCGCAAGAGCACTGGGGATCTCTGCTTTCCCAGAGACTCAGCATGTCACTGTGCTTGTTCGCGGCAGAAACTTTTTCTAAAAAGGCAAACACTCGGCTCCTTCTCCCACAAGGAAGCTGCCAGCCCTGAAAGATCTTGCTGGGCTTAACCGTCCCCCTGCAGCCTATGCACAGGCACACCAGAGCTGGGCATCTCAGCTTTCCCAGAGACTCAGCATCTGACGCAGCTCGTTCTCGGCAGAGCCTTTTTCTGAAAAGGCAAACGTCCGGCTCCTTCTCCCACAAGGAAGCTGCCAGCCCTGAAAGCTAATGCAGGTCTGCACTATCCCCCTGCAGCGTATCTTTAGCCGCAACAGCACTGGGGATCTCTGCTTTCCCAGAGACTCAGCATCTCACAGTGCTCGTTCTCGGCAGAAACTTTTCCTGAAAAGGCAAACGTCCAGCTAATTCTTCTACAAGGAAAGTGCCAGCTCTGGTGCCAGCCCTGGAAGATCTTGCTGGTGTTCACCGTCTCCCTGCAGCCTATTTTCAGGGAAAGCAGCAGTGGGGATCTCTGCTTTCCCAGAGACTCAGCATGTCACGGTGCTCGTTCTCGGTAGAAACTTTTTCTGAAAAGGCAAACGTCTGGCTCCTTCTCCCACAGAGAAGCTGCCAGCCCTGAAAGATCTTGCTGGTCTTCACTATCCCCCTGCAGCCTATCTTTAGCCGCAACAGCACTGGGGATCTCTGCTTTCCCAGAGACTCAGCATCTCATGCTGCTCGCTCTCGGCAGAAACATTTTCTGAAAAGGCAAAAGTCCGGCTTCTTCTCCCACAAGGAAGGTTCCAGCCCTGAAAGCTCTTGCAGGTCTTCACTATCCCTCTGCTGCCTATCCACAGGCACAACAGCACTGGGGATCTCTGCTTTCCCAGAGACTCAGCATCTCACGGTGCTCGTTCTCGGCAGAAACTTTTTCTGAAAAAGCAAACGTCTGGCTCCTTCTCCTGCAAGGCAATTGCCAGGCCTGAAAGATTTTGTGGTCTTCACCGCCCCCTGCAGCCTATCCACAGGCACAACAGCACTGGGGATCCTTTAGCCGCAGCAGCACTGAGGATCTCTGCTTTCCCAGAGACTCAGCATGTCACGGTGCTCGTTCTCGGCAGAAACTTTTTCTGAAAAGGCAAACGTCTGGTTCTTTCTCCCACAAGGAAGGTGCCAGCCCTGAAAGATCTTGCTGGTCTTCACAGTCCCCCTGCAGCTTATCTTTAGCCGCAACAGCACTGGGGATCTCTGCTTTCCCAGAGATTCAGCATGTCACGGTGCTTGTTCGCGGCAGAAACTTTTTCTGAAAAGGCAAACACCCGGCTCCTTATCCCACAAGGAAGCTGCCAGCCCTGAAAGGTCTTGCTGGGCTTAACCGTCCCCCTGCAGCCTATGCACAGGCACACCAGAGCTGGGCATCTCAGCTTTCCCAGAGACTCAGCATCTGACGCAGCTCGTTCTCGGCAGAGCCTTTTTCTAAAAAGGCAAACGGCCGGCTCCTTCTCCCACAAGGAAGCTGCCAGCCCTGAAAGCTCTTGCAGGTCTGCACTATCCCCCTGCAGCGTATGTTTAGGCGCAAGAGCACTGGGGATCTCTGCTTTCCCAGAGATTCAGCATGTCACGGTGCTTGTTCTCGGCAGAAACGTTTTCTGAAAAGGCAAACTTACGGCTCCTTCTCCCACAAGGAAGCTGCCAGCCCTGAAAGATCTTGCTGGGCTTAACCGTCCCCCTGCAGCCTATCTTTAGGCGCAAGAGTACTGGGGATCTCTGCTTTCCCAGAGACTCAGCATGTCACTGTGCTTGTTCTCGGCAGAAACGTTTTCTGAAAAGGCAAACGGCCGGCTCCTTCTCCCACAAGGAAGGTGCCAGCCCTGAAAGATATTGCTGGTCTTCAACGTCCCTCTGCAGCTTATCTTTAGGCGCAAGAGCACTGGGGATCTCTGCTTTCCCAGAGATTCAGCATGTCACGGTGCTTGTTCGCGGCAGTAACTTTTTCTGAAAAGACAAACACCCGGCTCCTTCTCCCACAAGGAAGCTGCCAGCCCTGAAAGCTCTTGCACGTCTGCACTATCCCTCTGCAGCCTATCGTTAGCTGCAACAGCACTGGGGATCTCTGCTTTCCCAGAGACTCAGCATGTCACGGTGCGTGTTCTCCGCAGAACCTTTTTCTGAAAAGGCAAACGGCCGGCTCCTTCTCCCACAAGGAAGCTGCCAGCCCTGAAAGATCTTGCTGGGCTTAACCGTCCCCCTGCAGCTTATCTTTAGCCGCAACAGCACTGGAGATCTCTGCTTTCCCAGAGACTCAGCATCTCATGCTGCTCGCTCTCGGCAGAAACATTTTCTGAAAAGGCAAAAGTCCGGCTTCTTCTCCCACAAGGAAGGTTCCAGCCCTGAAAGCTCTTGCAGGTCTTCACTATCCCTCTGCTGCCTATCCACAGGCACAACAGCACTGGGGATCTCTGCTTTCCCAGAGACTAAGCATCTCACGGTGCTCGTTCTCGGCAGAAACTTTTTCTGAAAAGGCAAACGTCTGGTTCTTTCTCCCACAAGGAAGGTGCCAGCCCTGAAAGATCTTGCTGGTCTTCACAGTCCCCCTGCAGCTTATCTTTAGCCGCAACAGCACTGGGGATCTCTGCTTTCCCAGAGATTCAGCATGTCACGGTGCTTGTTCGCGGCAGAAACTTTTTCTGAAAAGGCAAACACCCGGCTCCTTATCCCACAAGGAAGCTGCCAGCCCTGAAAGGTCTTGCTGGGCTTAACCGTCCCCCTGCAGCCTATGCACAGGCACACCAGAGCTGGGCATCTCAGCTTTCCCAGAGACTCAGCATCTGACGCAGCTCGTTCTCGGCAGAGCCTTTTTCTGAAAAGGCAAACGGCCGGCTCCTTCTCCCACAAGGAAGCTGCCAGCCCTGAAAGCTCTTGCAGGTCTGCACTATCCCCCTGCAGCGTATGTTTAGGCGCAAGAGCACTGGGGATCTCTGCTTTCCCAGAGATTCAGCATGTCACGGTGCTTGTTCTCGGCAGAAACGTTTTCTGAAAAGGCAAACTTACGGCTCCTTCTCCCACAAGGAAGGTGCCAGCCCTGAAAGATCTTGCTGGGCTTAACCGTCCCCCTGCAGCCTATCTTTAGGCGCAAGAGTACTGGGGATCTCTGCTTTCCCAGAGACTCAGCATGTCACTGTGCTTGTTCTCGGCAGAAACGTTTTCTGAAAAGGCAAACGGCCGGCTCCTTCTCCCACAAGGAAGGTGCCAGCCCTGAAAGATATTGCTGGTCTTCAACGTCCCTCTGCAGCTTATCTTTAGGCGCAAGAGCACTGGGGATCTCTGCTTTCCCAGAGATTCAGCATGTCACGGTGCTTGTTCGCGGCAGTAACTTTTTCTGAAAAGGCAAACACCCGGCTCCTTCTCCCACAAGGAAGCTGCCAGCCCTGAAAGCTCTTGCACGTCTGCACTATCCCTCTGCAGCCTATCGTTAGCTGCAACAGCACTGGGGATCTCTGCTTTCCCAGAGACTCAGCATGTCACGGTGCGTGTTCTCCGCAGAACCTTTTTCTGAAAAGGCAAACGTCCGGCTCCTTCTCCCACAAGGAAGCTGCCAGCCCTGAAAGATCTTGCTGGGCTTAACCGTCCCCCTGCAGCTTATCTTTAGCCGCAACAGCACTGGAGATCTCTGCTTTCCCAGAGACTCAGCATCTCATGCTGCTCGCTCTCGGCAGAAACATTTTCTGAAAAGGCAAAAGTCCGGCTTCTTCTCCCACAAGGAAGGTTCCAGCCCTGAAAGCTCTTGCAGGTCTTCACTATCCCTCTGCTGCCTATCCACAGGCACAACAGCACTGGGGATCTCTGCTTTCCCAGAGACTCAGCATCTCACGGTGCTCGTTCTCGGCAGAAACTTTTTCTGAAAAAGCAAACGTCTGGCTCCTTCTCCTGCAAGGCAAGTGCCAGGCCTAAAAAGATTTTGTGGTCTTCACCGCCCCCTGCAGCCTATCCACAGGCACAACAGCACTGGGGATCCTTTAGCCGCAGCAGCACTGGGGATCTCTGCTTTCCCAGAGACTCAGCATGTCACGGTGCGTGTTCTCGGCAGAAACTTTTTCTGAAAAGGCAAACGTCTGGTTCTTTCTCCCACAAGGAAGCTGCCAGCCCTGAAAGATCTTGCTGGGCTTAACCGTCCCCCTGCAGCCTATGCACAGGCACACCAGAGCTGGGCATCTCAGCTTTCCCAGAGACTCAGCATCTGACGCAGCTCGTTCTCGGCAGAGCCTTTTTCTGAAAAGGCAAACGTCCGGCTCCTTCTCCCACAAGGAAGCTGCCAGCCCTGAAAGCTCTTGCAGGTCTGCACTATCCCCCTGCAGCGTATGTTTAGGCACAAGAGCACTGGGGATCTCTGCTTTCCCAGAGACTCAGCATGTCACGGTGCGTGTTCTCCGCAGAACCTTTTTCTGAAAAGGCAAACGGCCGGCTCCTTCTCCCACAAGGAAGGTGCCAGCCCTGAAAGATATTGCTGGTCTTCAACGTCCCTCTGCAGCTTATCTTTAGGCGCAAGAGCACTGGGGATCTCTGCTTTCCCAGAGATTCAGCATGTCACTGTGCTTGTTCTCGGCAGAAACGTTTTCTGAAAAGGCAAACGGCCGGCTCCTTCTCCCACAAGGAAGGTGCCAGCCCTGAAAGATATTGCTGGTCTTCAACGTCCCTCTGCAGCTTATCTTTAGGCGCAAGAGCACTGGGGATCTCTGCTTTCCCAGAGATTCAGCATGTCACGGTGCTTGTTCGCGGCAGTAACTATTTCTGAAAAGGCAAACACCCGGCTCCTTCTCCCACAAGGAAGCTGCCAGCCCTGAAAGCTCTTGCACGTCTGCACTATCCCTCTGCAGCCTATCTTTAGCTGCAACAGCACTGGGGATCTCTGCTTTCCCAGAGACTCAGCATGTCACGGTGCGTGTTCTCCGCAGAACCTTTTTCTGAAAAGGCAAACGGCCGGCTCATTCTCCCACAAGGAAGCTGCCAGCCTTGAAAGATCTTGCTGGGCTTAACCGTCCCCCTGCAGCTTATCTTTAGCCGCAACAGCACTGGAGATCTCTGCTTTCCCAGAGACTCAGCATCTCATGCTGCTCGCTCTCGGCAGAAACATTTTCTGAAAAGGCAAAAGTCCGGCTTCTTCTCCCACAAGGAAGGTTCCAGCCCTGAAAGCTCTTGCAGGTCTTCACTATCCCTCTGCTGCCTATCCACAGGCACAACAGCACTGGGGATCTCTGCTTTCCCAGAGACTCAGCATGTCACGGTGCTTGTTCACGGCAGTAACTTTTTCTGAAAAGGCAAACACCCGGCTCCTTCTCCCACAAGGAAGCTGCCAGCCCTGAAAGCTCTTGCACGTCTGCACTATCCCTCTGCAGCCTATCTTTAGCTGCAACAGCACTGGGGTTCTCTGCTTTCCCAGAGACTCAGCATGTCACGGTGCGTGTTCTCCGCAGAACCTTTTTCTGAAAAGGCAAACGGCCGGCTCATTCTCCCACAAGGAAGCTGCCAGCCTTGAAAGATCTTGCTGGGCTTAACCGTCCCCCTGCAGCCTATCTTTAGGCGCAAGAGTACTGGGGATCTCTGCTTTCCCAGAGACTCAGCATGTCACTGTGCTTGTTCTCGGCAGAAACGTTTTCTGAAAAGGCAAACGGCCGGCTCCTTCTCCCACAAGGAAGGTGCCAGCCCTGAAAGATATTGCTGGTCTTCAACGTCCCTCTGCAGCTTATCTTTAGGCGCAAGAGCACTGGGGATCTCTGCTTTCCAAGAGATTCAGCATGTCACGGTGCTTGTTCGCGGCAGTAACTTTTTCTGAAAAGGCAAACACCCGGCTCCTTCTCCCACAAGGAAGCTGCCAGCCCTGAAAGCTCTTGCACGTCTGCACTATCCCTCTGCAGCCTATCTTTAGCTGCAACAGCACTGGGGATCTCTGCTTTCCCAGAGACTCAGCATGTCACGGTGCGTGTTCTCCGCAGAACCTTTTTCTGAAAAGGCAAACACCCGGCTCCTTCTCCCACAAGGAAGCTGCCAGCCCTGAAAGATCTTGCTGGGCTTAACCGTCCCCCTGCAGCTTATCTTTAGCCGCAACAGCACTGGGGATCTCTGCTTTCCCAGAGACTCAGCATCTCATGCTGCTCGCTCTCGGCAGAAACATTTTCTGAAAAGGCAAAAGTCCGGCTTCTTCTCCCACAAGGAAGGTTCCAGCCCTGAAAGCTCTTGCAGGTCTTCACTATCCCTCTGCTGCCTATCCACAGGCACAACAGCACTGGGGATCTCTGCTTTCCCAGAGACTCAGCATCTCACGGTGCTCGTTCTCGGCAGAAACTTTTTCTGAAAAAGCAAACGTCTGGCTCCTTCTCCTGCAAGGCAAGTGCCAGGCCTGAAAGATTTTGTGGTCTTCACCGCCCCCTGCAGCCTACCCACAGGCACAACAGCACTGGGGATCCTTTAGCCGCAGCAGCACTGGGGATCTCTGCTTTCCCAGAGACTCAGCATGTCACGGTGCTCGTTGTCGGCAGAAACTTTTTCTGAAAAGGCAAACGTCTGGTTCTTTCTCCCACAAGGAAGGTGCCAGCCCTGAAAGATCTTGCTGGTCTTCACAGTCCCCCTGCAGCTTATCTTTAGCCGCAACAGCACTGGGGATCTCTGCTTTCCCAGAGACTCAGCATCTCACGGTGCTCGTTCTCGGCAGAAACTTTTTCTGAAAAAGCAAACGTCTGGCTCCTTCTCCTGCAAGGCAAGTGCCAGCCCTGAAAGATTTTGTGGTCTTCACCGCCCCCTGCAGCCTATCCACAGGCACAACAGCACTGGGGATCCTTTAGCCGCAGCAGCACTGGGGATCTCTGCTTTCCCAGAGACTCAGCATGTCACGGTGCTCGTTCTCGGCAGAAACTTTTTCTGAAAAGGCAAACGTCTGGGTCTTTCTCCCACAAGGAAGCTGCCAGCCCTGAAAGATCTTGCTGGGCTTAACCGTCCTCCTGCAGCCTATGCACAGGCACACCAGAGCTGGGCATCTCAGCTTTCCCAGAGACTCAGAATCTGACGCAGCTCGTTCTCGGCAGAGCCTTTTTCTGAAAAGGCAAACGTCCGGCTCCTTCTCCCACAAGGAAGCTGCCAGCCCTGAAAGCTCTTGCAGGTCTGCACTATCCCCCTGCAGCGTATGTTTAGGCGCAAGAGCACTGGGGATCTCTGCTTTCCCAGAGACTCAGCATGTCACTGTGCTTGTTCGCGGCAGAAACTTTTTCTAAAAAGGCAAACACTCGGCTCCTTCTCCCACAAGGAAGCTGCCAGCCCTGAAAGATCTTGCTGGGCTTAACCGTCCCCCTGCAGCCTATGCACAGGCACACCAGAGCTGGGCATCTCAGCTTTCCCAGAGACTCAGCATCTGACGCAGCTCGTTCTCGGCAGAGCCTTTTTCTGAAAAGGCAAACGGCCGGCTCCTTCTCCCACAAGGAAGCTGCCAGCCCTGAAAGCTAATGCAGGTCTGCACTATCCCCCTGCAGCGTATCTTTAGCCGCAACAGCACTGGGGATCTCTGCTTTCCCAGAGACTCAGCATCTCACAGTGCTCGTTCTCGGCAGAAACTTTTCCTGAAAAGGCAAACGTCCAGCTAATTCTTCTACAAGGAAAGTGCCAGCTCTGGTGCCAGCCCTGGAAGATCTTGCTGGTGTTCACCGTCTCCCTGCAGCCTATTTTCAGGGAAAGCAGCAGTGGGGATCTCTGCTTTCCCAGAGACTCAGCATGTCACGGTGCTCGTTCTCGGTAGAAACTTTTTCTGAAAAGGCAAACGTCTGGCTCCTTCTCCCACAGAGAAGCTGCCAGCCCTGAAAGATCTTGCTGGTCTTCACTATCCCCCTGCAGCCTATCTTTAGCCGCAACAGCACTGGGGATCTCTGCTTTCCCAGAGACTCAGCATCTCATGCTGCTCGCTCTCGGCAGAAACATTTTCTGAAAAGGCAAAAGTCCGGCTTCTTCTCCCACAAGGAAGGTTCCAGCCCTGAAAGCTCTTGCAGGTCTTCACTATCCCTCTGCTGCCTATCCACAGGCACAACAGCACTGGGGATCTCTGCTTTCCCAGAGACTCAGCATCTCACGGTGCTCGTTCTCGGCAGAAACTTTTTCTGAAAAAGCAAACGTCTGGCTCCTTCTCCTGCAAGGCAAGTGCCAGGCCTGAAAGATTTTGTGGTCTTCACCGCCCCCTGCAGCCTATCCACAGGCACAACAGCACTGGGGATCCTTTAGCCGCAGCAGCACTGAGGATCTCTGCTTTCCCAGAGACTCAGCATGTCACGGTGCTCGTTCTCGGCAGAAACTTTTTCTGAAAAGGCAAACGTCTGGTTCTTTCTCCCACAAGGAAGGTGCCAGCCCTGAAAGATCTTGCTGGTCTTCACAGTCCCCCTGCAGCTTATCTTTAGCCGCAACAGCACTGGGGATCTCTGCTTTCCCAGAGATTCAGCATGTCACGGTGCTTGTTCGCGGCAGAAACTTTTTCTGAAAAGGCAAACACCCGGCTCCTTATCCCACAAGGAAGCTGCCAGCCCTGAAAGGTCTTGCTGGGCTTAACCGTCCCCCTGCAGCCTATGCACAGGCACACCAGAGCTGGGCATCTCAGCTTTCCCAGAGACTCAGCATCTGACGCAGCTCGTTCTCGGCAGAGCCTTTTTCTGAAAAGGCAAACGGCCGGCTCCTTCTCCCACAAGGAAGCTGCCAGCCCTGAAAGCTCTTGCAGGTCTGCACTATCCCCCTGCAGCGTATGTTTAGGCGCAAGAGCACTGGGGATCTCTGCTTTCCCAGAGATTCAGCATGTCACGGTGCTTGTTCTCGGCAGAAACGTTTTCTGAAAAGGCAAACTTACGGCTCCTTCTCCCACAAGGAAGCTGCCAGCCCTGAAAGATCTTGCTGGGCTTAACCGTCCCCCTGCAGCCTATCTTTAGGCACAAGAGTACTGGGGATCTCTGCTTTCCCAGAGACTCAGCATGTCACTGTGCTTGTTCTCGGCAGAAACGTTTTCTGAAAAGGCAAACGGCCGGCTCCTTCTCCCACAAGGAAGGTGCCAGCCCTGAAAGATATTGCTGGTCTTCAACGTCCCTCTGCAGCTTATCTTTAGGCGCAAGAGCACTGGGGATCTCTGCTTTCCCAGAGATTCAGCATGTCACGGTGCTTGTTCGCGGCAGTAACTTTTTCTGAAAAGGCAAACACCCGGCTCCTTCTCCCACAAGGAAGCTGCCAGCCCTGAAAGCTCTTGCACGTCTGCACTATCCCTCTGCAGCCTATCGTTAGCTGCAACAGCACTGGGGATCTCTGCTTTCCCAGAGACTCAGCATGTCACGGTGCGTGTTCTCCGCAGAACCTTTTTCTGAAAAGGCAAACGGCCGGCTCCTTCTCCCACAAGGAAGCTGCCAGCCCTGAAAGATCTTGCTGGGCTTAACCGTCCCCCTGCAGCTTATCTTTAGCCGCAACAGCACTGGAGATCTCTGCTTTCCCAGAGACTCAGCATCTCATGCTGCTCGCTCTCGGCAGAAACATTTTCTGAAAAGGCAAAAGTCCGGCTTCTTCTCCCACAAGGAAGGTTCCAGCCCTGAAAGCTCTTGCAGGTCTTCACTATCCCTCTGCTGCCTATCCACAGGCACAACAGCACTGGGGATCTCTGCTTTCCCAGAGACTCAGCATCTCACGGTGCTCGTTCTCGGCAGAAACTTTTTCTGAAAAAGCAAACGTCTGGCTCCTTCTCCTGCAAGGCAAGTGCCAGGCCTAAAAAGATTTTGTGGTCTTCACCGCCCCCTGCAGCCTATCCACAGGCACAACAGCACTGGGGATCCTTTAGCCGCAGCAGCACTGGGGATCTCTGCTTTCCCAGAGACTCAGCATGTCACGGTGCGTGTTCTCGGCAGAAACTTTTTCTGAAAAGGCAGACGTCTGGTTCTTTCTCCCACAAGGAAGCTGCCAGCCCTGAAAGATCTTGCTGGGCTTAACCGTCCCCCTGCAGCCTATGCACAGGCACACCAGAGCTGGGCATCTCAGCTTTCCCAGAGACTCAGCATCTGACGCAGCTCGTTCTCGGCAGAGCCTTTTTCTGAAAAGGCAAACGTCCGGCTCCTTCTCCCACAAGGAAGCTGCCAGCCCTGAAAGCTCTTGCAGGTCTGCACTATCCCCCTGCAGCGTATGTTTAGGCACAAGAGCACTGGGGATCTCTGCTTTCCCAGAGACTCAGCATGTCACGGTGCGTGTTCTCCGCAGAACCTTTTTCTGAAAAGGCAAACGGCCGGCTCCTTCTCCCACAAGGAAGGTGCCAGCCCTGAAAGATATTGCTGGTCTTCAACGTCCCTCTGCAGCTTATCTTTAGGCGCAAGAGCACTGGGGATCTCTGCTTTCCCAGAGATTCAGCATGTCACTGTGCTTGTTCTCGGCAGAAACGTTTTCTGAAAAGGCAAACGGCCGGCTCCTTCTCCCACAAGGAAGGTGCCAGCCCTGAAAGATATTGCTGGTCTTCAACGTCCCTCTGCAGCTTATCTTTAGGCGCAAGAGCACTGGGGATCTCTGCTTTCCCAGAGATTCAGCATGTCACGGTGCTTGTTCGCGGCAGTAACTTTTTCTGAAAAGGCAAACACCCGGCTCCTTCTCCCACAAGGAAGCTGCCAGCCCTGAAAGCTCTTGCACGTCTGCACTATCCCTCTGCAGCCTATCTTTAGCTGCAACAGCACTGGGGATCTCTGCTTTCCCAGAGACTCAGCATGTCACGGTGCGTGTTCTCCGCAGAACCTTTTTCTGAAAAGGCAAACGGCCGGCTCATTCTCCCACAAGGAAGCTGCCAGCCTTGAAAGATCTTGCTGGGCTTAACCGTCCCCCTGCAGCTTATCTTTAGCCGCAACAGCACTGGAGATCTCTGCTTTTCCAGAGACTCAGCATCTCATGCTGCTCGCTCTCGGCAGAAACATTTTCTGAAAAGGCAAAAGTCCGGCTTCTTCTCCCACAAGGAAGGTTCCAGCCCTGAAAGCTCTTGCAGGTCTTCACTATCCCTCTGCTGCCTATCCACAGGCACAACAGCACTGGGGATCTCTGCTTTCCCAGAGACTCAGCATCTCACGGTGCTCGTTCTCGGCAGAAACTTTTTCTGAAAAGGCAAACGTCTGGTTCTTTCTCCCACAAGGAAGGTGCCAGCCCTGAAAGATCTTGCTGGTCTTCACAGTCCCCCTGCAGCTTATCTTTAGCCGCAACAGCACTGGGGATCTCTGCTTTCCCAGAGATTCAGCATGTCACGGTGCTTGTTCGCGGCAGAAACTTTTTCTGAAAAGGCAAACACCCGGCTCCTTCTCCCACAAGGAAGCTGCCAGCTCTGAAAGATCTTGCTGGGCTTAACCGTCCCCCTGCAGCCTATGCACAGGCACACCAGAGCTGGGCATCTCAGCTTTCCCAGAGACTTAGTATCTGACGCAGCTCGTTCTCGGCAGAGCCTTTTTCTGAAAAGGCAAACTTACGTCTCCTTCTCCCACAAGGAAGCTGCCAGCCCTGAAAGATATTGCAGGTCTGCACTATCCCCCTGCAGCGTATGTTTAGGCGCAAGATCACTGGGGATCTCTGCTTTCCCAGAGACTCAGCATGTCACGGTGCTTGTTCTCGGCAGAAACGTTTTCTGAAAAGGCAAACTTACGGCTCCTTCTCCCACAAGGAAGCTGCCAGCCCTGAAATATCTTGCTGGGCTTAACCGTCCCCCTGCAGCCTATCTTTAGGCGCAAGAGTACTGGGGATCTCAGCTTTCCCAGAGACTCAGCATGTCACGGTGCTTGTTCGCGGCAGTAACTTTTTCTGAAAAGGCAAACACCCGGCTCCTTCTCCCACAAGGAAGCTGCCAGCCCTGAAAGCTCTTGCGCGTCTGCACTATCCCTCTGCAGCCTATCTTTAGCTGCAACAGCACTGGGGATCTCTGCTTTCCCAGAGACTCAGCATGTCACGGTGCGTGTTCTCCGCAGAACCTTTTTCTGAAAAGGCAAACGGCCGGCTCCTTCTCCCACAAGGAAGCTGCCAGCCCTGAAAGATCTTGCTGGGCTTAACCGTCCCCCTGCAGCTTATCTTTAGCCGCAACAGCACTGGAGATCTCTGCTTTCCCAGAGACTCAGCATCTCATGCTGCTCGCTCTCGGCAGAAACATTTTCTGAAAAGGCAAAAGTCCGGCTTCTTCTCCCACAAGGAAGGTTCCAGCCCTGAAAGCTCTTGCAGGTCTTCACTATCCCTCTGCTGCCTATCCACAGGCACAACAGCACTGGGGATCTCTGCTTTCCCAGAGACTCAGCATCTCACGGTGCTCGTTCTCGGCAGAAACATTTTCTGAAAAGGCAAAAGTCCGGCTTCTTCTCCCACAAGGAAGGTTCCAGCCCTGAAAGCTCTTGCAGGTCTTCACTATCCCTCTGCTGCCTATCCACAGGCACAACAGCACTGGGGATCTCTGCTTTCCCAGAGACTCAGCATCTCACGGTGCTCGTTCTCGGCAGAAACTTTTTCTGAAAAAGCAAACGTCTGGCTCCTTCTCCTGCAAGGCAAGTGCCAGGCCTGAAAGATTTTGTGGTCTTCACCGCCCCCTGCAGCCTATCCACAGGCACAACAGCACTGGGGATCCTTTAGCCGCAGCAGCACTGGGGATCTCTGCTTTCCCAGAGACTCAGCATGTCACGGTGCTCGTTCTCGGCAGAAACTTTTTCTGAAAAGGCAAACGTCTGGTTCTTTCTCCCACAAGGAAGGTGCCAGCCCTGAAAGATCTTGCTGGTCTTCACAGTCCCCCTGCAGCTTATCTTTAGCCGCAACAGCACTGGGGATCTCTGCTTTCCCTAAGATTCAGCATGTCACGGTGCTTGTTCACGGCAGTAACTTTTTCTGAAAAGGCAAATATCCGGCTCCTTCTCCCACAAGGAAGCTGCCAGCCCTGAAAGCTCTTGCACGTCTGCACTATCCCTCTGCAGCCTATCTTTAGCTGCAACAGCACTGGGGTTCTCTGCTTTCCCAGAGACTCAGCATGTCACGGTGCGTGTTCTCCGCAGAACCTTTTTCTGAAAAGGCAAACGGCCGGCTCATTCTCCCACAAGGAAGCTGCCAGCCTTGAAAGATCTTGCTGGGCTTAACCGTCCCCCTGCAGCCTATCTTTAGGCGCAAGAGTACTGGGGATCTCTGCTTTCCCAGAGACTCAGCATGTCACTGTGCTTGTTCTCGGCAGAAACGTTTTCTGAAAAGGCAAACGGCCGGCTCCTTCTCCCACAAGGAAGGTGCCAGCCCTGAAAGATATTGCTGGTCTTCAACGTCCCTCTGCAGCTTATCTTTAGGCGCAAGAGCACTGGGGATCTCTGCTTTCCCAGAGATTCAGCATGTCACGGTGCTTGTTCGCGGCAGTAACTTTTTCTGAAAAGGCAAACACCCGGCTCCTTCTCCCACAAGGAAGCTGCCAGCCCTGAAAGCTCTTGCACGTCTGCACTATCCCTCTGCAGCCTATCTTTAGCTGCAACAGCACTGGGGATCTCTGCTTTCCCAGAGACTCAGCATGTCACGGTGCGTGTTCTCCGCAGAACCTTTTTCTGAAAAGGCAAACGGCCGGCTCCTTCTCCCACAAGGAAGCTGCCAGCCCTGAAAGATCTTGCTGGGCTTAACCGTCCCCCTGCAGCTTATCTTTAGCCGCAACAGCACTGGAGATCTCTGCTTTCCCAGAGACTCAGCATCTCATGCTGCTCGCTCTCGGCAGAAACATTTTCTGAAAAGGCAAAAGTCCGGCTTCTTCTCCCACAAGGAAGGTTCCAGCCCTGAAAGCTCTTGCAGGTCTTCACTATCCCTCTGCTGCCTATCCACAGGCACAACAGCACTGGGGATCTCTGCTTTCCCAGAGACTCAGCATCTCACGGTGCTCGTTCTCGGCAGAAACTTTTTCTGAAAAAGCAAACGTCTGGCTCCTTCTCCTGCAAGGCAAGTGCCAGGCCTGAAAGATTTTTTGGTCTTCACCGCCCCCTGCAGCCTACCCACAGGCACAACAGCACTGGGGATCCTTTAGCCGCAGCAGCACTGGGGATCTCTGCTTTCCCAGAGACTCAGCATGTCACGGTGCGTGTTCTCCGCAGAACCTTTTTCTGAAAAGGCAAACGGCCGGCTCCTTCTCCCACAAGGAAGCTGCCAGCCCTGAAAGATCTTGCTGGGCTTAACCGTCCCCCTGCAGCTTATCTTTAGCCGCAACAGCACTGGAGATCTCTGCTTTCCCAGAGATTCAGCATGTCACGGTGCTTGTTCGCGGCAGAAACTTTTTCTAAAAAGGCAAACACCCAGCTCCTTCTCCCACAAGGAAGCTGCCAGCCCTGAAAGACCTTGCTGGGCTTAACAGTCCCCCTGCAGCCTATGCACAGGCACACCAGAGCTGGGCATCTCAGCTTTCCCAGAGACTCAGCATCTGACGCAGCTCGTTCTCGGCAGAGCCTTTTTCTGAAAAGGCAAACTTACGTCTCCTTCTCCCACAAGGAAGCTGCCAGCCCTGAAAGCTAATGCAGGTCTGCACTATCCCCCTGCAGCGTATCTTTAGCCGCAACAGCACTGGGGATCTCTGCTTTCCCAGAGACTCAGCATCTCACAGTGCTCGTTCTCGGCAGAAACTTTTCCTGAAAAGGCAAACGTCCAGCTAATTCTTCTACAAGGAAAGTGCCAGCTCTGGTGCCAGCCCTGGAAGACCTTGCTGGTGTTCACCGTCTCCCTGCAGCCTATTTTCAGGGAAAGCAGCAGTGGGGATCTCTGCTTTCCCAGAGACTCAGCATGTCACGGTGCTCGTTCTCGGTAGAAACTTTTTCTGAAAAGGCAAACGTCTGGCTCCTTCTCCCACAGAGAAGCTGCCAGCCCTGAAAGATCTTGCTGGTCTTCACTATCCCCCTGCAGCCTATCTTTAGCCGCAACAGCACTGGGGATCTCTGCTTTCCCAGAGACTCAGCATCTCATGCTGCTCGCTCTCGGCAGAAACATTTTCTGAAAAGGCAAAAGTCCGGCTTCTTCTCCCACAAGGAAGGTTCCAGCCCTGAAAGCTCTTGCAGGTCTTCACTATCCCTCTGCTGCCTATCCACAGGCACAACAGCACTGGGGATCTCTGCTTTCCCAGAGACTCAGCATCTCACGGTGCTCGTTCTCGGCAGAAACTTTTTCTGAAAAAGCAAACGTCTGGCTCCTTCTCCTGCAAGGCAAGTGCCAGGCCTGAAAGATTTTGTGGTCTTCACCGCCCCCTGCAGCCTATCCACAGGCACAACAGCACTGGGGATCCTTTAGCCGCAGCAGCACTGGGGATCTCTGCTTTCCCAGAGACTCAGCATGTCACGGTGCTCGTTCTCGGCAGAAACTTTTTCTGAAAAGGCAAACGTCTGGTTCTTTCTCCCACAAGGAAGGTGCCAGCCCTGAAAGATCTTGCTGGTCTTCACAGTCCCCCTGCAGCTTATCTTTAGCCGCAACAGCACTGGGGATCTCTGCTTTCCCAGAGATTCAGCATGTCACGGTGCTTGTTCACGGCAGTAACTTTTTCTGAAAAGGCAAATGTCCGGCTCCTTCTCCCACAAGGAAGCTGCCAGCCCTGAAAGCTCTTGCACGTCTGCACTATCCCTCTGCAGCCTATCTTTAGCTGCAACAGCACTGGGGTTCTCTGCTTTCCCAGAGACTCAGCATGTCACGGTGCGTGTTCTCCGCAGAACCTTTTTCTGAAAAGGCAAACGGCCGGCTCATTCTCCCACAAGGAAGCTGCCAGCCTTGAAAGATCTTGCTGGGCTTAACCGTCCCCCTGCAGCTTATCTTTAGCCGCAACAGCACTGGGGATCTCTGCTTTCCCAGAGATTCAGCATGTCACGGTGCTTGTTCGCGGCAGAAACTTTTTCTGAAAAGGCAAACACCCGGCTCCTTATCCCACAAGGAAGCTGCCAGCCCTGAAAGGTCTTGCTGGGCTTAACCGTCCCCCTGCAGCCTATGCACAGGCACACCAGAGCTGGGCATCTCAGCTTTCCCAGAGACTCAGCATCTGACGCAGCTCGTTCTCGGCAGAGCCTTTTTCTGAAAAGGCAAACGGCCGGCTCCTTCTCCCACAAGGAAGCTGCCAGCCCTGAAAGCTCTTGCAGGTCTGCACTATCCCCCTGCAGCGTATGTTTAGGCGCAAGAGCACTGGGGATCTCTGCTTTCCCAGAGACTCAGCATGTCACGGTGCTTGTTCTCGGCAGAAACGTTTTCTGAAAAGGCAAACTTACGGCTCCTTCTCCCACAAGGAAGCTGCCAGCCCTGAAAGATCTTGCTGGGCTTAACCGTCCCCCTGCAGCCTATCTTTAGGCGCAAGAGTACTGGGGATCTCTGCTTTCCAGAGACTCAGCATGTCACTGTGCTTGTTCTCGGCAGAAACGTTTTCTGAAAAGGCAAACGGCCGGCTCCTTCTCCCACAAGGAAGGTGCCAGCCCTGAAAGATATTGCTGGTCTTCAACGTCCCTCTGCAGCTTATCTTTAGGCGCAAGAGCACTGGGGATCTCTGCTTTCCCAGAGATTCAGCATGTCACGGTGCTTGTTCGCGGCAGTAACTTTTTCTGAAAAGGCAAACACCCGGCTCCTTCTCCCACAAGGAAGCTGCCAGCCCTGAAAGCTCTTGCACGTCTGCACTATCCCTCTGCAGCCTATCTTTAGCTGCAACAGCACTGGGGATCTCTGCTTTCCCAGAGACTCAGCATGTCACGGTGCGTGTTCTCCGCAGAACCTTTTTCTGAAAAGGCAAACGGCCGGCTCCTTCTCCCACAAGGAAGCTGCCAGCCCTGAAAGATCTTGCTGGGCTTAACCGTCCCCCTGCAGCTTATCTTTAGCCGCAACAGCACTGGAGATCTCTGCTTTCCCAGAGACTCAGCATCTCATGCTGCTCGCTCTCGGCAGAAACATTTTCTGAAAAGGCAAAAGTCCGGCTTCTTCTCCCACAAGGAAGGTTCCAGCCCTGAAAGCTCTTGCAGGTCTTCACTATCCCTCTGCTGCCTATCCACAGGCACAACAGCACTGGGGATCTCTGCTTTCCCAGAGACTCAGCATCTCACGGTGCTCGTTCTCGGCAGAAACTTTTTCTGAAAAAGCAAACGTCTGGCTCCTTCTCCTGCAAGGCAAGTGCCAGGCCTGAAAGATTTTGTGGTCTTCACCGCCCCCTGCAGCCTACCCACAGGCACAACAGCACTGGGGATCCTTTAGCCGCAGCAGCACTGGGGATCTCTGCTTTCCCAGAGACTCAGCATGTCACGGTGCGTGTTCTCCGCAGAACCTTTTTCTTAAATGGCAAACGGCCGGCTCCTTCTCCCACAAGGAAGCTGCCAGCCCTGAAAGATCTTGCTGGGCTTAACCGTCCCCCTGCAGCTTATCTTTAGCCGCAACAGCACTGGAGATCTCTGCTTTCCCAGAGATTCAGCATGTCACGGTGCTTGTTCGCGGCAGAAACTTTTTCTAAAAAGGCAAACACCCGGCTCCTTCTCCCACAAGGAAGCTGCCAGCCCTGAAAGATCTTGCTGGGCTTAACCGTCCTCCTGCAGCCTATGCACAGGCACACCAGAGCTGGGCATCTCAGCTTTCCCAGAGACTCAGAATCTGACGCAGCTCGTTCTCGGCAGAGCCTTTTTCTGAAAAGGCAAACGTCCGGCTCCTTCTCCCACAAGGAAGCTGCCAGCCCTGAAAGCTCTTGCAGGTCTGCACTATCCCCCTGCAGCGTATGTTTAGGCGCAAGAGCACTGGGGATCTCTGCTTTCCCAGAGACTCAGCATGTCACTGTGCTTGTTCGCGGCAGAAACTTTTTCTAAAAAGGCAAACACTCGGCTCCTTCTCCCACAAGGAAGCTGCCAGCCCTGAAAGATCTTGCTGGGCTTAACCGTCCCCCTGCAGCCTATGCACAGGCACACCAGAGCTGGGCATCTCAGCTTTCCCAGAGACTCAGCATCTGACGCAGCTCGTTCTCGGCAGAGCCTTTTTCTGAAAAGGCAAACGGCCGGCTCCTTCTCCCACAAGGAAGCTGCCAGCCCTGAAAGCTAATGCAGGTCTGCACTATCCCCCTGCAGCGTATCTTTAGCCGCAACAGCACTGGGGATCTCTGCTTTCCCAGAGACTCAGCATCTCACAGTGCTCGTTCTCGGCAGAAACTTTTCCTGAAAAGGCAAACGTCCAGCTAATTCTTCTACAAGGAAAGTGCCAGCTCTGGTGCCAGCCCTGGAAGTCCTTGCTGGTGTTCACCGTCTCCCTGCAGCCTATTTTCAGGGAAAGCAGCAGTGGGGATCTCTGCTTTCCCAGAGACTCAGCATGTCACGGTGCTCGTTCTCGGTAGAAACTTTTTCTGAAAAGGCAAACGTCTGGCTCCTTCTCCCACAGAGAAGCTGCCAGCCCTGAAAGATCTTGCTGGTCTTCACTATCCCCCTGCAGCCTATCTTTAGCCGCAACAGCACTGGGGATCTCTGCTTTCCCAGAGACTCAGCATCTCATGCTGCTCGCTCTCGGCAGAAACATTTTCTGAAAAGGCAAAAGTCCGGCTTCTTCTCCCACAAGGAAGGTTCCAGCCCTGAAAGCTCTTGCAGGTCTTCACTATCCCTCTGCTGCCTATCCACAGGCACAACAGCACTGGGGATCTCTGCTTTCCCAGAGACTCAGCATCTCACGGTGCTCGTTCTCGGCAGAAACTTTTTCTGAAAAAGCAAACGTCTGGCTCCTTCTCCTGCAAGGCAAGTGCCAGGCCTGAAAGATTTTTTGGTCTTCACCGCCCCCTGCAGCCTACCCACAGGCACAACAGCACTGGGGATCCTTTAGCCGCAGCAGCACTGGGGATCTCTGCTTTCCCAGAGACTCAGCATGTCACGGTGCTCGTTCTCGGCAGAAACTTTTTCTGAAAAGGCAAACGTCTGGTTCTTTCTCCCACAAGGAAGGTGCCAGCCCTGAAAGATCTTGCTGCTCTTCACAGTCCCCCTGCAGCTTATCTTTAGCCGCAACAGCACTGGGGATCTCTGCTTTCCCAGAGATTCAGCATGTCACGGTGCTTGTTCACGGCAGAAACTTTTTCTGAAAAGGCAAACACCCGGCTCCTTCTCCCACAAGGAAGCTGCCAGCCCTGAAAGATCTTGCTGGGCTTAACCGTCCCCCTGCAGCCTATCTTTAGGCGCAAGAGTACTGGGGATCTCTGCTTTCCCAGAGACTCAGCATGTCACTGTGCTTGTTCTCGGCAGAAACGTTTTCTGAAAAGGCAAACGGCCGGCTCCTTCTCCCACAAGGAAGGTGCCAGCCCTGAAAGATATTGCTGGTCTTCAACGTCCCTCTGCAGCTTATCTTTAGGCGCAAGAGCACTGGGGATCTCTGCTTTCCCAGAGATTCAGCATGTCACGGTGCTTGTTCGCGGCAGTAACTTTTTCTGAAAAGGCAAACACCCGGCTCCTTCTCCCACAAGGAAGCTGCCAGCCCTGAAAGCTCTTGCACGTCTGCACTATCCCTCTGCAGCCTATCTTTAGCTGCAACAGCACTGGGGATCTCTGCTTTCCCAGAGACTCAGCATGTCACGGTGCGTGTTCTCCGCAGAACCTTTTTCTGAAAAGGCAAACGGCCGGCTCCTTCTCCCACAAGGAAGCTGCCAGCCCTGAAAGATCTTGCTGGGCTTAACCGTCCCCCTGCAGCTTATCTTTAGCCGCAACAGCACTGGAGATCTCTGCTTTCCCAGAGACTCAGCATCTCATGCTGCTCGCTCTCGGCAGAAACATTTTCTGAAAAGGCAAAAGTCCGGCTTCTTCTCCCACAAGGAAGGTTCCAGCCCTGAAAGCTCTTGCAGGTCTTCACTATCCCTCTGCTGCCTATCCACAGGCACAACAGCACTGGGGATCTCTGCTTTCCCAGAGACTCAGCATCTCACGGTGCTCGTTCTCGGCAGAAACTTTTTCTGAAAAAGCAAACGTCTGGCTCCTTCTCCTGCAAGGCAAGTGCCAGGCCTAAAAAGATTTTGTGGTCTTCACCGCCCCCTGCAGCCTATCCACAGGCACAACAGCACTGGGGATCCTTTAGCCGCAGCAGCACTGGGGATCTCTGCTTTCCCAGAGACTCAGCATGTCACGGTGCGTGTTCTCGGCAGAAACTTTTTCTGAAAAGGCAAACGTCTGGTTCTTTCTCCCACAAGGAAGCTGCCAGCCCTGAAAGATCTTGCTGGGCTTAACCGTCCCCCTGCAGCCTATGCACAGGCACACCAGAGCTGGGCATCTCAGCTTTCCCAGAGACTCAGCATCTGACGCAGCTCGTTCTCGGCAGAGCCTTTTTCTGAAAAGGCAAACGTCCGGCTCCTTCTCCCACAAGGAAGCTGCCAGCCCTGAAAGCTCTTGCAGGTCTGCACTATCCCCCTGCAGCGTATGTTTAGGCACAAGAGCACTGGGGATCTCTGCTTTCCCAGAGACTCAGCATGTCACGGTGCGTGTTCTCCGCAGAACCTTTTTCTGAAAAGGCAAACGGCCGGCTCCTTCTCCCACAAGGAAGGTGCCAGCCCTGAAAGATATTGCTGGTCTTCAACGTCCCTCTGCAGCTTATCTTTAGGCGCAAGAGCACTGGGGATCTCTGCTTTCCCAGAGATTCAGCATGTCACTGTGCTTGTTCTCGGCAGAAACGTTTTCTGAAAAGGCAAACGGCCGGCTCCTTCTCCCACAAGGAAGGTGCCAGCCCTGAAAGATATTGCTGGTCTTCAACGTCCCTCTGCAGCTTATCTTTAGGCGCAAGAGCACTGGGGATCTCTGCTTTCCCAGAGATTCAGCATGTCACGGTGCTTGTTCGCGGCAGTAACTTTTTCTGAAAAGGCAAACACCAGGCTCCTTCTCCCACAAGGAAGCTGCCAGCCCTGAAAGCTCTTGCACGTCTGCACTATCCCTCTGCAGCCTATCTTTAGCTGCAACAGCACTGGGGATCTCTGCTTTCCCAGAGACTCAGCATGTCACGGTGCGTGTTCTCCGCAGAACCTTTTTCTGAAAAGGCAAACGGCCGGCTCATTCTCCCACAAGGAAGCTGCCAGCCTTGAAAGATCTTGCTGGGCTTAACCGTCCCCCTGCAGCTTATCTTTAGCCGCAACAGCACTGGAGATCTCTGCTTTCCCAGAGACTCAGCATCTCATGCTGCTCGCTCTCGGCAGAAACATTTTCTGAAAAGGCAAAAGTCCGGCTTCTTCTCCCACAAGGAAGGTTCCAGCCCTGAAAGCTCTTGCAGGTCTTCACTATCCCTCTGCTGCCTATCCACAGGCACAACAGCACTGGGGGTCTCTGCTTTCCCAGAGACTCAGCATCTCACGGTGCTCGTTCTCGGCAGAAACTTTTTCTGAAAAGGCAAACGTCTGGTTCTTTCTCCCACAAGGAAGGTGCCAGCCCTGAAAGATCTTGCTGGTCTTCACAGTCCCCCTGCAGCTTATCTTTAGCCGCAACAGCACTGGGGATCTCTGCTTTCCCAGAGATTCAGCATGTCACGGTGCTTGTTCGCGGCAGAAACTTTTTCTGAAAAGGCAAACACCCGGCTCCTTCTCCCACAAGGAAGCTGCCAGCTCTGAAAGATCTTGCTGGGCTTAACCGTCCCCCTGCAGCCTATGCACAGGCACACCAGAGCTGGGCATCTCAGCTTTCCCAGAGACTTAGTATCTGACGCAGCTCGTTCTCGGCAGAGCCTTTTTCTGAAAAGGCAAACTTACGTCTCCTTCTCCCACAAGGAAGCTGCCAGCCCTGAAAGATCTTGCAGGTCTGCACTATCCCCCTGCAGCGTATGTTTAGGCGCAAGATCACTGGGGATCTCTGCTTTCCCAGAGACTCAGCATGTCACGGTGCTTGTTCTCGGCAGAAACGTTTTCTGAAAAGGCAAACTTACGGCTCCTTCTCCCACAAGGAAGCTGCCAGCCCTGAAATATCTTGCTGGGCTTAACCGTCCCCCTGCAGCCTATCTTTAGGCGCAAGAGTACTGGGGATCTCAGCTTTCCCAGAGACTCAGCATGTCACGGTGCTTGTTCGCGGCAGTAACTTTTTCTGAAAAGGCAAACACCCGGCTCCTTCTCCCACAAGGAAGCTGACAGCCCTGAAAGCTCTTGCGCGTCTGCACTATCCCTCTGCAGCCTATCTTTAGCTGCAACAGCACTGGGGATCTCTGCTTTCCCAGAGACTCAGCATGTCACGGTGCGTGTTCTCCGCAGAACCTTTTTCTGAAAAGGCAAACGGCCAGCTCCTTCTCCCACAAGGAAGCTGCCAGCCCTGAAAGATCTTGCTGGGCTTAACCGTCCCCCTGCAGCTTATCTTTAGCCGCAACAGCACTGGAGATCTCTGCTTTCCCAGAGACTCAGCATCTCATGCTGCTCGCTCTCGGCAGAAACATTTTCTGAAAAGGCAAAAGTCCGGCTTCTTCTCCCACAAGGAAGGTTCCAGCCCTGAAAGCTCTTGCAGGTCTTCACTATCCCTCTGCTGCCTATCCACAGGCACAACAGCACTGGGGATCTCTGCTTTCCCAGAGACTCAGCATCTCACGGTGCTCGTTCTCGGCAGAAACTTTTTCTGAAAAAGCAAACGTCTGGCTCCTTCTCCTGCAAGGCAAGTGCCAGGCCTGAAAGATTTTTTGGTCTTCACCGCCCCCTGCAGCCTACCCACAGGCACAACAGCACTGGGGATCCTTTAGCCGCAGCAGCACTGGGGATCTCTGCTTTCCCAGAGACTCAGCATGTCACGGTGCGTGTTCTCCGCAGAACCTTTTTCTGAAAAGGCAAACGGCCGGCTCCTTCTCCCACAAGGAAGCTGCCAGCCCTGAAAGATCTTGCTGGGCTTAACCGTCCCCCTGCAGCTTATCTTTAGCCGCAACAGCACTGGAGATCTCTGCTTTCCCAGAGATTCAGCATGTCACGGTGCTTGTTCGCGGCAGAAACTTTTTCTAAAAAGGCAAACACCCGGCTCCTTCTCCCACAAGGAAGCTGCCAGCCCTGAAAGATCTTGCTGGGCTTAACCGTCCTCCTGCAGCCTATGCACAGGCACACCAGAGCTGGGCATCTCAGCTTTCCCAGAGACTCAGAATCTGACGCAGCTCGTTCTCGGCAGAGCCTTTTTCTGAAAAGGCAAACGTCCGGCTCCTTCTCCCACAAGGAAGCTGCCAGCCCTGAAAGCTCTTGCAGGTCTGCACTATCCCCCTGCAGCGTATGTTTAGGCGCAAGAGCACTGGGGATCTCTGCTTTCCCAGAGACTCAGCATGTCACGGTGCTTGTTCGCGGCAGAAACTTTTTCTAAAAAGGCAAACACTCGGCTCCTTCTGCCACAAGGAAGCTGCCAGCCCTGAAAGATCTTGCTGGGCTTAACCGTCCCCCTGCAGCCTATGCACAGGCACACCAGAGCTGGGCATCTCAGCTTTCCCAGAGACTCAGCATCTGACGCAGCTCGTTCTCGGCAGAGCCTTTTTCTGAAAAGGCAAACGGCCGGCTCCTTCTCCCACAAGGAAGCTGCCAGCCCTGAAAGCTAATGCAGGTCTGCACTATCCCCCTGCAGCGTATCTTTAGCCGCAACAGCACTGGGGATCTCTGCTTTCCCAGAGACTCAGCATCTCACAGTGCTCGTTCTCGGCAGAAACTTTTCCTGAAAAGGCAAACGTCCAGCTAATTCTTCTACAAGGAAAGTGCCAGCTCTGGTGCCAGCCCTGGAAGACCTTGCTGGTGTTCACCGTCTCCCTGCAGCCTATTTTCAGGGAAAGCAGCAGTGGGGATCTCTGCTTTCCCAGAGACTCAGCATGTCACGGTGCTCGTTCTCGGTAGAAACTTTTTCTGAAAAGGCAAACGTCTGGCTCCTTCTCCCACAGAGAAGCTGCCAGCCCTGAAAGATCTTGCTGGTCTTCACTATCCCCCTGCAGCCTATCTTTAGCCGCAACAGCACTGGGGATCTCTGCTTTCCCAGAGACTCAGCATCTCATGCTGCTCGCTCTCGGCAGAAACATTTTCTGAAAAGGCAAAAGTCCGGCTTCTTCTCCCACAAGGAAGGTTCCAGCCCTGAAAGCTCTTGCAGGTCTTCACTATCCCTCTGCTGCCTATCCACAGGCACAACAGCACTGGGGATCTCTGCTTTCCCAGAGACTCAGCATCTCACGGTGCTCGTTCTCGGCAGAAACTTTTTCTGAAAAAGCAAACGTCTGGCTCCTTCTCCTGCAAGGCAAGTGCCAGGCCTGAAAGATTTTGTGGTCTTCACCGCCCCCTGCAGCCTATCCACAGGCACAACAGCACTGGGGATCCTTTAGCCGCAGCAGCACTGGGGATCTCTGCTTTCCCAGAGACTCAGCATGTCACGGTGCTCGTTCTCGGCAGAAACTTTTTCTGAAAAGGCAAACGTCTGGTTCTTTCTCCCACAAGGAAGGTGCCAGCCCTGAAAGATCTTGCTGGTCTTCACAGTCCCCCTGCAGCTTATCTTTAGCCGCAACAGCACTGGGGATCTCTGCTTTCCCAGAGATTCAGCATGTCACGGTGCTTGTTCACGGCAGAAACTTTTTCTGAAAAGGCAAACACCCGGCTCCTTATCCCACAAGGAAGCTGCCAGCCCTGAAAGGTCTTGCTGGGCTTAACCGTCCCCCTGCAGCCTATGCACAGGCACACCAGAGCTGGGCATCTCAGCTTTCCCAGAGACTCAGCATCTGACGCAGCTCGTTCTCGGCAGAGCCTTTTTCTGAAAAGGCAAACGGCCGGCTCCTTCTCCCACAAGGAAGCTGCCAGCCCTGAAAGCTCTTGCAGGTCTGCACTATCCCCCTGCAGCGTATGTTTAGGCGCAAGAGCACTGGGGATCTCTGCTTTCCCAGAGACTCAGCATGTCACGGTGCTTGTTCTCGGCAGAAACGTTTTCTGAAAAGGCAAACTTACGGCTCCTTCTCCCACAAGGATGCTGCCAGCCCTGAAAGATCTTGCTGGGCTTAACCGTCCCCCTGCAGCCTATCTTTAGGCGCAAGAGTACTGGGGATCTCTGCTTTCCCAGAGACTCAGCATGTCACTGTGCTTGTTCTCGGCAGAAACGTTTTCTGAAAAGGCAAACGGCCGGCTCCTTCTCCCACAAGGAAGGTGCCAGCCCTGAAAGATATTGCTGGTCTTCAACGTCCCTCTGCAGCTTATCTTTAGGCGCAAGAGCACTGGGGATCTCTGCTTTCCCAGAGATTCAGCATGTCACGGTGCTTGTTCGCGGCAGTAACTTTTTCTGAAAAGGCAAACACCCGGCTCCTTCTCCCACAAGGAAGCTGCCAGCCCTGAAAGCTCTTGCACGTCTGCACTATCCCTCTGCAGCCTATCTTTAGCTGCAACAGCACTGGGGATCTCTGCTTTCCCAGAGACTCAGCATGTCACGGTGCGTGTTCTCCGCAGAACCTTTTTCTGAAAAGGCAAACGGCCGGCTCCTTCTCCCACAAGGAAGCTGCCAGCCCTGAAAGATCTTGCTGGGCTTAACCGTCCCCCTGCAGCTTATCTTTAGCCGCAACAGCACTGGAGATCTCTGCTTTCCCAGAGACTCAGCATCTCATGCTGCTCGCTCTCGGCAGAAACATTTTCTGAAAAGGCAAAAGTCCGGCTTCTTCTCCCACAAGGAAGGTTCCAGCCCTGAAAGCTCTTGCAGGTCTTCACTATCCCTCTGCTGCCTATCCACAGGCACAACAGCACTGGGGATCTCTGCTTTCCCAGAGACTCAGCATCTCACGGTGCTCGTTCTCGGCAGAAACTTTTTCTGAAAAAGCAAACGTCTGGCTCCTTCTCCTGCAAGGCAAGTGCCAGGCCTAAAAAGATTTTGTGGTCTTCACCGCCCCCTGCAGCCTATCCACAGGCACAACAGCACTGGGGATCCTTTAGGCGCAGCAGCACTGGGGATCTCTGCTTTCCCAGAGACTCAGCATGTCACGGTGCGTGTTCTCGGCAGAAACTTTTTCTGAAAAGGCAAACGTCTGGTTCTTTCTCCCACAAGGAAGCTGCCAGCCCTGAAAGATCTTGCTGGGCTTAACCGTCCCCCTGCAGCCTATGCACAGGCACACCAGAGCTGGGCATCTCAGCTTTCCCAGAGACTCAGCATCTGACGCAGCTCGTTCTCGGCAGAGCCTTTTTCTGAAAAGGCAAACGGCCGGCTCCTTCTCCCACAAGGAAGCTGCCAGCCCTGAAAGCTCTTGCAGGTCTGCACTATCCCCCTGCAGCGTATGTTTAGGCACAAGAGCACTGGGGATCTCTGCTTTCCCAGAGACTCAGCATGTCACGGTGCGTGTTCTCGGCAGAACCTTTTTCTGAAAAGGCAAACGGCCGGCTCCTTCTCCCACAAGGAAGGTGCCAGCCCTGAAAGATATTGCTGGTCTTCAACGTCCCTCTGCAGCTTATCTTTAGGCGCAAGAGCACTGGGGATCTCTGCTTTCCCAGAGATTCAGCATGTCACTGTGCTTGTTCTCGGCAGAAACGTTTTCTGAAAAGGCAAACGGCCGGCTCCTTCTCCCACAAGGAAGGTGCCAGCCCTGAAAGATATTGCTGGTCTTCAACGTCCCTCTGCAGCTTATCTTTAGGCGCAAGAGCACTGGGGATCTCTGCTTTCCCAGAGATTCAGCATGTCACGGTGCTTGTTCGCGGCAGTAACTTTTTCTGAAAAGGCAAACACCCGGCTCCTTCTCCCACAAGGAAGCTGCCAGCCCTGAAAGCTCTTGCACGTCTGCACTATCCCTCTGCAGCCTATCTTTAGCTGCAACAGCACTGGGGATCTCTGCTTTCCCAGAGACTCAGCATGTCACGGTGCGTGTTCTCTGCAGAACCTTTTTCTGAAAAGGCAAACGGCCGGCTCATTCTCCCACAAGGAAGCTGCCAGCCTTGAAAGATCTTGCTGGGCTTAACCGTCCCCCTGCAGCTTATCTTTAGCCGCAACAGCACTGGAGATCTCTGCTTTCCCAGAGACTCAGCATCTCATGCTGCTCGCTCTCGGCAGAAACATTTTCTGAAAAGGCAAAAGTCCGGCTTCTTCTCCCACAAGGAAGGTTCCAGCCCTGAAAGCTCTTGCAGGTCTTCACTATCCCTCTGCTGCCTATCCACAGACACAACAGCACTGGGGATCTCTGCTTTCCCAGAGACTCAGCATCTCACGGTGCTCGTTCTCGGCAGAAACTTTTTCTGAAAAGGCAAACGTCTGGTTCTTTCTCCCACAAGGAAGGTGCCAGCCCTGAAAGATCTTGCTGGTCTTCACAGTCCCCCTGCAGCTTATCTTTAGCCGCAACAGCACTGGGGATCTCTGCTTTCCCAGAGATTCAGCATGTCACGGTGCTTGTTCGCGGCAGAAACTTTTTCTGAAAAGGCAAACACCCGGCTCCTTCTCCCACAAGGAAGCTGCCAGCTCTGAAAGATCTTGCTGGGCTTAACCGTCCCCCTGCAGCCTATGCACAGGCACACCAGAGCTGGGCATCTCAGCTTTCCCAGAGACTTAGTATCTGACGCAGCTCGTTCTCGGCAGAGCCTTTTTCTGAAAAGGCAAACTTACGTCTCCTTCTCCCACAAGGAAGCTGCCAGCCCTGAAAGATCTTGCAGGTCTGCACTATCCCCCTGCAGCGTATGTTTAGGCGCAAGAGCACTGGGGATCTCTGCTTTCCCAGAGACTCAGCATGTCACGGTGCTTGTTCTCGGCAGAAACGTTTTCTGAAAAGGCAAACTTACGGCTCCTTCTCCCACAAGGAAGCTGCCAGCCCTGAAATATCTTGCTGGGCTTAACCGTCCCCCTGCAGCCTATCTTTAGGCACAAGAGTACTGGGGATCTCAGCTTTCCCAGAGACTCAGCATGTCACGGTGCTTGTTCGCGGCAGTAACTTTTTCTGAAAAGGCAAACACCCGGCTCCTTCTCCCACAAGGAAGCTGCCAGCCCTGAAAGCTCTTGCGCGTCTGCACTATCCCTCTGCAGCCTATCTTTAGCTGCAACAGCACTGGGGATCTCTGCTTTCCCAGAGACTCAGCATGTCACGGTGCGTGTTCTCCGCAGAACCTTTTTCTGAAAAGGCAAACGGCCAGCTCCTTCTCCCACAAGGAAGCTGCCAGCCCTGAAAGATCTTGCTGGGCTTAACCGTCCCCCTGCAGCTTATCTTTAGCCGCAACAGCACTGGAGATCTCTGCTTTCCCAGAGACTCAGCATCTCATGCTGCTCGCTCTCGGCAGAAACTTTTTCTGAAAAGGCAAAAGTCCGGCTTCTTCTCCCACAAGGAAGGTTCCAGCCCTGAAAGCTCTTGCAGGTCTTCACTATCCCTCTGCTGCCTATCCACAGGCACAACAGCACTGGGGATCTCTGCTTTCCCAGAGACTCAGCATCTCACGGTGCTCGTTCTCGGCAGAAACATTTTCTGAAAAGGCAAAAGTCCGGCTTCTTCTCCCACAAGGAAGGTTCCAGCCCTGAAAGCTCTTGCAGGTCTTCACTATCCCTCTGCTGCCTATCCACAGGCACAACAGCACTGGGGATCTCTGCTTTCCCAGAGACTCAGCATCTCACGGTGCTCGTTCTCGGCAGAAACTTTTTCTGAAAAAGCAAACGTCTGGCTCCTTCTCCTGCAAGGCAAGTGCCAGGCCTGAAAGATTTTGTGGTCTTCACCGCCCCCTGCAGCCTATCCACAGGCACAACAGCACTGGGGATCCTTTAGCCGCAGCAGCACTGGGGATCTCTGCTTTCCCAGAGACTCAGCATGTCACGGTGCGTGTTCTCGGCAGAAACTTTTTCTGAAAAGGCAAACGTCTGGTTCTTTCTCCCACAAGGAAGGTGCCAGCCCTGAAAGATCTTGCTGGTCTTCACAGTCCCCCTGCAGCTTATCTTTAGCCGCAACAGCACTGGGGATCTCTGCTTTCCCAGAGATTCAGCATGTCACGGTGCTTGTTCACGGCAGTAACTTTTTCTGAAAAGGCAAATATCCGGCTCCTTCTCCCACAAGGAAGCTGCCAGCCCTGAAAGCTCTTGCACGTCTGCACTATCCTTCTGCAGCCTATCTTTAGCTGCAACAGCACTGGGGTTCTCTGCTTTCCCAGAGACTCAGCATGTCACGGTGCGTGTTCTCCGCAGAACCTTTTTCTGAAAAGGCAAACGGCCGGCTCATTCTCCCACAAGGAAGCTGCCAGCCTTGAAAGATCTTGCTGGGCTTAACCGTCCCCCTGCAGCCTATCTTTAGGCGCAAGAGTACTGGGGATCTCTGCTTTCCCAGAGACTCAGCATGTCACTGTGCTTGTTCTCGGCAGAAACGTTTTCTGAAAAGGCAAACGGCCGGCTCCTTCTCCCACAAGGAAGGTGCCAGCCCTGAAAGATATTGCTGGTCTTCAACGTCCCTCTGCAGCTTATCTTTAGGCGCAAGAGCACTGGGGATCTCTGCTTTCCCAGAGATTCAGCATGTCACGGTGCTTGTTCGCGGCAGTAACTTTTTCTGAAAAGGCAAACACCCGGCTCCTTCTCCCACAAGGAAGCTGCCAGCCCTGAAAGCTCTTGCATGTCTGCACTATCCCTCTGCAGCCTATCTTTAGCTGCAACAGCACTGGGGATCTCTGCTTTCCCAGAGACTCAGCATGTCACGGTGCGTGTTCTCCGCAGAACCTTTTTCTGAAAAGGCAAACGGCCGGCTCCTTCTCCCACAAGGAAGCTGCCAGCCCTGAAAGATCTTGCTGGGCTTAACCGTCCCCCTGCAGCTTATCTTTAGCCGCAACAGCACTGGAGATCTCTGCTTTCCCAGAGACTCAGCATCTCATGCTGCTCGCTCTCGGCAGAAACATTTTCTGAAAAGGCAAAAGTCCGGCTTCTTCTCCCACAAGGAAGGTTCCAGCCCTGAAAGCTCTTGCAGGTCTTCACTATCCCTCTGCTGCCTATCCACAGGCACAACAGCACTGGGGATCTCTGCTTTCCCAGAGACTCAGCATCTCACGGTGCTCGTTCTCGGCAGAAACTTTTTCTGAAAAAGCAAACGTCTGGCTCCTTCTCCTGCAAGGCAAGTGCCAGGCCTGAAAGATTTTTTGGTCTTCACCGCCCCCTGCAGCCTACCCACAGGCACAACAGCACTGGGGATCCTTTAGCCGCAGCAGCACTGGGGATCTCTGCTTTCCCAGAGACTCAGCATGTCACGGTGCGTGTTCTCCGCAGAACCTTTTTCTGAAAAGGCAAACGGCCGGCTCCTTCTCCCACAAGGAAGCTGCCAGCCCTGAAAGATCTTGCTGGGCTTAACCGTCCCCCTGCAGCTTATCTTTAGCCGCAACAGCACTGGAGATCTCTGCTTTCCCAGAGATTCAGCATGTCACGGTGCTTGTTCGCGGCAGAAACTTTTTCTAAAAAGGCAAACACCCGGCTCCTTCTCCCACAAGGAAGCTGCCAGCCCTGAAAGACCTTGCTGGGCTTAACAGTCCCCCTGCAGCCTATGCACAGGCACACCAGAGCTGGGCATCTCAGCTTTCCCAGAGACTCAGCATCTGACGCAGCTCGTTCTCGGCAGAGCCTTTTTCTGAAAAGGCAAACTTACGTCTCCTTCTCCCACAAGGAAGCTGCCAGCCCTGAAAGCTAATGCAGGTCTGCACTATCCCCCTGCAGCGTATCTTTAGCCGCAACAGCACTGGGGATCTCTGCTTTCCCAGAGACTCAGCATCTCACAGTGCTCGTTCTCGGCAGAAACTTTTCCTGAAAAGGCAAACGTCCAGCTAATTCTTCTACAAGGAAAGTGCCAGCTCTGGTGCCAGCCCTGGAAGACCTTGCTGGTGTTCACCGTCTCCCTGCAGCCTATTTTCAGGGAAAGCAGCAGTGGGGATCTCTGCTTTCCCAGAGACTCAGCATGTCACGGTGCTCGTTCTCGGTAGAAACTTTTTCTGAAAAGGCAAACGTCTGGCTCCTTCTCCCACAGAGAAGCTGCCAGCCCTGAAAGATCTTGCTGGTCTTCACTATCCCCCTGCAGCCTATCTTTAGCCGCAACAGCACTGGGGATCTCTGCTTTCCCAGAGACTCAGCATCTCATGCTGCTCGCTCTCGGCAGAAACATTTTCTGAAAAGGCAAAAGTCCGGCTTCTTCTCCCACAAGGAAGGTTCCAGCCCTGAAAGCTCTTGCAGGTCTTCACTATCCCTCTGCTGCCTATCCACAGGCACAACAGCACTGGGGATCTCTGCTTTCCCAGAGACTCAGCATCTCACGGTGCTCGTTCTCGGCAGAAACTTTTTCTGAAAAAGCAAACGTCTGGCTCCTTCTCCTGCAAGGCAAGTGCCAGGCCTAAAAAGATTTTGTGGTCTTCACCGCCCCCTGCAGCCTATCCACAGGCACAACAGCACTGGGGATCCTTTAGCCGCAGCAGCACTGGGGATCTCTGCTTTCCCAGAGACTCAGCATGTCACGGTGCGTGTTCTCCGCAGAACCTTTTTCTGAAAAGGCAAACGGCCGGCTCCTTCTCCCACAAGGAAGGTGCCAGCCCTGAAAGATATTGCTGGTCTTCAACGTCCCTCTGCAGCTTATCTTTAGGCGCAAGAGCACTGGGGATCTCTGCTTTCCCAGAGATTCAGCATGTCACTGTGCTTGTTCTCGGCAGAAACGTTTTCTGAAAAGGCAAACGGCCGGCTCCTTCTCCCACAAGGAAGGTGCCAGCCCTGAAAGATATTGCTGGTCTTCAACGTCCCTCTGCAGCTTATCTTTAGGCGCAAGAGCACTGGGGATCTCTGCTTTCCCAGAGATTCAGCATGTCACGGTGCTTGTTCGCGGCAGTAACTTTTTCTGAAAAGGCAAACACCCGGCTCCTTCTCCCACAAGGAAGCTGCCAGCCCTGATGCTCTTGCACGTCTGCACTATCCCTCTGCAGCCTATCTTTAGCTGCAACAGCACTGGGGATCTCTGCTTTCCCAGAGACTCAGCATGTCACGGTGCGTGTTCTCCGCAGAACCTTTTTCTGAAAAAGCAAACGGCCGGCTCATTCTCCCACAAGGAAGCTGCCAGCCTTGAAAGATCTTGCTGGGCTTAACCGTCCCCCTGCAGCTTATCTTTAGCCGCAACAGCACTGGAGATCTCTGCTTTCCCAGAGACTCAGCATCTCATGCTGCTCGCTCTCGGCAGAAACATTTTCTGAAAAGGCAAAAGTCCGGCTTCTTCTCCCACAAGGAAGGTTCCAGCCCTGAAAGCTCTTGCAGGTCTTCACTATCCCTCTGCTGCCTATCCACAGGCACAACAGCACTGGGGATCTCTGCTTTCCCAGAGACTCAGCATCTCACGGTGCTCGTTCTCGGCAGAAACTTTTTCTGAAAAGGCAAACGTCTGGTTCTTTCTCCCACAAGGAAGGTGCCAGCCCTGAAAGATCTTGCTGGTCTTCACAGTCCCCCTGCAGCTTATCTTTAGCCGCAAACAGCACTGGGGATCTCTGCTTTCCCAGAGATTCAGCATGTCACGGTGCTTGTTCGCGGCAGAAACTTTTTCTGAAAAGGCAAACACCCGGCTCCTTCTCCCACAAGGAAGCTGCCAGCTCTGAAAGATCTTGCTGGGCTTAACCGTCCCCCTGCAGCCTATGCACAGGCACACCAGAGCTGGGCATCTCAGCTTTCCCAGAGACTTAGTATCTGACGCAGCTCGTTCTCGGCAGAGCCTTTTTCTGAAAAGGCAAACTTAGGTCTCCTTCTCCCACAAGGAAGCTGCCAGCCCTGAAAGATCTTGCAGGTCTGCACTATCCCCCTGCAGCGTATGTTTAGGCGCAAGATCACTGGGGATCTCTGCTTTCCCAGAGACTCAGCATGTCACGGTGCTTGTTCTCGGCAGAAACGTTTTCTGAAAAGGCAAACTTACGGCTCCTTCTCCCACAAGGAAGCTGCCAGCCCTGAAATATCTTGCTGGGCTTAACCGTCCCCCTGCAGCCTATCTTTAGGCGCAAGAGTACTGGGGATCTCAGCTTTCCCAGAGACTCAGCATGTCACGGTGCTTGTTCGCGGCAGTAACTTTTTCTGAAAAGGCAAACACCCGGCTCCTTCTCCCACAAGGAAGCTGCCAGCCCTGAAAGCTCTTGCGCGTCTGCACTATCCCTCTGCAGCCTATCTTTAGCTGCAACAGCACTGGGGATCTCTGCTTTCCCAGAGACTCAGCATGTCACGGTGCGTGTTCTCCGCAGAACCTTTTTCTGAAAAGGCAAACGGCCGGCTCCTTCTCCCACAAGGAAGCTGCCAGCCCTGAAAGATCTTGCTGGGCTTAACCATCCCCCTGCAGCTTATCTTTAGCCGCAACAGCACTGGAGATCTGTGCTTTCCCAGAGACTCAGCATCTCATGCTGCTCGCTCTCGGCAGAAACATTTTCTGAAAAGGCAAAAGTCCGGCTTCTTCTCCCACAAGGAAGGTTCCAGCCCTGAAAGCTCTTGCAGGTCTTCACTATCCCTCTGCTGCCTATCCACAGGCACAACAGCACTGGGGATCTCTGCTTTCCCAGAGACTCAGCATCTCACGGTGCTCGTTCTCGGCAGAAACATTTTCTGAAAAGGCAAAAGTCCGGCTTCTTCTCCCACAAGGAAGGTTCCAGCCCTGAAAGCTCTTGCAGGTCTTCACTATCCCTCTGCTGCCTATCCACAGGCACAACAGCACTGGGGATCTCTGCTTTCCCAGAGACTCAGCATCTCACGGTGCTCGTTCTCGGCAGAAACTTTTTCTGAAAAAGCAAACGTCTGGCTCCTTCTCCTGCAAGGCAAGTGCCAGGCCTAAAAAGATTTTGTGGTCTTCACCGCCCCCTGCAGCCTATCCACAGGCACAACAGCACTGGGGATCCTTTAGCCGCAGCAGCACTGGGGATCTCTGCTTTCCCAGAGACTCAGCATGTCACGGTGCTCGTTCTCGGCAGAAACTTTTTCTGAAAAGGCAAACGTCTGGTTCTTTCTCCCACAAGGAAGGTGCCAGCCCTGAAAGATCTTGCTGGTCTTCACAGTCCCCCTGCAGCTTATCTTTAGCCGCAACAGCACTGGGGATCTCTGCTTTCCCAGAGATTCAGCATGTCACGGTGCTTGTTCGCGGCAGAAACTTTTTCTGAAAAGGCAAACACCCGGCTCCTTATCCCACAAGGAAGCTGCCAGCCCTGAAAGCTCTTGCACGTCTGCACTATCCCTCTGCAGCCTATCTTTAGCTGCAACAGCACTGGGGTTCTCTGCTTTCCCAGAGACTCAGCATGTCACGGTGCGTGTTCTCCGCAGAACCTTTTTCTGAAAAGGCAAACGGCCGGCTCATTCTCCCACAAGGAAGCTGCCAGCCTTGAAAGATCTTGCTGGGCTTAACCGTCCCCCTGCAGCTTATCTTTAGCCGCAACAGCACTGGGGATCTCTGCTTTCCCAGAGATTCAGCATGTCACGGTGCTTGTTCGCGGCAGAAACTTTTTCTGAAAAGGCAAACACCCGGCTCCTTATCCCACAAGGAAGCTGCCAGCCCTGAAAGGTCTTGCTGGGCTTAACCGTCCCCCTGCAGCCTATGCACAGGCACACCAGAGCTGGGCATCTCAGCTTTCCCAGAGACTCAGCATCTGACGCAGCTCGTTCTCGGCAGAGCCTTTTTCTGAAAAGGCAAACGGCCGGCTCCTTCTCCCACAAGGAAGCTGCCAGCCCTGAAAGCTCTTGCAGGTCTGCACTATCCCCCTGCAGCGTATGTTTAGGCGCAAGAGCACTGGGGATCTCTGCTTTCCAGAGACTCAGCATGTCACGGTGCTTGTTCTCCGCAGAAACGTTTTCTGAAAAGGCAAACTTACGGCTCCTTCTCCCACAAGGAAGCTGCCAGCCCTGAAAGATCTTGCTGGGCTTAACCGTCCCCCTGCAGCCTATCTTTAGGCGCAAGAGTTCTGGGGATCTCTGCTTTCCCAGAGACTCAGCATGTCACTGTGCTTGTTCTCGGCAGAAACGTTTTCTGAAAAGGCAAACGGCCGGCTCCTTCTCCCACAAGGAAGGTGCCAGCCCTGAAAGATATTGCTGGTCTTCAACGTCCCTCTGCAGCTTATCTTTAGGCGCAAGAGCACTGGGGATCTCTGCTTTCCCAGAGATTCAGCATGTCACGGTGCTTGTTCGCGGCAGTAACTTTTTCTGAAAAGGCAAACACCCGGCTCCTTCTCCCACAAGGAAGCTGCCAGCCCTGAAAGCTCTTGCACGTCTGCACTATCCCTCTGCAGCCTATCTTTAGCTGCAACAGCACTGGGGATCTCTGCTTTCCCAGAGACTCAGCATGTCACGGTGCGTGTTCTCCGCAGAACCTTTTTCTGAAAAGGCAAACGGCCGGCTCCTTCTCCCACAAGGAAGCTGCCAGCCCTGAAAGATCTTGCTGGGCTTAACCGTCCACCTGCAGCTTATCTTTAGCCGCAACAGCACTGGAGATCTCTGCTTTCACAGAGACTCAGCATCTCATGCTGCTCGCTCTCGGCAGAAACATTTTCTGAAAAGGCAAAAGTCCGGCTTCTTCTCCCACAAGGAAGGTTCCAGCCCTGAAAGCTCTTGCAGGTCTTCACTATCCCTCTGCTGCCTATCCACAGGCACAACAGCACTGGGGATCTCTGCTTTCCCAGAGACTCAGCATGTCACGGTGCTCGTTCTCGGCAGAAACTTTTTCTGAAAAAGCAAACGTCTGGCTCCTTCTCCTGCAAGGCAAGTGCCAGGCCTGAAAGATTTTTTGGTCTTCACCGCCCCCTGCAGCCTACCCACAGGCACAACAGCACTGGGGATCCTTTAGCCGCAGCAGCACTGGGGATCTCTGCTTTCCCAGAGACTCAGCATGTCACGGTGCTCGTTCTCGGCAGAAACTTTTTCTGAAAAGGCAAACGTCTGGTTCTTTCTCCCACAAGGAAGGTGCCAGCCCTGAAAGATCTTGCTGGTCTTCACAGTCCCCCTGCAGCTTATCTTTAGCCGCAACAGCACTGGGGATCTCTGCTTTCCCAGAGATTCAGCATGTCACGGTGCTTGTTCGCGGCAGTAACTTTTTCTGAAAAGGCAAACACCCGGCTCCTTCTCCCACAAGGAAGCTGCCAGCCCTGAAAGCTCTTGCACGTCTGCACTATCCCTCTGCAGCCTATCTTTAGCTGCAACAGCACTGGGGTTCTCTGCTTTCCCAGAGACTCAGCATGTCACGGTGCGTGTTCTCCGCAGAACCTTTTTCTGAAAAGGCAAACGGCCGGCTCATTCTCCCACAAGGAAGCTGCCAGCCTTGAAAGATCTTGCTGGGCTTAACCGTCCCCCTGCAGCTTATCTTTAGCCGCAACAGCACTGGAGATCTCTGCTTTCCCAGAGACTCAGCATCTCATGCTGCTCGCTCTCGGCAGAAACATTTTCTGAAAAGGCAAAAGTCCGGCTCCTTCTCCCACAAGGAAGCTGCCAGCCCTGAAAGATCTTGCTGGGCTTAACCGTCCCCCTGCAGCCTATGCACAGGCACACCAGAGCTGGGCATCTCAGCTTTCCCAGAGACTCAGCATCTGACGCAGCTCGTTCTCGGCAGAGCCTTTTTCTGAAAAGGCAAACTTACGTCTCCTTCTCCCACAAGGAAGCTGCCAGCCCTGAAAGCTAATGCAGGTCTGCACTATCCCCCTGCAGCGTATCTTTAGCCGCAACAGCACTGGGGATCTCTGCTTTCCTAGAGACTCAGCATCTCACAGTGCTCGTTCTCGGCAGAAACTTTTCCTGAAAAGGCAAACGTCCAGCTAATTCTTCTACAAGGAAAGTGCCAGCTCTGGTGCCAGCCCTGGAAGATCTTGCTGGTGTTCACCGTCTCCCTGCAGCCTATTTTCAGGGAAAGCAGCAGTGGGGATCTCTGCTTTCCCAGAGACTCAGCATGTCACGGTGCTCGTTCTCGGTAGAAACTTTTTCTGAAAAGGCAAACGTCTGGCTCCTTCTCCCACAGAGAAGCTGCCAGCCCTGAAAGCTCTTGCAGTTCTTCACTATCCCTCTGCTGCCTATCCACAGGCACAACAGCACTGGGGATCTCTGCTTTCCCAGAGACTCAGCATCTCACGGTGCTCGTTCTCGGCAGAAACTTTTTCTGAAAAGGCAAACGTCTGGTTCTTTCTCCCACAAGGAAGGTGCCAGCCCTGAAAGATCTTGCTGGTCTTCACAGTCTCCCTGCAGCTTATCTTTAGCCGCAACAGCACTGGGGATCTCTGCTTTCCCAGAGATTCAGC